>NW_026623067.1:31047533-31350564 GCF_023065955.2 Ursus arctos
GGAAATCTTGATGGGGCATCAAATCAGCAGCTTAATCTCAAGTGGTTCAGGGAGAAAAGTTTTGTATACTGCATTTTTCCTTTTCTGTGGGCATGTGTATGTTTTAAAAAATCTTTTGGAAAACACTTTTGATACTTAAGAAGGTAAAATTTATTTATTTGAAAAATCTACATACCTGATCTCCTAATGATACTGAATAACGGGTAGAAAATAATTTTAGTAAGTCAATTAAAGAGTATTCTTTTCCTCCTATATATTGAATAGCAAGTAAAAATGTCACTCATTTTGGATGTTTTAAGTTTTTCTTTTTTGTTCTCATTTTTGGTAAGATTGCTTGTCTTTTCTTTTAGAACTAATGCTCTGGTACTTAGGTGGCATAATTTTCTCCATTCACCTTCAAAGGTTGCTCAAGAAACAGATGTTAGAGCCCAGATCCGCCTGCAGTTTCGTGATGTCAATGGAGAACTTACAGCTGTACAGAGATCTATGGTGTGTACTCAGAAAAGCAAAAAGACAGAATTTAAAACCCTGGAAGGAGTCATTACTAGAACAAAGTAGGTGTTTATTTTATATTTGAATATCTATTCATTTTCAGTCATTTAGGTTCATAAGAACCTAATGGGTTTTTTCCCATTATTTTAGGGGGACATTAATTTTTTTAAACAGACTTTATTTTTTTAGAGCAGATTTAGGTTCTCAGCAAAACTGAGCAGAAAGTAGAGTTCCCGTGTACTCCCTGCCCCTACACGTGTATATCTTCATCCACTATGAACATTTGTTGTTTGATCTATTTATCACTTAAACAGAATAATCCCATTGAAGGTTTAGTGATAATGCTACATTCCTTTGAGTAATTTATTGCTCAATTGAAGATACACAATCACTCAAATATAGATTGAATGGATGAAAAATGCTAGTGTCATGTGTAGGAGTGGGTGAGATGAGAAGCATACAAATAGGAAAGAGATAATTTGTCCCTGTTACCTTTATTAGAGGCAGGTATCATCTTGTAATGGGTATGGATTTTGGAATTAGCCTGTCCTGGCTTCAAGGTTTTATCCTTGTTGAGCACATTACTTAACTGTCCCCTTACCCCTCCCTTTTACTTGCTTATTTATTTGTTCGACTAATGAAGAAATAATTCCTTTAATTAATAACGTTTAGCACCTACTATGTGCTAGAGGCAGTATATTAGCTACTGGCTCCTCAAGCAGGTTTGTTTCCTTGGAATTTAAACACACTCCGGTCTCTCCCGCACCCCTTGGGTTTCAGTCCATGCCAGTTACTGTCTGTCTCCATCTTCCCCTTTCCAGCCAGTCTTCTCAAGAAGAGTTGTTGATACTATCTCCTTTACTATTCTTCCTCCTCACTCCTCCTCCATCCCCATTCCTCTACTGAAAGGGCTCCAGCTAAGGTCACAGGTACCCTCTGTGTTAATTAGGATAATGCTTTTGCTTTACAAAATAGATCTCATAGCAAGCCTGTGTGGTTTTTTTTCATTTGTAAAATAGGGATTCAGTATTTATTACTATATATATATATATATATCTTAGATGTTTTAAGGATTGAGCTAATGCATATAAAATGCTGAACAGGTAGTAAGAGCTTACGTATTAGTTTTCTATGACTGCAAAACAAACCACAAACTTAGTGGTTTAAAACAGTACACATTTATTATCTTATAGTTCTGTAGTTTATGGGTCTGAATCGGGTCTCACTGGCTTAAAATCAAGATGTTGGCAGGGCTGTGTTCCTTTCTGGAGGCTCTGGGGAAGATCTGTTTCCGTGCCCATTCTGTCTTTTATACCCCACCCACATTCCTTGGCTCATGGCCCTCCTTCATCTTCAAAGGCAGCAGTAGTGGGCAGAGTCTTTCCCACAGTACATCACTCTGACCTCCTCTTCTGCCTCCCTTTCCCCGCCTAAGGACCCTTGTGATTGTGTTAGCCCACCAAAATAATCCAGGGTAATCCCTCTATTTAGGATCCAGATGATAAGCAACCTTAACTCCATCTATAATCATTTTTCTGCTGTGTAACCCAACAGATTCACAAATTCCAGGGATTAGAAGTATCTTTGAAGGGCCATTGTTCTGTGCACTGTAATTCAGTAAATGGTAGCTGTTAATAACTTCATGAAAATCTTCAGTAGACTTCCGTAACATGACACTGTTCTTTCTCTTCTTCACAGCCATATCCTACCCAGCCAGTAAAGGTAGGAGTTCGACAGGCTCCTAGATCCTCTCCTATTTTTGCTCTGTATTCTCTTCCTAGTTAATCTCATCCATATCCATTACTCAAATTACTGTGTATTCAAAGGTGACTCAGAGATTTAGGTCTCCAGACCTTTGTTTCTAGACCCACGTACACAACTGCCTTTCTCATGTTCTTCCAGCTCTTTCGAAGACACCTCAGATTCAACATGTTCAAAACCAACCTCATGAGTCTTTCCCCTTGACTCCTGAAAAACTTCCCACAACCTGATACTCTTGCAGTGCTCCTCATCGCAGTGAATGGCACTCCCGTCCATCCAGTGACACAATAACCTCTATCTTGACACCTCCTTGCCCTCTATACTCATTTCATTACCAGGTCCTGTGGATTTAACTGAAATGTCTGTTGAGTCTTTCTATCTGTGCATTGACCATTCTAGTTCAAGCTACCATCTTTCCCTGGTCTAATGTGATAACCTCCTGGTCTGTGTCCATTCTGTCCCCCTACAAAATGTTCTCAGTGTGTTCGGTGTAGTATTTTCAAAAAACATACATTGGACTATATAAATGACAGTAAAGACAGACAATGCTTTGCCTACCTAATCTAGTTATTAACAGATACTGCACAGAAGATAGGAAAGAAAATGTTGAATTTGTCCTTCTTATGAAAGATACTGAGGGATCGCTTGGAATCCAAGGGCAGGGATGCTCCTGGCCCTAGGTATAATGATGTAGGGAACTCATCTTTTCTTTATTTTTTATTTTTATTTTTTGGGGGGAACTTGGCTTTTAAAAGATCCTAAGACACTTCTCTCTGTTAGATCGCTTTGTCAGTGTGACCTTAGAAGTTGGGGTCTACTGACTCAGAGTCCTCCTTGGATTTGCTTAGATGAGCATCACTAAAGTTTGCCTTTTGTTCTCTTTTTACGGTGGCTCTGTCACTGAGCAGTCCCTGTCTAAACAGTACGGTCTCTAGATGTCTTTGTTTAAGGCACTGTTGCCGGCCTCCTGTGGATCATCCTCTTTTATTCTTCTAAGTCTCTTATTTTTCTTATTTTTAAATTCTGGGAATGGAAGATAGTTTCCTCTGTTTATTTTCTATAAGTATTTTAAATTACTGTATTTAGAAGTCAAACATGTAAAAAAATTGATTCTGCCATTATTTCCTGTCCTGACCTGTTTTGTATACTTTTTCATCATTGAACTGCTGAATCATTTAAGAGTTAAACTTTTTACCATGAGGAATCTATTGTAATGGGATGGATGAGGGGACTTCTTTTTTTTCTTCTTCTTCTTCTTCTTCTTCCTCTCCTCCTCCTCCTCCTCCTCCTCCTCCTCCTCCTCCTTCTTCCTCCTCCTCCTCCTCCTTCCTCCTCCTCCTCCTCCTTCTTCCTCCTCCTCCTCCTTCTTCCTCCTCCTCCTCCTTCTTCCTCCTCCTCCTCCTCCTCCTCCTCCCTCCTCCTACTCCTTCCTCCTACTCCTTCCTCCTCCTCCTCTCCCTTCTCCTTCCTCCTCCTCCTCCTTCCTCCTCCTCCTCCTTTTTTTTTTTTAACAAGTACAGCATAAAGGCATGATTAAGCAATTAGAGTAGGTACCAATGGATGGTTTTTTTATTGTTTTTTGTTTTTACGTAAATTCTGTTTTTGTTTTCTCTAGGCATGGTGAGAAGGTCAGTCTCAGCTCTAAGTGTGCAGAAATTGACCGAGAGATGATAAGTTCTCTTGGGGTTTCCAAGTCTGTGCTGAATAATGTCATTTTTTGTCACCAAGAAGAGTCGAATTGGCCTTTAAGTGAAGGAAAGGCTCTGAAGCAAAAATTTGATGAGATTTTTTCAGCAACAAGGTCTGTAACCTTTAGTGAGACTTTGTAATCCTTTCAGTTATTGAGCCATGGTTGCGATTTGGATGCTTCTTTTTTAAAAGAAAAAAATATGTTGAAAGTAAAAAGTCATCAGTTATTACCTGTCATCCAGTAGCAACCACTGGGTGTATTTCCTTTCTGTTTTCATTCTATACATCTTTATTGACCTGGTTGATAATTTATATGTAACTTCTTCATTTACCATTATATCATAAGCATTTTCTAAGTTACTAATAACTCTTTGTAAATATCATCTTAACAACTATGTAATATTCCATTGTTTGAATCTACTGTAATTCCCTTGGACATAAGTTTGATTTTTACTTAATATCTCCAAAGGTACATTAAAGCCTTGGAAACACTTCGGCAGGTACGTCAGACACAAGGTCAGAAAGTAAAAGAATGTCAAACGGAACTAAAATATTTGAAGCAAAATAAGGAAAAAGCTTGTGAGATACGTGACCAGATTACTAATAAGGAAGCCCAGTTAACATCATCAAAGGAAATTGTCAAATCCTATGAGAACGAACTTGATCCATTGAAGGTAATTTGATTTCTTGTATAAGAAGATCACCTTTTATCGTGGTAGCACCCCAAAGCCCTTTATTTTTATATAAATTTGAATGTTGTATATATTTCTTGAAAAAATTATTAGACACTATATAATGTTATGATTAATATCTTAGTTCTGTATTGGATGGTTAGTCTTAGAATTGCCCAAAGAGCTTGGATTTGAGAGTAAACAAATTCATACCATCATACTAAGTTACTGATGTAGATCTTCAGTTGTTGAACAATGACCCGACCTTACACATTTCTGTATTCTTAAGGAGATTTTTTTTTTAATTGACACATCTTTCCAGGGAATTTTTATAATTTGCAGGATGTTCTTGACATTGCACAAAATTTGGAATTGATGCATAACATGTTGATATATTTGCAGATGAGTAGTTTGCTAAATTCTTGTGGTTTATAAGAAAGGCCATAAAGACTATAAATAAAAATGTCTATTTCCTAAACATTTAGTAAGTATTTCCTGTGTGCGAGGGATATACGGGGTATACTGTGCTGGGGCTACAGGTACAAGAAGAACTACAGTGATGTCCTTGCTCTTAAAGTGTTCCTAGTCTAAATAAGTAAGAGTATTCTTGAAAATGGCTATTATCTAGGTTTCAAATAGAAGAATTTTTTACAAAATTATTTGAAAGTTAACTGATTTGGCTCTTAAAACTCATCTCTAAATACTGGTATAGATTTTTTTTAATTGATTGATTGTTTATTTACTTATTTATTTTAAGAAGTTTTTATTTTAATCATTTGGTGGTCATCATGACAAAGGTATTCCTTAATCCTACCATTATCTATTTCACCTATCCTCCCACCCACTTCCCCTCTGGTAACCATCAGTTTGTTTTCAGTAGTTAAGTGTCTGTTTCTTGGGGTGCCTGGGTGGCTCAGTCAGTTAAGCATCTGCCTTCTACTCAGGTCATGATCCCAGGGTCCTGGGATTGAGCCCCGCATCGGGCTCCCTTCTCGGTGGGGAGCCTGCTTCTCCCACTCCCTCTCCCCCTGCTTGTGCTTACTCGCTCGCTCTCTTTGTCAAATAAATAAATAAAATCTTAAAAAAAAGTGTTTCTTAGTTTATGTCTCCTTGTCTCCTTTTTTTTTTTTTTTTGCCTTTGCTTATTTGTTTTGTTTTGTTTCTTAGATTCCACATAAGAGTGAAATCAAATTAGTCTTTCTCTGACTTAATTTCACTTAGCATTGTACTGTCTAGTTCTATCCATGTTGTTGCATATGGCCAGTTTTCATTTTTTATGGCTGAGTAATAGTCCATTGTCTGTATGTATCACGTCTTTATTCATTCATCAGTTGATGGACACTTGGGCTGCTTCCCTATCTTAGCATTGTAAATAATGCTGCTATAAACATAGGGGTGCATGTATCCCTTCAAATTCATGTTCTTGTATTCTCTGGGTAATACCCAGTAGTACAATTGCTGGGTCATAAGATAGTTCTATTTTTAAATTTTTGAGGAACCTCCATACTGTTTTCCAGAGTGACTGCATCAGTTTGCATTCCCACCAGTAGTGCACAAGTGTTACTTTTTCTCCACATCCTCCCCAGCATCCTGTGATTTTATGCATTCCCACAGGTGTGAGATGATATCTCATTGTAGTTTTGATTTGCATTTCCCTGATGATCAGTGATGTTGAGCATCTTTTCATAAATCTGTTGGCCATCTCGATGTTTTCTTTGGAGAAATGTCTGTTCGTGTCTTATGCCCGTTTTTAAATTGGATTATTTGTTTTTTGGGTGTTGAGTTGTATCAGTTCTTTATGTGTTTTGAATACTAACCCTTTATCAGATATATCATTTGTAAATATCTTCTCCCATTCCGTAAGTTACCTTTTAGTTTTGATGGCTCCTTTCATTGTGCAGAAGCTTTTTATTTGATGTATCCCAATAGTTTATTTTTGCTTTTGTTTCCCTTCCCTGAAGGGACCTGTGTAGAAAAAAGTTGCTATGGCCTATGTCAGAGAAATTACTGCCTGTACTCTCTTCTAGGATTTTTATGGTTTAAAGTCTCACATTTAGGTCTTTAATCCATTTTATTTTTGTGTATGGTGTTAAGAAAGTGGTCTAGTTTAATTCTTTCACATGAAGCTGACCAGTTTTCCCAACATTTGTTGAACAGTCTTCTTCCCCTTGGATATTCTTTCCTGCTTTGTCGAAGATTAATTGACCATATTGTGGGTTTATTTCTGGATTTTCTCTTCTGTTCTATTGATCTATGTGTCTATTTTTGTGGCAGTACCATACTGTTTTGATCACTACAGCTTTATAATACAAGTTGAAGTCTTGAATTGCGATGTCTCCAGTTTTGCTTTTCTTTTTCAAGATTGCTGTGGCTATTCGGGGTCTTCCATACAAATTGTGGTTCCATACAAATTTTTGAATTGTTTATTCTAGTTCTGTGAAAAATGCTTTTGGTATTTTGATCGGGAATGCATTAAATCTGTAGATTGCTTTGGGTAGTATAGACATTTCAGCAGTGTGTGTTCCATGGGCATGGAATGTCTTCCCACTTCTTTGTGTCATTTTCATTTTTTTTCATCAGTATTCTATGGTTTTTAGAGTACAGGTCTTTCACCTCTTTCATTAGGTTTACTCCTAGGTGTCTTATTATTTTTGGCGCAATTGTAAATGGGATTGTTTTCTTAATTTCTTTTTCCGCTGCTTGTTATCGGTATATAGAAATACAATTGGTTTTGTCTCCCTCGATTTTACTGAATTTGTTTATCAGTTCTAGCAGTTTTTCGGTGGTCTTTCCAGATAGATATATATATATATATATATATATGTATATGTATATATGTATGTGTGTATATGTGTACTGTATATGTAGTATGTATACTATGTATAGTATACATATAGTACATGTGTATACAATATAGTATACATATATACGTATATATAGTGCATATGCTATAGTGTGTTAACTATAGTATGTATATGTTATACTATATATTTATAATACATAGTATCATGTCATCTGCAAATAGTGAAAGTTTTACTTCTTCTTTACCAATTTGAATGTCTTTTGTCTCTTTTAGTTCTCTGATTGCTGTGGCTAGGACTTGTACTATGTTGAATAAAAGTAGTTTTGTTCCTGACCTTGGGGAACAGTTCTCAGTCTTTCCCCATTGAGGATGGTGTTAGCTGTGCGTTTTTCATAGATGGCCTTTAGTATGTTGAGGTATGTCTCCTCTAAACCTACTTCGTTGAGGGTTTTCATCATGAATGGACATAGTATTTGTCAAATGCTTTTTCTGCGTCTATTGAAATGATCATATGGTTCTTACCCTTTATCTTAGTGATGTGATGCCTTATATTGATTGATTGATTTGTGAATATTGAACCACCCTTGCAACCCAGAAATAAATACTACTTGATCATGGTGAATGTTTTTTTTTTTTTTAAAGATTTTATTTATTTACTTGAGAGAGAGGGAGAGACAGCATGAGGAGCGGGAAGGAAGCAGAGGGAGACCGAAGGCAGACACTTAACTGATTGAGCCACCCAGGTGCCCTGATTTTTTTTTTTAATTATTATTAACATACAATGTATTTGTTTCAGGGTTACAGGTCTGTGATTCATCAGTCTTACACAATACATAGCGCTCACCACAACACAGACCCTCTCCAATGTCCCTCCCAGCCCCTCCACTCCAGCAACCCTCAGTTGGAACTCTAATAACTTAGTAATAAAAAAAAATAACAATTTGAAAATGTGCAAAGGATCTAAATAGATATTTCTCTAAAAAAAGTATATATGTGTCCAAAAACACATGAAAATAATGTTTGACATCATTATTCATCAGGAACATACAAATCAAAATCACAGTGAGATACCACTTCACACCCACTAGAGTGGCTGTAAATCAAAAAGACATATAATTAGTGTTAATAAGAATAGGGAGAAATTAGAACCCTCATATATGCTGGTAGAAACATAAAATGGTTCCGCATTGGAAAACAGTTCAGAAATTCCTTGAAATGTTAAACATAGAGTTAAACATATGATCCAGCTGAAGGGGGGTAAACAGAAGGGGGAATGAACCATGAGAGACTATGGACTCTGGGAAACAAACTGAGGGCTTCAGAGGGGAGGGGGATGGGGGATTGGGATAGGCTGGTGATGGGTAGTAAGGAGGGCACATATTGCATGGAGCACTGGGTGTTATACGCAAATAATGAATCATGGAACACTACATCAAAAACTAAGGATGTACTGTATGGTGACTAAGATAACATAATAAAAAATTATTATTAAAAAAAACATATGATCCAGCAATTTTACTCCTTAAGAATCTTGCACCTAGGGGCGCCTGGGTGGCACAGCGGTTAAGCGTCTGCCTCCGGCTCAGGGCGTGATCCCGGCATTGTGGGATTGAGCCCCACATCAGGCTCCTCCGCTGTGAGCCTGCTTCTTCCTCTCCCACTCCCCCTGCTTGTGTTCCCTCTCTCACTGGCTGTCTCTCTCTGTCAAATAAATAAATAAAATCTTTAAAAAAAAAAAAAAAAAAAAGAATCTTGCACCTAAGAGAAATTTTAAAATACATCTACAAAAAAACTTGTATAGGGACATTCATAGCAGCATTATTCATAATATCCAAAAAATGGAAACAACTCAGTTGCCCGTTAACTGCTAAATAAAATGTGGCTTAACCTTACGTTGGAGTATTATTCAGCCATAAAAAGGAATGAAGTTCTGATCATGCTGCAACAGGCAAGAACCTTGAAAACACATTTAGTGAAAGGAGCCAGTTACAAAAGACCACGTATTATATGATTCCATTTATTTGAAATGTCTGAAACAGGCAAATCTATAGAGACAGAACATAGAGTAATGACTGTGTCGGGTAGGTGGTGGAGAGGAATGAACAGTGACTGCTAATTGGCATAGTTTCCTCTTTGGAAGTTGAAATACACTAAGATTAGGTTATGGTAATGGTTGCATGACTCTATGAATATACACTTTAAACAGATGAATTATATGGTATGTGAAATCTATCTCAGTAAAGCCGTGAAAAAGGGGGGGATGGTCTTGAAGAGAAATCTGTCACAAAACCTTCAAGGGAAGAGGGATGGCTGAACTGGGCCTTAAAGAATGGGGGAAAATCAAACTGACAGAGTAGAAGGCATTATATTATGTTCGTATTTTAATTTTTTCTTTTAAAAGTAATATGTGCTCACAGTGAAAATTGTAGAAAAATATGAGTTGAAAAGTAAGAGATACTCTTCTACCTCCTCATTTCTGACCTTCCAGATACAGCCTGTCAGTTTTTCTTTTTATGTATAAATACAATAAAAATGTATTTACATCCACATTTGTATGTCTGTTTTCACACATACAGGAAGAGTCTGGGTTAAGTAAACCAGGGTAAAATCAGTGAGAGAATTGCAGTCAGATTATAGAGAACCAGTGGGTTTAGAATTTAGTTCAATAGACAAAAGAATGATAAAGTATGATATATTTTAGGACTGTAATCATGATTACTGTGTATAGATGTGTGGTAGTTCCCAAGACACTGGAACACGTTTTATCTTTGAGGGCAGCCTGGTGAGAAAGATGACAGGCACACATTAGGTAGAAAAAGACAAGAGGCATAAGAGCTCTGAGGAATAAAAAAAAGAATTTGTGTCTGAGATGGCCAGAGAGGATTACATTGGAATGAATTGGGGATATGATTTTGTTGACCATAAATGGGTAGGTAGAGATGTAAAGACAGGGAAAAGCAAGCTGTTCTTGAACAGTATCAAGGAAATCCATAGAGTTGAAATGGAACATTTGTAAAGGAAGAATGTCAAGGTATGGCAAAGAGATAACTGCTATTTATTGAGTGATGCAAGGATTCTAACTAAGGCTGTAGCAAATAGTGAGGTATTGTTTCTTTTTTTTTTAAGTTTTTATTCAAATTCTAGTTAATTAACATGTATATATTGTGTTTTTATTTGTGTTTAGTTTTGACTAGTTCTGCATGGGGTTAATTTTATTCTCTGTGTCCTCATAGCCTAGCTCAGTGCCTGATTTATAGCAGGTGGTTCAGTAAATATTTATTAAGTGGTTGATTTCAAAGATTTGTTTGGTTTTGTTTTAGTTCTGACATAAAAGGTTAGGTTTCTTCCCTTCATGGAACCAAACAAAGTTTGATTCAGTTCACCTTCCCAGGAGCCATCTAGAAGACCACTTCATTTCAATACTGCATTCGTGCTTTCTCATTTTTATGGATTCCCTCTGTCTTTAGGAATTATGTCATAAACTACTTTATTCTCGTCCCACTACATTCTATCCTGACCTTGGCCCTGTTTTGTCTTCAGTGGAAATTGCTTGAGATACTTGTTTTTTAAATCAGAAAACACCTTCTGGCACACTTATTTCTTCCACCCACAAGTTCATGGTTCTTGTTTACCTGATAACCCAACTTCTTCATTGTCTCATTTCACACTAACACTTCAGCTTTAAATACTCTGCTATATTTTTTGTTGCCTTTCTATTTGTCCTGGCTTCTTTTACTTAGGTAGTGAGCTCCGGGAATAGAACCTGGGTTTTGTGCTACAGGGACTGAACAGATGTCATAACACTATATGTGAAGTACACTGGAGTTAAATTTAAAAAACAGATTTCAGAGAGGGAATATTTAGGATCTGGTGGACTGGCTGGACTTACAGAATGAAGCTGCTAGAGGTTTCACCATAGATTCAAGCCCAGATAAAGTTAACACTGGCAAGAGGCAGTGATAGTAGCCGAGAAGTTTCTGAGTGTAGTACCATAGCTGAGGTGTTAATATCCAGGGCTCTGACGCATAAGAGTGCTTTAAAATGCATTATGTAAGACCCGTAGTAACCCTGTGAGGTTTCATAGGTAAGAAAACTGAGGCTCAGGTGTTCACATTGCAAGTATGGTGTGGAAACCAGGATTTTAGTCCAGACTTCTCAGAATCCCAAGCCCATCCATACTTTTTTTTTTAAGTCAGATTTATTGAAGTGTAATTTACATATAGTAAAATCTACCCATTGTAAAGTATGTAGTCTGATGAGTTTGGGCAAATGCATACAGTAGCATAACCATCACTACAGTTAAGGCATAAAACATCTGCATTACCCCAAAAAGTTCTCTCAAGTTTGTAGTCCGCTCCCTCTACTCCCAGCTCTTGGTAACCACTGATGTGTTACGTCATAGCTTTGCCTTTTCCAGAATGTCATATAATTGAAATCATATATTAGGTAACACTTTGTTTCTGGTTTTTAGCATAATCTTTTTAACTTACCTGTGTTGTTGCATGTATGAGTAGTTAATTTATTTTTACTGTTGAAGGTAAATTGTGTGGATATATTATGGTCTGTTCATTCCCTAGTTGATGGATGTTAGGCTTTTTCCAGCTTCTAGCTATTAGGAATAAAACTGCTATAAACTTTGGTGTACAGGCTTTTTGAGATATCTTTTCAAATCTCTTGGGTAACTTCCTAGTGGTGGGTTGCTAGGTTGTGTGGTAAGTGTATGTTTAACCTTATGAGCGGCCAAACTACTTTTGAAAGTGACTGTACCATTTTGTAGTCCTGCCAACAACACCTAAGAGTGCAATTGCTCTGCATCCTGTCACTACTTAGTATTGTTAGTCTTTTTTATTTTAGCCATTGTAGTAGGTGCATGGTAGTATCTCCAGGTGTTTTTGTTTTTTTTTATTGTAGTTTTAATTTTCATTTTTCTAATGTTTATGGATGGTAAGTGTTTTTTTATGTGTTTGCCATATCTTCTTTGGCTAAGTTTTTATTCAGTTATTCGCTTATTTTGAATGGGATTTTGTCTTATTATTTGGCTGTGAGATTTCTTTTTATTGTGGATGCAAGCCCTTATATAAGTGTTTTGCAAATACTGTATTTTATTAACTGCATTTCCAAGGGCAGCAGTTTTTAATTTTTATGAAATCCAGTTTATCGGGTTTTTTCCTGTACAGTTTGTTTGGTTTCCTGACTAGGAAATCTTTGCCTGACCCCAAATCACACAGATTTTCTTCCATGTTTTCTTCTTGAAGTTTTACAGTTTGCACTTTTACATTTAAATCTATGCTTCATTTCAGGTTAATTTCTTATTGTGGTGCAAGGTAAGGTTGAGGTTTACTTTGTTCCAGCACGCAGAGCCTGCAGTGTTAACCATTACACCACCCTGCCTCCGGTCTCACCTTTCATCATTGAGAATGTGACTTTATGCACATTGAGTCCTCCAAGTCTCCTGCTTAGCAGGTAGTCTCATAAAGGTTAGAGTGAATGTATAGCAGCATCTTGCACAATGTCTTCAATATGGTAGGCATTCGATCAATGATAGCCATGAATTATTATTGGTTAAGTTATTCATTCTTCCATTTAGCTAACACAGTGAACACCAGTTTCATGTGGGGGGGATTCATTAGTGAACAAAGTTCCTGTTTTTATGGTGACTACGTGCTACTTTTTATATATAAATCACAAGAAATGGTACTACTATAATTTTATTAAAGGACATTAAAGTTAAGGGTGTGTTTTCGTGTAGCAGTGAAAGCTTACATTTGGTATCTAAGCACTCTAATAGTGTGGTAGTTTAATAAATTAGGTTCTAAAAATATCTCAGAAGAGGAATTGGTCAGCCTTGGAATTGTGGAGGCAAACATTAGAAGAGAATCCTCGGCATCACTCCTAGGAGAGAACACTCTCAGCCTGGTTACACATATTCCTAGGAGATTAGGCAACCAGCTGTCCCTAGCGGTCGGCCAGTGAAATCATCTGTCACACTTCAAGTTCAGAGTTCTCTGTGCTTTAGCAGACTTTGAATCAAAATACAGTTTTCCGTGTAAATTTTGCCTTCAGCCTCAGGATGCACTCGTGAGGGGCACCTGGATGGGTCAGTTGTTAAGCATCTGCCTTCAGCTCAGGGCGAGATCAATCCCCATATTGGGCTCCTCCCCTGGGAGCCTGCTTCTTCCTCTCCCATTGCCCCTGCTTGTATTCCCTCTCTCGCTGGCTGTCTCTCTCTCTCTCTGTCAAATAAATAAATAAAATCTTTAAAAAAAAAAAAGAATGCACTTGTGACTCACAGTAGTTCTGTTTTTAAAAAATAAATTAGCCTGTTAAAGATTAAGTTTTTATAATGTGATACTTTACATAATGTGGCTCTACCCAATGAATGAATAACTTTTGTGGGAGGTGCTGAGGGTAAGACATGGGCTTTGACATCAGACAAGTGGAGTTTAATTATTGCTTTTTTTTTTTTTTTAGTAGCTTTAAGGAGTTGTGCAAATTATTTAATGTCTCTGATCCCCTGTTTCTCTCTGCCTGCTATAATTTATAGATTACATTAGCATTAAATGAGGGAGATCACTTTCACTAAGCACCTAGCCCAGGACATCTTCTTTTCATTCATTTGCAGTATTTTAAACTGTTGTGAAATTTATGTACATTTTCAGAATCGTCTAAAAGAAATTGAACAAAATCTCTCTAAAATAATGAGACTCGACAATGAAATTAAAGCCTTAGATAGCCGGAAGAAGCAAATGGAGAAAGATAATAGTGAACTGGAACAGAAAATGGAAAAGGTTTGTGGTGATAGAATTTTGTTCTTCAAAAGTTTGAGATTATTATAATGAACCTCATCTGAATCCATTTTGCCACTCATATTTCAAAAAAAATACAAATCTTGATGTTTGCGTTATTTCCATGTATATGTTGAAAGGAAGGATATTGAATAAGCTTTGGTTCATATTTTGTACCTCAGAGTGGTAACTTCTGGTATTTATTCATTAAAGCCCTTTATTTTGGTTTTCTACACAGGTTTTTCAAGGGACTGATGAGCAACTAAATGATTTATATCACAATCACCAGAGAACAGTAAGGGAGAAAGAAAGGAGACTGGTAGACTGTCAACGTGAAGTGGAAAAGTTAAATAAAGAATCACGGCTTCTCAATCAGGAAAAATCAGAACTGCTTGTTGAGCAGGGTAGGACAAAATGTTAACTTGGTCTTTTTTCCTAGTATAATAATATGCATTTTCTGCATGAATGATGAATCTCTAGGAAAGTATGCTGAGTGAAAAAGGCCAATCTCAAAAGATAATATAACAGTATGCTTCCATTTATATAACACTTCTGAAATGTCAAAATTTTAGAAGTGGAGGACAGATTAGTGGTTGCCAGGGTTACTGAGTAGGAGGAGGAGCTGGAGGAAGGGTCAGTATGGTTAGGGTTATAGAAGCAACAAGAGCAAAAAAAGTATAACAAGTATAGTTATGGTTAGAAAAACTTATGGTTACAAAAGCTTATTGTGGTATTTGAGCTGTTCATTATGTTCACTGTCATGGTGGAGATATGAGCTAACACAGTTGATTATATTATATAGAACTTAATATACACAAATAGATAAAAGGAACACTGGGGAAATCTGAATAAAACTGATGGATTGTATCAGTGTCAGTATCCTGACTGAAATTATACTATAGTATTGCAAGATATTACTAAAGAAAGCACTGTTTTTCTGTTCACAACAGTTCTGACAGCAGATGTGTGGGCTTTTCCACACCAACCAATTCTCCAGTTCTTGGCAGAGAGAATTCAGTTCTGACACTAATTGTCTGGAGTCAGTGCTTTCCCCGTGGAGTCCCACAAGACTGCCTACCCAGTTCACATTCCAGTTGCAAGTCCCAAGTTGTCTGTCACATACACTTTTGATGGCTGGCTGTAAATCAGGAGTTCCCACAAACCCTCTTCTGAGGTTCAGTAATTTGCTATACTGATTCATAGAACTTAGGTACCTTTTTACCAGTTTATCATAAAGGAGACCACTCAGGAACAGTCAGATGGAAGAGATGCATAGTGCAAGGTATGGGGAAGGGGTCTTCAGCTTCCACGCCCTTTCTGTGTGCCTCACTAACACATAAACCTGTACCTTGATGTGTTGGCCAACCTAGAAGCTCTCTGAATGCTGTTCATCGTTCTTATGGAAGTTCCATTTATATAGGCATGGTTGAATAAATCATTAGCCATTGGTGATTGAACTCAGTCTGCAGCTCTGTAGAGTTGAGGAGGTGGGTACTGAAAGTTCCTCCTCTCTAATCACATAGTTGGTTCCTCCCTCTTAAGAGTCCCATCCTCTTAAGAGTCACCTCATTAGGATAAACTCAAGTATGGCTGAAAAGGACTTAGAATGAATAACAAAAGATGCTCCTTTCTCCTGTATCACTCAGAAATTCTAAGAGTTTTGGGTGCTTTGTGCCAGGAACCAAGGAGAAAGACCAAATATATTATTTCTTACTATGTCACGAAACCACAGTTACCAATGAGGGGAACTGGGCAAAGGTTATGAGAGATTCTGCTATGGGTTTGTTTTTTTTAATAGCTGCATGTGAATGTACAGTTTTTTTAATTTTTTGAAAAAATCACTTGAAAATTGAATTATTACGGTTGTGTTTTTTAAAGGTCGTCTGCAACTACAAGCAGATCGCCATCAAGAACATATCCGAGCTAGAGATTCATTAATTCAGTCTTTGGCAACACAGCTAGAATTGGATGGCTTTGAGCGTGGACCATTCAGTGAAAGACATATTAAAAATTTTCACAAACTTGTGAGAGAGAGGCAAGAAAGGGAAGCAGAAATTGCCAGCCAACTGATGGTAAATACTGCTATATTCTTTTGTTTGTATCCGATTCTCTTGTTATATTGTTTTAATCTTTGAGTGGACCTCATATTGTCAAATTTTTGGATTAGAGTTAGGATAGCATTCTACTTTACAAGATAGAAAAAACCTTTATGGAAGCAACTTTTCTAAAGTTTTTAAGGATAAAAATATGAAGAAAATACACTCTGCATTTAAGGCATATGGCGTGATGGACTGATTTACATATATTGTGAAATGATTACCACACAGGTTCTGCTAATACCCATTTCCTCGTGTAGGTACAATAAAGGAAAAGAAAATATATTTACCTTGTGATGAGTTCTATTCGGGTGTACTTCCTTATATATCATATAGCAGTGTTAGCAGTAGTCATCATGGTGTATGTTATATCTGTAGTACTTATCTTATAATTGGAAATTCGAACATTTTGACCACCTTCCTTCAGTTCTCCCTCCTCCCACCGTCCACCTCTGGTGACCACAAGTCTGATCTCTTTTTCTGTGAGTTTGTCTGTTTGTTGGGTTTGTTTTGTTTTTAGATTCTACATATAAGTGAGATCATACAGTATTCGTCTTCCAAAATTTCTTTTTAAAGGTAATCATAAAAAGTTTGCTCATAGTTAATAATGATTATCTCTGGGTGATGATCATTGCATTTTTTTGTACTTTCCTTTATTTTCCTTAGTGTGCATTGAAGAAACTTTATTAAATTGTTCAGTGAAAAAAAATTAATGCTCATTCTTCTCATATGTAGAATGACTTTGCAGAAAAAGAGACTCTGAAACAAAAACAGATAGATGAGATAAGAGATAAGAAAATTGGACTGGGAAGAATAATTGAGCTAAAATCAGAAATCCAAAGTAAGAAGCAGAATGAGCTGAGAAATGTGAAGTATGAATTACAGCAGTTGGAAGGATCTTCAGACCGGATTCTTGAACTGGACCAGGAGCTCTCAAAAGCTGTAAGATATTATTTGAGTAATCTAATAATTTTAAGGTGTAAGACGTTTAGAATCTTACATTCTAAACTATAATACCTCTTGCTAATCCTAGTATTATGGCATTTCAATAAAAACGTCAACCTTGTCTATGAATCTCATACAAAACGAAAACATCTGAATATTATAATCATATCAATTCTGATTCTGGAACTGGGTGGATTGAAAATTAGAATCACCGGGGCGCCTGGGTGGCGCAGCGGTTAAGCGTCTGCCTTCGGCTCAGGGCGTGATCCCGGCGTTATGGGATCGAGCCCCACATCAGGCTCCTCCCCTGGGAGCCTGCTTCTTCCTCTCCCACTGCCCCTACTTGTGCTCCCTCTCTCGCTGGCTGTCTCTATCTCTGTCAAATAAATAAATAAAATCTTTAAAAAAAAAAAAAAAAAAAGAAAAGAAAAGAAAGTTAGAATCACCTAGGAAGCTTTTGAAAAAGACTTATGCTTGGGGGCATCTGGGTGGCTCAGTCAGTTAAGCGTCTGCCTTCAGCTCAGGTCATGATCCCGGAGTCCTGGGATCAAGCCCCGTGTCAGGCTCCCTACTCAGAGGGGAGTCTGCTTCTCCCTATACCCTCACTTCACTCATTCATGTTTTCCCCTCTCTCTTTCTTTCTCCAAAAAAAAAAAAAAAAAAAAAAATTAGACCTTACCTCAGACCTTCCTAATCAAAATCTCTGGAGTGGGGAATAGAAATGTGTGTTCCAAACAAAACCAGGTGATTGTTATGAGTACCTTGGTTAAGAACCATTTACCTAGGTTAAAAAAAACAAGTATTTTCACTCTAGGTTCCACACATTGTAGATTTTATATGATTCTTGCCATGTTATCATTTTTTGTGTGGTAGAAATTTTCTTAGACCATCTGTTTTCACGAATTTCCAAATACTCTTCCTTGTTTCTAATCTGTCCCCTTTCTTCACATCTCTGCCACCAAAGTAGGCATCCTAAAGCTTGGCAGATCTCCCTGTCAGAACCTATCTTGATAATTTAAGTAAACATTTCAGTTTGCTGTGTAATTTATCATCTAGCATACATTTTTGTCAGTTTAGCCGTTTGTTACAATATTGCCTTGTGATGGGAAAGCAGTGGTCAGAGACCACATAACACTATTTTATGGTTTCTACATGCCAGGCAGTGTAGTGAGTTTACATGGGTACTTGATAAATACTGAAATAACAAGAGTCACTAAACTGTATACTTAGGTATATTTTTCTCACTTTCACACTATATTCTCAGTTTTCCCTCCTGTTTGACCTTCCCAGATTTGTTTACTAGTTCTCTACCATTATAACCTGGTAAGGTAACTTTATAAGATTATCCTTAAAAATCTTTCTTCTTACACCTTTTTTTTCCTTGGATAAAAAAAAACAGTAATATTTTGATCATTCTGAGGAATAGTTGATTTCTAATACATTTTGTTATTATTTTAACACAAAACATATAAACTTGTGTGTTTGTTTGAATTATTAATAAGGAACGTGAGCTGAGCAAGGCTGAGAAAAACAGCAATGTAGAAGCTCTAAAAGCAGAAGTAATAAGCCTTCAAAATGAGAAGGCAGACCTAGACAGGACCCTGCGTAAATTGGACCAGGAGATGGAACAGTTAAACCATCATACAACAACACGCACCCAGATGGAGATGCTGACCAAAGACAAAGTATGACCTTTCTTTTTGTTCTAATTATACTTTCTGGGATTTAAAATAATTTATGTTCGTAGTAGATGCACTACAAAGTATTTAGGTGGTATTGGCATTATATTTTAGGAGTTAAATGAGCTTAACGCTGTATAAAACAAGACTTTGGGGCTTAAAAACTATTTTCTAATTACAAAAAATAACAATACAGAAGTATATATACATACGCCCATTGCTGTTAATTTTTATCATGTATCATACAGAAGTTTTAATTTTTATATTGTCAGTCTTGTTACTTTTTTCTCTTATGGCACAGAAAGGCAATTCCCACTGTGACACTTTAAGAAATTTTGCATTTTCTTCTTTCATTTTCATTGTTTTATCTTTTAAACCTAGAATTTTAGTCTAGAATTCATATTTGTTCTGAGCCACCTAGCTGGCTCAGTCCATAAAGCAGGTGACTCTTGATTTCAGAGTTGTGAATTAGAATTTTTTTTTTTGTTCTTGATACAATGTAGAGATCTTGGACTTTATTTTAAAAATTTTTTTTTCTATAGGCCGACAAAGATGAACAAATCAGAAAAATAAAATCTAGACACAGTGATGAATTAACTTCATTGTTAGGATATTTTCCCAACAAAAAACAGCTCGAAGACTGGCTTCATAGTAAATCAAAAGAAATTAATCAGACCAGGGACAGACTTGCCAAATTGAAGTAAGTTGTAACATTTGGAGATGTACTACAGATTTCTTATTTCATGCTTTTATTTTTCATTGTTTGAATTGTTTTATTATTTATTGTTATAAAATGGTATGTCTTATGTTAATTGACTTTGATTCTGCTGTATTTTATCAGTCAAGTAAAATGATGGCATTGGTATGGGCCTTTTGTTCCTTGAGAGTTTGCAGAACTTAGAGGATTAAAATTCTCCTTTATAAAAAGTGACACCTTGACACTATAAAACTTGTAAAAGAAAATTTAGGGGGAAGGCTTCATTATATTGAAATTGACAAATATTTTCTTAGTTATGACACCCAAAGCACAGGCAGCAAAAGGAAAAAAAGGTAAATGGGATCCCATCAGACTTAAGGGAAACTATTAACCAGGAAAAGGCAACCGACAGAATGGGTTCAAACCATTTATCTAATAAGTGATTATTATCTAGAATATGTAAACAGTTCCTGTAACTAACAACACAAAAACAAATAATTGGACTTAAAAATGGGCAAAGAACTTGAACAGTCATTTCTCCAGAGACCATATACAAATCTCCAGTGAGCATATGAAAAAGTGCTCAAATCATCAGGGAAATGCAGATGAAAACCACAATGATATATCACTTCACACCAGTTTAGGATAGCTACTACTAGAAAATCCAGAAAATAACAAGTATTGGTGAGGATGTTGAGAAATTGGAACCTTTTTGTTCATTGTTAGTGGGAATATGAAATGGCACAGCTGAGAGAGAAAATGGAGGGTCTTCAAAAAAATTAAAACTAGAATTATCCAGCAATTCCACTTCTGAGTGTATATTCAAAAGCATTGAAAGCATGATCTTGAAGAGATTTTTGCAAATCCGTGTTCATTACAGCATTATTCTCAGTAGCCAGATGAATGGATAAAGATTCAGTGTGTGTATAATGATATTACTCATCTTTTAAAAAGAAGGAAATCCTGGGGGTGCCTGGCTGGCTCAGTTGGTTGAGCATATGACTCTTGCTCTCCAGGCTGTGAGTTCAAGCCCCACATTAAGTGTAAAGTTCACCCAAGGCAGGGGTGGAAATCCTATCATGCTACAACTTGGATGAACCTTGAGGATATTATTGCTAAGTGAAATAAGCTAGTTACAAAAGGGCAAATACTGCGTGATTCCACTTACATGAGATACCCAAAGTAGTCAAGCTCTTGAAAACAGAAAGTAGAATGATGGTTGCCAGGAAGCGGGGGAGGGGGGGAAGGGGAATCATTGTTCAATGGTTTCAGAGTTTCAGTTTTACAAGATGTAAAAGTTTTAGAGCTGTGTAGCATGACAATGTGTATATAGTTAACACTGCTGCACTGTACACTTAAAAAATGGTTAAGATGGTAAATTTTATATAATGTGTGTTTTTTACCACAATAAAGAAGTGATCACTTTTTTCTAATGTCACTTTGAATGGTGGTTGCATAAGAGAGTCAAAAATTCTGTACAGATATTTGAGGAAGATAGTGGATTTGGCTTTAGCCATGTTGAATTTGTTTCTTATGGAAACGTGTCTTAGGGAATAGAATATTGGAGTTTGAAGTTCAAGAGATTGGAAGTTGTTGCTTTGTCAGTAATAATTGGAGTCATTAGTATAGGCTGTATCACCTTAAAGGGGTTATGCGAAGAGGAGAGAAAAGGTCAGAG
This sequence comes from Ursus arctos, assembly GCF_023065955.2. Taxonomy (NCBI): domain Eukaryota; kingdom Metazoa; phylum Chordata; class Mammalia; order Carnivora; family Ursidae; genus Ursus; species Ursus arctos. Next base: position 31,068,830 of record NW_026623067.1, read on the forward strand.
TGAGATGCCTGGGAAACAGCAGTGTTTACTGTTAGTAAGCCAAGGAAGAGGAGCAAGTGAAGGAAACTAGAATTCAGGGGGCTGGGGTGAGAGTCAGACAGGAGTAGTTCGTGACACCTTGAGTAAATAGACCTTCAAGGAAGGGATCAGCAGGGTTGGGTGCTAAGATAGTGATGTTGATGAGCATGGCTCAGTGGCTAGGGTGGTCAAAGCATCATCTATATTAGTTATTTCTTTTTGCCTTATTTTTACTGTGAATCAAAATGGGAAGTATCAAGATGTAGCACAAATGTTCTCATAAACATTTGTCTGAAACAAGTTTCTCAAAACATTATGTGTCCTAAGTATGCTCAGTCTACTCCAATGTATTTTATTATTTAATTTTTAAGATGAGGAATATGATCCATTATATTGATTACATGACTTGCCCAATGCATCATAACCTGCAAACCCTAATCTAGGTTGGTATGAAGGTTGGCTAGGATGATATTTAAGAGTTGGGGTGGAGATGAATTGTGTTAGTGAGCAAAGTCTTTGATGAATGAGAGGGAATGGATGATGACATAAGTAGATGACATCAACAAGGAAGGGATAAACGAGAAGTTCTTACAGGAGTGAAGAGAAGTGGTACTGTGAAAGGGTCCAAAGGGAATCAGGAGAATGTTCTCCTTTTCTTTTCTCTTCTCTCTCTCTCTCCAGTATGTCCAGCAAGTATATTCTTGCTGAGGTTCCTAACCTGAGTTCTAAGACCATGAACCCCCAGAAATCACACAGTTTTGCCTATATACATTTGTCTGGGAACAGGCCCATGACCAGGTTTCGAAAGTGATCAGTGTCCAGGGTGGAGTTCAGGCGGAGGTGGACTGTTGCCTTGACTTCTAAAGTATTTAGTCACAGCAAACCTTTGTTATATTTATTGGCAGAATTTGTTTTGTATCTGCCTACTCAAACTTTTCAAACTCATTTCTCATGTTGTAAAATTGTAATCCATGTTTGTTCTTATTTTAGCAAAGAACTAGCTTCAGCTGAGCAAAATAAAAATCATATAAATAATGAACTAAAAAGGAAAGAAGAGCAGTTGTCCAGTTATGAAGACAAGCTGTTTGATGTTTGTGGTAGCCAGGATTTTGAAAATGACTTCGACAGGCTTAAAGAAGAAATTGAAAAATCCTCAAAACAGCGAGGTAAGTTACTTTCTTTATATTATCAAGGTGCTTTGACACTTGAATTTTCACTCACCAGCAGCTATTAAGGATGGGAGATTTAAAAACTTGGCTCTGGAGCCAAAGGGCTTAAGTTTTAGTCCCAATTCTACAACTTAATGGCTTTGTGACTTTGGGCAAATTATCAAATGATTCCTTTACTTCAGGTTGATCTGAGGAAATAATTACCTACCGTTTAGGGTGTTAAAGAAGAATAAATGAGATTATAGGTATAAAACTCTTAGAACAATTTCTGGTACGCAATATGGTCCAAAATTTTGTTATACTTTTTGTGTGTTACCCAAAAGTGATTTATACAAATCTGAATGTATTGTGCCCTTTCAAAGAATATGTAAATATCAGAGGATTTTTATTTCTTTCATAATATGTTTATAAATGAAGAATAATCCTATATATATGGAAAAGGATAGAACCATAATGACAAAACTATATTTTATACTCTTCTCACTGGTAATATATTTATTTTCTTAAAATAGCCATGCTGGCTGGAGCCACAGCAGTTTACTCCCAATTCATTACTCAGCTAACAGATGAAAACCAGTCATGTTGCCCTGTCTGTCAGAGGGTTTTTCAGACAGAAGCTGAATTACAGGAAGTCATCAGTGATTTGCAGTCTAAGCTGCGGCTTGCTCCAGATAAACTGAAATCAACAGAATCAGAACTAAAGAAAAAAGAAAAGCGGCGTGACGAAATGCTGGGACTTGTCCCTGTGAGGTGAGAATAGGGATTTACCATTACTGTACATGAACAGCAACAATATAAAAGGTGCTCATCCAGTCCCTGGCATACGGTACATGTCCAGTAATGGGTTGAATGAATAAAAGTTCAAGTCAAGATTCGGAGCCAGTGTGCGCATCTCGGGTTATTTATAAGAAAAAGCAATTATTGGGGTGCCTGGGTGGCTCAGTCAGATAGGTGTCTGCCTTTGGCTCAGGTCCTGATCTCAGGGTCCTGGGATCGAATCCTGTGTCGGGCTCCCTGCTCAGCGGGGAATCTGCTTCTCCTTCTTCTGCCGCTTTCCCCTGCTCATTTTCATGCTCTCTCTCTCAAATAAAAATATTTTTAGGGGCGCCTGGGTGGCACAGCGGTTAAGCATCTGCCTTCAGCTCAGGGTGTGATCCCGGCGTTACGGGATCGAGCCCCACATCAGGCTCCTCTGCTAGGAGCCTGCTTCTTCTTTTCCCTCTCCCCCTACTTGTGTTCCCTCTCTTGCTGGCTGTCTCTCTCTCTGTCGAATAAATAAATTAAAAAATCTTTAAAAAAATTTTTTTTTAATTATTTAAAAGTGAACAAACTTCTTAAACTAGTCACAAGGCAGTTATCTTTACAATTTTCTGTTTGTGTGTGGCGTGCACCCACATGTGTGTATTAATTTAATTCCTTAGACTTGGTTTGAGGGCAGAAATTCTGATAGATAAAATTTCTAAATTCAGCAAAAGAAAGTACTGTGGGGTGCCCGGGTGGCTCAGTCAGTTGAGCATCTGCTTTCGGCTCAGGTCATGATCCCAGGGTCTTAGGATTGAGCTCCACATCAGGCTTCCTGCTTGGTGGGGAGCCTGTTTCTCTCTCTCCCTCTGCCTGCCACTCCCCCGTTTGTGCTGTCTTTCTCTGTGTCAAATAAATTTTTAAAAATCTTAAAAAAAAAAAAAAGGCACTGAAAACTTCCCCCAACAGACAAATTTTAAAATATATTTTTATGTCTTTTCTGCTTTCAAAAAGAATGAATCATCATGATTTCTGTTATTTTTTCCTCACTTATTCAAGAAATTCAAATGATGGCCTGTTTATAAATAAAATCAAGTCAGAAAGTATGTGATGATGCCTTGCGGTCTCCCACAACCTAGAGTGTAAAGCTGGTCCCAAAGACTGGTGTGACATAATCTTCAAAGAGCTGATGGTCTAAGTAAGGACACAAGCTCTCAGAATTGAATATTTAGAAAGCTAGGCTTAATAAAATTCTTTTTTTTTTTTTAATGATTTTTTATTATATTATGTTAGTCACCATACAGTACATCCCCGGTTTCCGATGTAAGGCTCGATGATTCATTAGTTGTGTATAACACCCAGTGCACCATGCAATACGTGCCCTCCTTACTACCCATCACCAGCCTATCCCATTCCCCCACCCCCCTCCCCTCTGAGGCCCTCAGTTTGTTTCTCAGAGTCCATAGTCTCTCATGCTTCATTCCCCCTTCTGATTACCCCCCTTTCTTTATCCCTTTCTTCCCCTACCGATCATCCTAGTTCTTATGTTCCATAGATGAGAGAAATCATATGATAGTTGTCTTTCTCTGCTTGACTTATTTCACTTAGCATTATCTCCTCCAGTGCCGTCCATGTTGTAGCAAATGTTGAGAACTCGTTCTTTCTGATAGCTGAGTAATATTCCATTGTATATATGGACTACAACTTCTTAATCCAGTCATCTCTTGAAGGGCATCTTGGCTCCTTCCACGATTTAGCTATTGTGGACATTGCTGCTATGAACATTGGGGTGCATATGGCCCTTCTCTTCGCTACGTCTGTATCTTTGGGGTAAACACCCAGTAGTGCAATGGCTGGATCATAGGGTAGCTCAATTTTTAACTTTTTAAGGGACCTCCACACTGTTTTCCAGAGTGGCTGTACCAACTTGCATTCCCACCAACAGTGTAGGAGGGATCCCCTTTCTCCACATCCTCTCCAACAATTGTTGTTTCTTGCCTTGTCTATTTTTGCCATTCTAACTGGCGTATGGTGGTATCTCAGTGTGGTTTTGATTTGAATTTCCTTGATGGCTAATGATTTTGAACATTTTTTCATGTGTCTGTTAGCCATTTGTATGTCTTTATTGGAAAAGTGTCTGTTCATATCTTCTGCCCATTTTTTGATTTGTTTATTTGTTTCTTGTGTATTGAGTTTGAGAAGTTCTTTGTAGATCTTGGATACCAGTCCTTTATCTGTAGTGTCATTTGCAAATATATTCTCCCATTCCGTGGGCTGCCTCTTAGTTTTTCTGACTGTTTCCTTGGCTGTGCAGAAACTTTTAATCTTGATGAAGTCCCATAAATTCATTTTATCTTTTGTTTCTCTTGCCTTTGGGGATGTGTCATGAAAAAGGTTGCTTTGGCCGATGTCGTAGAGGTTGCTGCCTATGTTCTCCTCTAGGATTTTGATGGATTCCTGTCTCACATCGAGGTCTTTCATCCATTTGGAGTTTATTTTTGTGTATGGTGTGAGAGAGTGGTCAAGTTTCATTCTTTTGCATGTAGCTGTCCAATTTTCCCAGCACCATTTATTGAAGAGACTGTCTTTTTCCCACCGGATGTTTTTTCCTGCTTTATCAAATATTAGTTGCCCAAAGAGCTGAGGGTCCATTTCTGGGCTCTCTATTTTGTTCCATTGGTCTGTGTGTCTGTTTTTGTGCCAGTACCATGCTGTCTTTGTGATCACAGCTTTGTAGTACAGCTCGAAATCCGGCATTGTGATGCCCCCAGCTTTGTCTTTCCTTTTCAACAGTTCCTTGGAGATTCGGGGCCTTTTCTGTTTCCATACAAATTTAAGGACTATTTGTTCCAGTTCTTTGAAAAATGTCCTCGGTATTTTGATCGGGATAGCATTGAAAGTGTAGATTGCTCTGGGTAGCATGGACATTTTAACTATGTTAATTCTTCTGATCCATGAGCATGGAATATCTTTCCATCTTTTTATGTCTTCCTCAATGTCTTTCAAGAGTGATTTATAGTTTCTAGAATATACATCCTTTATGTCTCTGGTTAAATTAATTCCAAGATAACGTATGATTTTTGGTGCTATTGTAAATGGGATGGATTCCCTAATTTCTCTTTCTTCGGTCTCGTTATTCGTGTATAGAAATGCAACTGATTTCTGAGCATTGATTTTGTATCCCGCCACGTTACTGAATTGCTCTATAACTTCTAATAGTTTGGGAGTGGCTTCTTTTGGGTTTTCCATATAGAGTATCATGTCATCTGCGAAGAGAGACATTTTGACTTCTTCTTTGCCGATTTGGATACCTTTGATCTCTTTTTGTCATCTGATTGCTGTTGCAAGGACTTCTAGTACTATGTTGAATAGTAGTGGCGAGAGTGGGCATCCTTGTCGAGTTCCTGATCTTAAGGGAAAGGCTTCCAGCTTTTCCCCATTGAGAATAATATTTGCAGTAGGCTTTTCATAGATGGCTTTTATGAGATTGAGAAATGTACCTTCTATTCCTACACTCTGAAGGGTTTTAATCAGGAAAGGATGCTGTATTTTGTCAAATGCTTTTTTGGCATCGATTGAGAGGATCATATGGTTCCTGAGTCTTTTCTTGTTGATATGATGTATCACGCTGATTGATTTGCGAATATTGAACCTAGACTTAATAAAATTCTTAATTGGTTAAGACATATATTAAGAGAAGCCAGTGGACTAGAGAATGAGAATAAGATTTTGAGAACATAATAGGAGGGGAATGTGAAGCATAAGGAAGTTGGTTTGACTCAGTTAAGGCAAGTGTAGAGAGAAATGAGAGCACTTTGTGTAAAGAAAAGGGGAGCCCTGACCTGTGCTGCAGTAGAAGAGTGACCTAAATTTGGAGGAACCATTTGGGGAGATTGATTCCCATAAGTTGAGAAGATAGGGCTATGTTATGTTCAGGCCTAGTTACAACTCTCACTGATAGGTGATAGGGTAATTTAATGGAAAATATGTTTTGAGAAATTAATCTTATGTTAATATATTGAATGGGTAAGATTGAGAACAGCTCTGGAAGCAGAAAAGCCAGGAGGATATGTTGTCCCAGAAAACTGGAGAAGAATTTCAGGAAAAGAACTAAGAAGAATCTACAAAAATAGGCTTTGTGATAGGCAGCCTCCAAGATGATCCTCAATGATCCCTGCCTCCTGGTATTCATGGCTCCCGTAGAGTCTTCTCCCATGTTCCAGGATTGGTCTGTGAAACTGATACATTATGACAGAAGTGATAGCATATTCCTTCCAAGATTAGGTTATGTAAGGCACTACGGCTGCCTGCTATCCTTTTCTTCAGGATATGGGTGAAGCCAGCTGCCATGTGAGTCACCTGTGAAGGGCCCCGCTTGACAAGGAACTGACGCCTTCAACCACAAGAGTGAGTACCATTTGGAAACTGATTATGCAGTTGCAGTTAGATGTTCGCTGCATCATCTCAAGACTCTACTAGGCTCAGTGCTCAGGATGGCTCACTGAAATGATTTGCAGTGACACTATTAGCTGGGAGCTCAGCCGGGGCTGTCAAACACAGTGTCTTAGCATGGCCTGCGTGTGTGTCTTGGGATTTTGATAGCATAGTGGTTGGATTACCAAATGAAGGATCCTAAGAGCAAGTAGTCCAAGAGACAGGCAATAGAAGCTGCTAGTATCCGAAGGCATAGGCCCAGAAACTGGCACTGTTAAACTGCTGCTGCTGCTGTCTGTTGGTCAGAGGAGTCACAGAGCTTGCCAAGATTCAATGAGAGGACACAGACTCCACCTCTCATTGGGAGTAGTGTCACCGTATTTGTAGCTAACTTTAATCCATATAGTACCCCAGTATCTGGAGTGGCACCTTGTATGCCATTCTGGTCACCACACACAAACTGAGGTAACCTGAAGATGGAAAAATAAATACGTAGTCTGACAGGTAAATCAGTGCCTAGGAAAAGAACTAGAGCAGGATAAGGAAGTACAGAATTAACTGAGGATTGGTGAGATGGGAATTGCTACTGAAGGTGGCATTTGAGTGTCGACCTGAGAGAAGTAAGGGAGCTAGCCATGCGTTTGTCCAGGAGAAGAGCGTTCCAGGCAGTACAAAACCCCTGAGGCATGTTTGACCTGAGGCCAAAGGGAAAAGTGGTTGAAGGTGAGCTCAAAGAACTAGTGAGGAGTCACGTCTTGCTTATCCTCTCTGAGGAAAAAATTTTCATTTAAAGGCCAAAGTTCATTAACACTTAATGTAAGACCACCATTGTGAATGCAATCCCAGATGAAAATATACCTGTTTATCATTTTGCTTAGTACTGAGTCAGGTTTATTTATTTATAACATTTCAGTTCAGTAAAAACTCAGTATTTTTCTCCATTTCTTTGACAGATTTTTCAACCAACCATATCTCTATTGGCTTCTTTTACGTAAAATCCCCTTGAAAAAGGAGTGCTATCACAAAAATAGATGAACTGGGTTTGAAAATTTTACAAAACAAAATAGAATCCTAATAGATCTCAATAACCCATTCTTTTGGGAAACATCTTTACTCTTTCTTATAATACTTTGGCATTTAGCATCTTATGTAATAATCATCAGAAAAGAAGGCACCAAAACCCTGGACCACATCGATAAGAGTTTTTTTTTAAAGTGTGCATAGGAAAATGTAAAAATAAGGTTAAAATTGAATGGATACCGGTAGTTCTCCACAAAGATGTCCCCATTCAAGTGAATGTTTGACCAACCTTAGGCTGCCCTAGCTATGCCACTTTTTAGGCACTGGGAACATACTTTAAGACAAACTTCTGGGCTGTGACCACAAGATTCAGGAAGTGATGTAGATATGGAACTGTTCATAATCTGCATACCTTCATATTTACTCAGGAAATTTTTTCATCTCAGTGGCGTACCGAACTAGGTGTTCTGTTGCCACAGATCAGTCCAGGCTGGGATTTCTTGATCATAGCGTGAACTTCTAAAAAATCAGTAAGTAGTAGCGGTATGCAAGAGCTAACCTTGAGTTTCTGGTTTTTCCTTTAGTTTATTATAAGACTCCTTTAGAAATTAATATGTTGTACTAAGCTATAATTAAGAATTTGGAATTTTTCAGAAATAAGGTTGATAGCTTTTTTTTTTTTTTTTTAAAGATTTTATTTATTTATGTGACAGCCAGCCAGCGAGAGAGGGAACACAGCAGGGGAGTGAGAGAGGAAGAAGCAGGCTCCCAGCGGAGGAGCCCGATGTGGGACTCAATCCCCGAACGCCGGGATCATGCCCTGAGCCGAAGCCAGACGCTTAACGACTGCGCTACCCAGGCGCCCTTTTTTTTTTTTTTTTAAGATTAAATACAAGTTTTATTGTTTCGGAGGTGTCTATAAAAATAGGAAGCCAGTACCTGCCACAGGCGTAGTAATCCATTCCCAATAGTAGCAGCAATAAACTGGTTAGCAGCTTTTGTGCTATAAACCCATGTAGCTTTTGGCTAAGTAGTCTCCTTCCTTCCTTTCCATCGTTTGTTTTAACTTTCTATTTTGAAATAATTTTAGACTTACAGAAAAATGACAAAAATAGTACAGAGAATTCACCTGTACCCTTCACCCTGCTTTTCGTGATGTTCACAATTTATGTAACCGTAAATTAGTTACCAGATCAAGAAATTAACATATTTGTGTCACTGTTAACTACAAAGCATTTTAGAATTTCAGCTGTCTTTCCATTAATGTTGTTTGTCTGTTTCAAGACCCAACCTGGATCCCACATGGCATCTAGTTGTTATTTCTCCTTAGGCTCCTGCAGTCTCAACAGTTCTTTAGTCTTTGTCTTTCATGGTCTTGACACTTTTGATCAGTATAGTCAGTTAATTTATAGACAGTCTCAGTTTGGCTAACATCACAGTAATAAAGTAGTCCCTCTTACCTGTGTTTTCCCTCTCCACTGTTTCTGTTGCCTAGGGTTAACTGTGGTCCAGTTAACAGATGATCCTCCTGACCTGTCATCATGTTAACAGTAGCCCAACTTGAAGTGACAAGGCCTACATCATTCTCCTCACTTCATATCATCACATAGGCATTTTATCATATAACATCACCGTAAGAGGGAGTGAGGGTACAGTACAATAAGATATTTTTTCAAATTTTATTTATTTGAGAGCGCACACTTGAGTGGGGGGAGGGGCAGAGGAAGAGAATCTTAAGCAGACTCCCCACTGGTACAGATCCTGACTCGGGGTTCGATCCCATGACCTATGAGATCATGACCTGAGCCAGAATCACCAGTTGGACACTGCACCAACTAAGCCACTCAGGTGCCCCTGTACAATAAGACATTTTGAGAGAGACCATATTCACATAACTTTTATTACAGTATGTTATAATTGTTAAATTAGGTGCAGAGATTAGCAATACTAATAATTAATGAGCTATCGCAGATATGTCTGTAGGAAAAAAACATTACATAAATGTTTGGTACTCTCCATGATTTTAGGCATCCACTGGATGGCTTGGAATATATCCCCGGTGGATCAGCATGGCAGCAGGGAGACTATTGTAAGTGGTGTGAGCAGGATCTACCATTGCATACTGAAATCAGTGGGCGAAAGTTTGAGGAGAAGCAAGATACTGACATAGTCCCAATATATTTCTCCTAAGATCGTTATTAATTACAAAGACAAGAATAGTAACTTCATAGTGGATAAAGCTGGCTGACATCATGTTAACCAAGTGAATAAGATTAACATCTCCAGTTACAAGATATAATGACATCGTGTACCCACGGATGAAATAGCCCTGAGGAGGATACAGTTACTTCTTATGATACTCTTTCCAAAAATACATAACCTCCTTTTCAGGATAAGAAAACATTAGAGAGCATATTTTTAATTGTGTTCTCTGTTTAGGCAAAGCATAATTGATTTGAAGGAGAAGGAAATACCAGAATTAAGAAACAAACTGCAGAATGTCAATAGAGACATACAGCGCTTAAAGAATGACATAGAGGAACAGGAAACGCTCTTGGGCACCATAATGCCTGAAGAAGAAAGTGCTAAAGTCTGCCTGACAGATGTTACAATTATGGAGAGGTTCCAGGTCAGTTTATCGTAGTTGAAGGCCAAATAAAACTTGTTTCATGGTGGTTTGAATGTGAAATATGAGAGTGGTAAGAGCAAACAGATAGTATTCAGGTATGTATAGGCTGAGTTGAGAATTCCCTGTCCTGAATTGCAGATAGTCTGAGGAGAGTACTGCCTAGTTCACATTCCTGGGTTTGGATTCTTTATTCATAAATATGAGAATGAAGAAATGTCCTGTTTGCTTTCATTTTTAGTTGGTTTCCTTTTTATATATTTAAATTATTAAAATTCATTTTATCCTATTAAACTTTGTTAAAATTGAATCTGAAATCAGTTACAAATTCAGATTTTAAAATAATAGCAATTTTTAAAGATAACGTAGTAAGCTTGTTAAAGGAAATAACTTTGTTTCATTCTTAAGATGGAACTCAAAGATGTTGAAAGAAAAATTGCACAGCAAGCAGCTAAGCTGCAAGGACTAGACTTGGATAGAACTGTTCAACAAGTAAACCAGGAAAAACAAGAGAAACAACACAAATTAGATACAGGTAATATAGTCTTTCTTCATGTACCCACAAAGACTTTATATCCCAGCATAAGCTTTTTATCATAATTTTTATATCTGTTATGTGGAGAAGGAACTGTCTTTCTTCCAGTTCACAGTATATTCACTCTTTTTTCTCAAAGTCTCACTTGTTTCCTTGCTTTTGCACAGCAGAGTTGGAACGATGGGAGATTTTGAATAATGGATATCTGATGAGCTCTTCTTAATCATCCCTACCCTGTGACCCTCACTCATGGGTGACCAGGAGGGGTTCTGTAGCATGTTTCTTGCAGTGGGTGGGACCCATGGAAGCTGAGCCTTAGTGAATTTCGTAGAGCTATAAAAATGGAAGCTAGCTCTTCGTAGTATTTTCTGTATCCGTACTTTAGCCACTGTGTGAATGTTTTCGTGTAGTTTCCAGTAAGATGGAATTGAATCGCAAGCTTATACAGGACCAGCAGGAACAGATTCAACACCTAAAAAGTACAACAAATGAACTTAAATCAGAGAAACTTCAGATATCTACTAATTTACAACGTCGTCAGCAACTAGAGGAGCAGACTGTGGAATTATCCACTGAAGTTCAGTCCTTATTCAGAGAGATAAAGGTAAGAAGATTCATAAAAACTGTTTTTTATCTTTTTTTTTTTTTTTTTTAAATTGGTTCCATGCCCAATATGGGCTTAAACTCACAATCCGGAGATCAAGTGTCTCATGGTCTACTGACTAAGCCAGCCAGGTGCCCCACGTATCTTTTTTAAATTAGTTCAGATATGTGAAATGCTCTTTTATTGGTGCAGTGCCTAAAGCTATGGTTATTGTGAGGATTAAATAAAAAATAGTATAATCCCTTCTGTGGCTCCTGTGTTGACAAAACTTGTACTAATAGGTAAAGGTGTCTGGGAAGATTTTGACTATAATAAGGAGGAGTTGGCTGTCTGGTTAATTAGTGAACTTCCTGTTATTGGGGATGGTCAGGCGGCTTAGTTAACTACGTAGAAGGAATCCTGCTTGTATGGGATATTTGTCTTACCTACAGATCCTGTATCCATGGCAGACACTACCTCTCAGAGCACTTTTTCTGTTTGATTGCAGGTGTAGTCTCAGAATCCTTCCCACTGTAGTGAGCAGGCGTTGAGTTACTACATGGAATGGAAACCATTTGGCATCCCTCATCTAGATTAATCACATCTAAGACCAAATCAAAATTTTTTTTTAAAGATTTTATTTATTCGACAGAGATAGAGACAGCCAGCGAGAGAGGGAACACAAGCAGGGGGAGTGGGAGAGGAAGAAGCAGGCTCCCAGCAGAGGAGCCTGATGTGGGGCTCGATCCCACAACGCCAGGATCACGCCCTGAGCCGAAGGCAGACGCTTAACCACTGTGCCACCCAGGCGCCCCCCAAATCAAATTTTTGACCAGTTTTAGAAATAACAATCTTATTTAGCTTTTCATAATTATAAACATTCACTGAGCACTAAATACATTACTGAATCTGTCATTAATTACTGTAAATGTTTCAGAAGTATTTTTGAATTACAAATTATCAGAGGCTTAGAGTATGTTACAAAATAGTAATATCTTACATTTGTATAATTTTTTTACTCTTTATAAAGCCCTTTGACATTAAAACAGTTCAGTGTCTCAGTAACCCTGTTGCGGTATGTGACTAAATCCCTTTTTTATAAAAAAGAGATGGAGACTTAGAGATGCTTCATGTCTTAGCCAAGGTCATGCAGCTAGTAGGAGGCAGGGTTTATTTTCAGGTAGCTTTTCAGTGTTTATTACATTTGGCTTCCTACCACATCGTACCTCTTCTCGATATGATAAAATACAAAAATATACCTACACTGAAGTAATACTAAGGAATTGTTTCTACTTTATGGGTTCATTAGATATTCATTATCTTAGCTTGAGTATCATTATTTTCTGCAGTGGTAATCGTGTAATTACGCTATAGAGATGTTATAAGGCTGAACAATGTAGACTCCTGATTAGTAAAATAGTTTGTCACTTCAAAGTCCTTTCCTTCCAAAATAGGTGAGGACACAACAACATCAATGTACCAATATGTTTTTATTACCATAAAGTATCTACTTAGCCCTTAGCAAACTAAGCTTAAGGACAAAAGTGTCCTGTATAGTCATATCCCCATCTGTAAAAGAGAGGCCTTTGGTCTTTTTGGTCACACAGAGCTGACGTGTGCCCCTACAAACTCATAGAAACTTACACCTGAAGCCACATGCTCATATAATTTCGGGGCACATGGCCTGGATTAGGAATCAGGTTAGTGGTGAAACAGTATAGTATAATGGTTAAGAGAAAGACTCTGGAGTTGGGCAGGATTTGGATACTAGATCCTACATTTACTGGCTGTTGTGACCACAGACAAATCATTTGTGTGCCTGTTTACTGATCTGAAATATGGGATGAAAATAATGGTAGCGGTCCTCATAGGGTTGTTGGAAAAAGCAGATGAGTTGATTTTTAAAACCTGCCACGCAGAAAGTGCTTTTATTACGACTATAAAGTCTGACACCTGAAATAAGATACTGGAATATAAGACAATTTTTGTCTTATATTTGTATTTTTAGGATGCTAAAGAGCAGTTAGGCCCCTTGGAAACAACATTGGAAAAGTTCCAGCAGGAAAAAGAAGAATTAATCAACAAGAAAAATAAAAGCAACAAAATAGCCCAGGATAAAGTAAGATTTCATTTATATTTTTATTTTCAAATACATATATTAATGTTCAGAGAACCATGTTGGACACTAGTATTTCGCATGAAATTAAAAACATGATAAGGTAAATAGTATTTTCAGATTGGTGAAGTAATCGACATTAAAAATTCTTGTTAGAATAAACATTAAAATCATTTTGCTTCGTGATCTAAAACAGAAGTTGAGAAGAGAGACTATTTAATCCAGTCCCATAGATGATAAAGAGAACTGTCCTAGATGATAAAATTTGGTGGTGATGGAAAGTAGAACCAAGACTCCAGCTTCCAAACCACTGTTCATTGTGCTTGCCTATTAAGTTTTTGTTACCTTAATATGTATTTCCTTGGCAATAAATCTTAAATGCCCTGGTCCCAACCAGTGTATAAACATTAGAATTAAAAACTAAAATAAATATTTTTCCACAGATCAATGATATCAAAGAAAAGGTTAAAAATATTCATGGTTATATGAAAGACATTGAGAATTATATTCAAGATGGAAAAGATGACTATAAGAAGGTAATTTAAAACTTAAAATTATTTATTTTATGTTTTTATTTCTTGCGCTTAAAGAATTTTCTTTTTTGTAGCAAAAAGAAACTGAGCTTAATAAAGTAATGGCTCAACTAAGTGAATGTGAGAAACAGAAAGAAAATGTAAATACAGAAATGGGAATCATGAGACAAGATATTGATACACAGAAGGTAGGTCTTTTTTGCTAGTGGCTTATGATATCACTTACACCAGTAATATTCTTCTGTTTATGTTTAATTTCTACATTTGTTTTCAATAGATCCATTGAGTAGAAATGCACACAGTAGAGAAAAGCAATTCTGATAACATAATCTTTTCTTCCTTCTTTCCAATTTTATTTTTAATAAAAGACCCATTTGGTGAAAGTATAAACAGAAAAGGTTTTATTTATTTACTTCAGAGAGAGTGTGAGCAGGGTGGAGGAGGACCAGAGAGGAGGGGGAGAGAGAATCTCAAGCAGTCTCCATGTCCAGCATGGAGCCCAGTGCAGGGTTTGAGCTCATGTGCCTGAGATCATGACCTGAGGCAAAACTAGGAGTCAGACACTTAACTGACTGAGCCACCCAGGCACCCCAAAGCTAATTTTAAATATAAATATTTAAACATAAAAAGTTTATAAATTAAAATTCTCCCTTCCCTTCTGCCTATTCTCAGCTCGCTCCTAGATGTCATTACTATTAACAGTTTGTTCTTAAAGAAGTTTCTTACTCATATCAACAGGTAGATAGATCAATAATATATCTGTGATAATTTTGTATACTTATTAAGAGTTCATGACTTTTTTTTTTTTTTAAGATTTTATTTATTTATTTGACAGAGCACAAGCAGGGGGAACAGCAGAGGGAGAGGGAGAAGCAGGCTCTCTGCTGAGCAGGGAGCCTACTCCAGGGCTCGATCCCAGGACTCTGGGATCATGACCTGAGCCGAAGGCAGATACTTAACCGACTGAGGCACCCCCATCGTGTTCTTTTTAATGATCATGAAATTCTCCATTTTGTGGGTGTGCCACAAGTTGATCACTTTTTTCTTACCGCAAATGGTGGCAGTGAATATCCTACATATATCTCTGTTTTTTCTCACTTTCTTTTCTTTATGTAAGATAAATTCACACAAAACAAGGATGGAGGTATAATAATCCTAAAAGTTGTAAGTAAAATATCTATATATTTTCAGTCATTTTTCAGTTGATTCCTATATCATTTTCCCTATTAAGGAAATGGAATATTCCCTATTAAGGAAATAATATTCCCTATTAAGGAAATGCCTCAGGTCACTATAATTAAAATCACTTTGAGAAATTATCTTCAGCATTCCTTTTTGTAAGCATGATAGTTAATGTCTTTACACCATTTCTCCAATATGCTGTTATTAACAAAATTTGCTGTATGAACGCTTTAATCATTGAGTTATAAATGCTGGTTTCAAATCTGTTTGAAGATTAGCCATATCAGCTGTCTGTAGGGCCCCTGTGCCAGATGTTTCAAATATATGAATATTAGAAGTAAATTCCTGCCATCTAGGGCGCCTCGCTGGCTCAGTTGGTGGAGTGTGTAGGTCTTGAGCTCGGGTGGTGAGTTCAAGCCCCATGATGGGTGTAGAGATGACTTAAAAATAAAAAATCTTTTTTTAAAAAGATTTTCATTTATTTTTTTATTTTTTTAAGGTTTATTTATTTGAGAGAGAGAGCGAGTGAGCACATGAGTAGAAGGGGCAGAGGAAGAGAGGATCTCAGGCAGACTCCACAGTGAGCACAGAGCCCACTGCAGGGCTCAATCTTACGACCCTGAGGTCACGCTCGACCTGAGCCGAAATCATGAGTCAGATGCTTAACTGTGCCACCCAGGCACCCCAAGTTTTTCTTTTTGGCTCAAACTCATAATCCCAAGATCAAGAATCACCTGTTCCACCGACTGAGCCAGCCAGATGCCCCCCAAAAATATAATCTTAAAAAAAAAAAATAACTGCCATCTAATAAATCTGAGTAACTATAAATTTATGATGACCTGTATAACGAGATACTTTATTCTTCACTTATATGTGGGTTACCTATTTAAAATCAGTCTATAATCATTAATGTCCCTCCATGTATAAACATATACAGAGATCATTAAGATTTACCCACCTGTGACCCTTTTCAAGTTGATGGTCTAAAATTAGTGGATCTGACTGTATTAGTTCACTTTTGTAATCTGCCTTGTTCTAGAAATTATTGAATAAGTTATATACATAGAGCAATGCCAAATAACATTTTAATTTAGTGGGAAAATGAGACAATGTGGAAATAAGGACAAGAAGGTAAAACCAGGAGAGTGGTAAGTATATAAAATGTAGCCCATGAAATGTGATACGCTTGCTAAAGATTCTAGTCGTCACATGAGGATAGAATGTCACAATTAGTTAAGATTTACCTTGTCTCAGAGCTGAAAGGAAACCAGTTGCCAGAGAAAAATGTTTCCTGTGGCCATTCATGGAAAGGAGGACATGGTGTAGATTAATAACACTATGTCTTTAACAAACCTCTTGGGGCTTTTTTTTTTTCTTCTTTCTTTCCTTCCCTACCCCCCCACAGTGTGTTTCAGCATCTTTTTTTATTATCTTCCTTTAATAAGGTTCTTTAGCAGGTTGTGTGACTGAAGCCTAAAATAAATGATGGAGTGTTTTAGGGAGCAGAGGTTAGCTAGAGGCACCCATCAGAATCACTAGGGTTTACCACTCCTAGGTATACAACCAAGAAAATTTCAAACGTGTTCACATAAAAACTTGTACAAGAGTATTCGTAGCAGCATTATTCACATTAGTTAAAGTATGGAAACAACCCAAATGGTCATCAACTGATGAATGGATCAGTGTGGTATATCCATATGTATTAGGGTTCTCCAGAGCAACAGAACCCAACAGGATATATACACATACACAGATTTATATAAAGAAGTTTATTATAAGGAATTGGCTCACATGATTGTGGAGGCTGAGCATTCCCAAGATCTGTAGTTGGCAGGGTAGAGACTCGGGAGCTGATGGTATAGTTCTAGTCTGAGTTTCAAGGTCTGAGATCTAGGAGACCTGAGGTTTCAGTTCAAGTCCAAAGGCAAGAAAAGACCACTGTTCCAGCTCATACATTTAGGCAGGAGCGGTTACCTCTTAATTGGTTTTTGTTCTATTCAGGTTGTCATCAGTTGATAGGATGAGGCTCACCCACATTAGGGATGGCAGCCTGTTTTGGTCTCCCAATTCAGATGTTAATTTTATTCAGAAATACCCTCCAAGACACACTCAGAATAATGTTCAGCCAAATGTTTCGACAGCTGTGGCCAAGCCGAGTTGACACGTAACAATAACCATCACATTGTAAAAGGGAATATTATACAGCCATGAAAAGGAATGAACTAGTGATATATGCTACAACATGGATAAACCTTGAAAACATTATGCTATGTGATGAAAGAATCCAATCACAAAAGACTGCATATTGTATGATTCTATTTATATGAAATGTGAATATCCAAAGGGACAAAAAGCAAATTAGTGTTGCCAGGGGTTAGGGGAAGGAGAAAGAAAGGGAATAGATTGTCCACTAATGTGTACTTGGTTTCTTTTGGGGGTGATAAATGTTCTGGAATTAGTGGGGATGGTTGCACAACCTGTGAATATACTAACCTCTGAATTACACACTTTAAAATGGTGAACTTTATGGTATATGAATTACATCTCAATTTTTTAAAAAACACCTGGGTTATTAAAAATATACATGTCTGTGTCTCCATTACAGGCCGGTAAGTCAAAATCTCTGGGGCATGGGCAGAAACAACTATGCCTTGTTGAAGTTCCCCAGGGGTTCTGGTGTATCAGTCACTGAGCCAGAGCATTGTAGAACTTTCAGGCTATCCTCGCTAATTAATGGCATTTTTCCCAGCCAGACTTGGTAGAGCTTGGGCTGCAATCAATTCAGTGTGTTACTCCATCACAGTTACCTAGCATGCAGCTAGTTTTTAGGTTTGCTTTAGGTACCCTACTGCATACATCAACTATCATCTCAGCTAAATGATTGGGGTTAATATTTTGAGCCTAACCGTACCTTATTACATGCTTAACTCTACTAAATTTAGTCCACAAAATACAAAATTTGGAAGTTGAATAATCTGCCTCCCTCGTTTTTTAGATGAAAGGAACTGGAGGTGACCTGCCTTGCCTGAGGTCACAGAAGTAGTAACAGAAGCAGAACTTGACCTAACATTGCCAGGTTGCTGGCATTGTATACAGAAAAACTTCTGTTGTATTTTAGCTGCATTTGGCTTTCTTCTTTCTCTGATACTTTATATTTTGTAGACTATAATTGGGATTTTCACTGCTTAAAGTACAAGGACAGGTTTGACCCAAAAAGCATTTCACTATCAATTACTGAGCTAGGCACTGTGCTGATGACTTTACATACATGCTCACTCATTTAGTTCACATCAGCATTATATGACAGGTGGTATTTTTTATCACTGTGTTACTTGTAAACCGAGGCTCAGAATTTAAGCTAATTTGCCCAAAGCCATCAGATCTAAAGGCTATAATGCTGAGATTTGAGCCTAAGTGTATCTAACTTAAAAACTTGTACTGTTTACTGTGCTGTATACTGTCTTTCAACTGATCGTTAAGAGCAACTAGAAGCTGACCTTAAAAAAAAAAAGCAAGAAAGAAAGAGAAAGAAAGAAAGAAATGCCTAGTTTTCTGTTCCTAGTAAGGAAGAAGTCCAAGTGTAGGCTCCTAGGGAAGAACGTTTGAGAGTCACGGTAGCTGCGGTGGTACGTTAGGTTGCCTGGCAACAAAACGACATTTACAACCATATCATTTTAGTTACTTTTAACGGCTTGTAATAATGCCCTTAATAGCTGTGTGTGTATTTGTATTACTATTTGCAGGAAAACTGAAGGTGACCTTAATGTAAGTTTAAAAAAAAAAAAACCCACCTCAAAATAGTGATTCATAGATGGGCAAGGTTAAGCATGTGACAGAAGTCCTTGGCTTCCCTTCTTCTGGCCCTCCTCCCAAATCCTTATTCCTTAGTAATTCCTGTGCCATTACTGTTGGCAACAAGATTCTGCCAAAGATTTGCCCCTCTCTTCCACTTCCTACAACACTGGGTTTATTTCAGTTGGGAGGGTTACCACAGGAGGGTCCTAGCTTCCTGTTTGAGAAGTCTGGACTCTGAACTTAGGATGTTTTCTTTGTTTAGGCTTTTATGAGCCAAATCTATTTCTGCAGGGGATTTTTTTTTCCTACATTCCAAAGAGTCAACTTATAAACTGTTTCCTGTTTGGCTCTTGACAGCATAGTTCATAATCACCAGGAAGGTTACTGAAGTAATTGTGTTGGTGTCGCTGCTGCTGCATGATTGGGTCTCTTTTTAAGGACAGAACTACTCAGAACCAGTCAGCTTCTTATATTTTCATTTCAGTTCAGTGCCCAGGGAAAGTCTCATCAGGTATGTCAATATGTACTATCATTATGAAACTTCTGACTGCCTTATGACTATCATTTGTCAACTTGTCAGCTTGAAGGTAAAGATCTTATCGGACATTCCTAACAGTATCTCAGCCTTCACACATGTTAGGAGATAAATACAACCTGGAAAAATAAGTGAGGTGAGACTTTGATAGTATATTGCTCTCTTGTGATCTTTTACATCAGTAGGCTTTATTCTGGGGTTCCCATGCGAGATGATCCAATGCGGTATAGGTATATAGTATTAAAATATTTAGTATATTCTTTTATTCCATCATTTAATTATCTGTTCTGTGTATTTATGGGCTGTCACCCAAGATCCCCTCACCCTGGCTTCTCCCCCTTTTGAGTTGAACCTGATTCTAGGTGAGGGCAGAATTAGTACTACCTGTCAGCAACTGTGTATTATGTGTCACATGTTGGTAACATGATTGTTTTTGTTAACCAATTTAATATTATTTAGATACAAGAGAGATGGCTACAGGATAACCTTACTTTAAGAAAAAGAAATGAGGAACTAAAAGAAGTTGAAGAAGAAAGAAAACAGCATTTGAAGGAAATGGGTCAAATGCAGGTTTTACAAATGAAGAAGTATGTTTTTAAAAGGAGTCTTTAGTTTAAATAAAGGTCTTTTTATTGAAATGTGAAGAATATTCAATACATATTTTTTAAAAAGAATTTTAGCATAAATGTCCCTTGAGACTTACAGGATAGTGGACAGAGTTTTTATATAACCATATGTCATGGCTTTACAAATTGAATTACTGAAGAAGTGCTATAGAATTGTAGTCCTCCTGCACTGATGGGCGGGATTAAATATGCAAAGTCCCAGATTTCTGTTGTCCTGTTTCACGAGATCATGGTATCAAACGTAAAGAGCACATATTGCCTGTGGACCATGCCTGGGACTTGTACAGTCTCTATACTGTACAGTCTTGTACAGTCTCTAATACTGCCAGTGGACTTACTGCCAAAGTGATTTGTCATTGGAGACTCATTCTAGATGGTCGCAGTTGTAACTGCATGCTAGCCAGAGCTGCCTTTTTTTTTTTTTTTTTTAAGATTAGTCTGCTGCTGCTTTCATCTGGTTTTATTGATACTTACTTTAGTTGCTACCTTTCTGCTACAGCAGAAATGATTTTGTTCTTGCCTTGTGTGCCTTAGGAGTTCTCTAAGGAACTGGTCGATGCCAAGGCACTAGACTGGTATAAAAAGCCTGTACCAGCCAAATAGATTTTTGAACCACCTTAGCTAAATAGAGGCCATTCATTCAGCCATTCCTTGTAGGTTTTTCATTTGTTTTCTTGACTTGACTTTAAATCTGAATCAGAGAATACTTAAGTTTTTCTAAAGGATATTGTAATAAAATTTTAATTTACTTTATAAAACCTAACAAATGGTTTAATCTTACGTTATATTGTAAGTACTCTTGGTTTAGCTGTTTAAAATCTCTTTCATATATTGAAGAAATCAGACTTTATAACTGAAAGAGCTCTTCATCTTCAGTCTCATTTCTAAAGCATTAGGACATTGAGATCCAGGAAAAAATCCAAAGGAAGTTAGGACAAAAAGCCTGGAATGTGACCTAGATATCCTAGCTCCCAAACCCCAGCTCTTCAACATTGTAATGTTGGTGCTCTCAGTGAGAAGTTGAGAGAGTGAAGCTTTTAAAAGACACTTAAAATTCAAACAACTTACTCTTTGCTACTGAAGACCAAAACCATATATTTTAAAAATTTCTTTTATGTTTGGTACATAACAGTGATTTTTGTATTCATTCAGACTAAGTACAACTGCTCTTTTTCAAATCTGTCTTCAACTAGAATGCAACAGAAATGTCAACAAAACAGATCACCAGGCCAGTTCTGTAAGGATGTCCCTACACTGCGGAGCAGTGCTTAATAAGAGAGTACTTAATTAACTGTTAAATGAATAAGATTTTTAAAGCACACAAATCTATATTATCTCCCTAGTTACTAGAAAAGTTTGTGTATTTTACTTTTTTTGGTCATTATTATGCTTATACTTGTGCAAGTGAAATTTTGTTTTCATAGAGTACAAACCTTTACTAAGTATTACCACAGAAACTCATAGTTTGAGATAAAGTTGTATTTTGTCTTTGATGTATTGTGAACAGAATGATGATACCTAATACCCAGTAACTTCTCAGCATTGGTAATTGTGCATTCTCAGTTCACAATCAGGATTTTGTGAATTTGTAATTTAATCGCCAAGAGTACTTTTTTTAGGTTCGTGTCTAAAAGTGAGGACCTTGTTCAGTGTTCATCTGTCCTGAGAGCTCCTGTTCATGCAGAAATCAGCTGTTCAGAAACCTGGATGCTTCAGAGATTTAGGCAGCAAGAAATTTTTCTTTAGTATTAAAGCCTTAAATCAAAAGCAAGGAGGGATTTATTATATATCTAGAGAGATCTGGCTTTTCCACTTCAGGCTGCTAAAAACTAAAAATGGTCCTTAATTGTCATGTTTACCTTTTATAGTGAACATCAGAAGTTGGAAGAAAAAATAGACAATATAAAAAGAAATCACAGCTTGGCAATAGGGCGACAGAAAGGTTATGAGGAAGAAATTATTCATTTTAAGAGAGAACTTCGAGAACCTCAATTTCGGGATGCGGAGGAAAAGTACAGAGAAATGATGATTGTGATGAGAACAACAGAGCTTGTGAACAAGGATCTGGACATTTATTATAAGACCCTTGATCAGTGAGTATTGGACTGGGGATTTGGTTCCCACTGCAGTCAGTATCAGCTAGCTTATTTTAGTCATATTTTCCTTTTTAAAAATTTTTTTTTTATTTTTTAAATACAGTTAATATATATCAAAGAATGGGAAAATATGTATGTGTGTGTATACACACACATGCATGCTTAAGTTATGAAGTTAAGTTTTACAGCATATTAAGGAGTATTCCTGATACCATCCTACAGAGCCGTTCCAAGAACTCTTCCATTGTCACTAACTGGGATCCACGTAGATGCTCCTCCTCCTCCTCTCAGCCTCTGTCACCCCTACAGCCACTCCTACAACCACTGACCTAGATTTTTGCTTTCTGTGCTTTAAAAAAAAAAATATATATATATATATATATATATATATACACACACACACACACACACACACACACACACATATGTGCATGTGTATCGTACATATGTAAGGTTTTATTTTTTGAGCTCTTAAAAACAGTATTCTGTATATTCTTGTAGGAATTGCCTTTTTTGTTTTGTTTTTATATGCTTGTGTTGTTTAGAGCTATAGTTCATTCATTTCACTGATGTTCTGGGAATATACCACACTGTATGGTATATGGTCTTTACTAATATAACCTTTGCTGCTAGGAACATTCTTGTGAGGTTTTCTGGAGCAAAGGTGTAAGAGATTCTCTAGGGTATATGTACAAGTAAAACTTTTTGCACTCAATTTCACAAAATAATGTTAAATTGTCTTCCAAGGTAGTTTTACTAATCTGTACTGCTAGGAAAATGTGAGGGTTTTCTCTGATGCATCCTCTGACACTGATTTTGTCAGTTTCTTAATTTTTGTGAATCTGGTGGGTGTACAGTGGTAAACCACTGTGGCCTTCATTGGCCGTCCCCTGATTTCTAATGATGCTAAACATCTTTTCATATTTAATCTTGTTTTTCCTCTTTGAAGCATTTGTGTCTTTCACCCATTTTTAATGTCTTACTGGTGGTAGTACTGATCTGCCTGTGTTCTTTATCTCTTCTGCATCTTAATTCTTTTTTAGTTACATGTGTTATAAATATCTTCTCAAGCATTTTATGTTTATCTTTCCACTTTCTTACAGTGTCTTTTAATGAACAGATTTGATTTTAAGGTAGTTGAATTTACAAATTTTGCCTAACTAGCTCTTTTTGTTTCTTAAGAAATCCTTTCCTACTGCTGTTTTTTCTTCTAAAAAAGTTTTGGTTTTGCTTTTTACATTTAAGTATTTAATCCTAAATTGAATTTTATATACATTGTGAGGTGGGAATCCAGTTTCATTTTTCCCTTGATAACCAGCCATCCTGACTCTATCGAGTAGCTAATCCTTTTCTTAACGATCTACGGCGTCATTCCCATTATGTATCAGAATTCCCTGTGTGCGCAGGTTGGTTTCGGGTTTTCTGTTCTGTGTCACTGGTCACTCTTTCTGATATATTCAACAAAGAGCAGAATTTTGTTTTTTTATTCAGTCTGATCATTTTAGTGATCATTTTCATGTGCTGCCACATTTAACTAAATTCATTTTAATTGATAATAGAGTTTTATTTAGTTCTGTCCCCTTTTTTTCCAACTTATCTGCCTTCTGTGGGATTGATTTATTGTTTTTTATTCCTCCTTTTCCCCTTATTTGGGTTATAAATGATATAGTCTTCTTTAATTATTTGGGTATTTACTTTTGTTGTTGAGAAAGAGAGAAAGGAGGAGTGGGGAGAGGGAGAGAGAGAGAATCTCAAGCAGGCTCCACACCAGGCGCAGAGCCAGACGCGGGGCTCAGTTTCACAGCCCTGAGACCATGACCTGAGCTGAAATCAAGAGTCGGCCACTTAACCAACTGAGCCACTCAAGTGCACGCCCCCTAAATATTTAATATGTATATTTGACTTAAAATCAAATGTGTTCTCAAAGTGGTCCTGGAGTAACATTACCCGCATCACCTTGTAACTTGTTAGAAATGCAAATTCTCAGCCTCCATTCTACTAGACTGTTGGATCAGAAATATTGGGGGACAAGGCCCAGCAGGCAGTGTTTTAACAAAACTTCTTGGTGATTCTAATGCACATCGAAGTTTAAAAACCATGGCTCTACTGTGAATTGTTGGATCTTCTTCCTGAGTACAGCTGAGGTTGTCTGCTGTGTTTCTGTTGTCTAGTATTTTGTTTCGCGGTGTTCTTATATCATCTCGAATTAGTAATAATTACTACTGCAGTGCTTTCATCCTCGGTGCTTATTTGGATAAACCCTTGTGTTTACCAATTTTTTAAAAATCCTACTCTTTGTTTCTTTAGGTTTTGTTTCCCTTTTTTCTCCCCCCCCCAAGGTAAAACCCTTACTAGTTTTTTTAGTGTAGGATTATTAGTAGTGAATTCTCTTTCAGTCATAGAAGAGTCTTTGCTCTCAATCTTGATAGTTTAGCTAGGCATAGAATTCTAGATTGAGAGGGTTTATTTTGTTTGGTTTTGTTTTTTCCTTTTAGCCCTTTGAAAACATTCCATTTTTTTCCTGGCCTCTACTGTTGTCGAGAAATCATTCTAAGTATCCCTTTGGAGGTAATACTATGCCTTTGTTCTCTGGTTCTCCTAAGATTTTTCTTTGTCCTTATTATTCTGCAGTTTTTGTGGGTGTGTCTAGAGTTAGGTCTGTTTTCAGTTCTTCTGTGTAAGTACTATTTATTGATCTGAGGATTGATAGCTTTCATCACTTTTGGGAAATTCTCATGTATTATCTCTTTAGATATTATCCTTTCCTCAATTCTCTTTATTCTCTTTCCTTCATTTCTCATTAGACATAAATAAACCTTCTCATTCCTTCCTCCATAGGAATGCATGTACTGGTAATAAACTAGTCAGCTTCCTCATAAATATTTTCTAGGTCTTTAGCAGCTGTTCATCCTGCCTATTAACAGTTGCCTTTTTTAAAAACTTCTCATTTCTGTAAGTTCTATTTTAGTTTTGTTTTTTCATAAATTGTTTTTTCATATTTTGTCCTTAGTATTTTAATTTCTCACATGTCTGTACTCATTTTAAATATTCATATTTTATGCTCTTACGTTATCATTTTTGTATTTCATAGGAGTCCGTTTCTTGCTATTGTTTGTGCTAGTTCTAACCCCTGCTGAATTGTTTTTTGTTTTATGCAATGCTTAATTCTGACTTTATCTTTTGTGATGCTTTTTTGTTTTTCTGTGAGACTCCCTTGTAACCTTTCTGTGTGAGTGTCCTTCCACGTAGCTATTTTGGTTTTGATCTGCTCGGAGCTCCAGTGCCCTGGGTCTAGTTTTTAATTTTTCCGTTTGGGAGTTCCTGAGCTACATTGGTAATAAAACACTGAACCTTAAACCCATCCATGTGAGCCATTTGCCCAGGACTTTGAATAGTCATCTTAACTACTTTTCCATTTTCTCATTGAAGGTTGATGATACGGCTCTTCAGGAGTCCCCCCTTATGTTGGGAGTCAGTTCTAACTCTGTGCCTCTCGTGGGCCCTGTGCCTCGTGTTCTGTCGTGGTTGATAGTACCCAACCCTAAGTTCACGAAAATAATAAGCAAATTTAGCTGCAGTATCAGATCACACCCTGATCATGCTGGTTTTCAGTCCTTCTTTCCCATCACACAGGGATTTTCCTTTATTTCTTATTAACTCAACTATGAATCTAAAATACTTTTTGTTAAAAATCTCTATCATGTTTCTAGGCATTTGTGTCAGAATTACCAGTTACCTTAGGTTTCGTTTGTTGTTTTCTGAAAAGGAAAATCTCCTCCTCGGTGCTAAGAGAACTAGATAGGCAGGTTCTTACTTTTAAGTTTTCTTCCAGTCAGGAGGTGCATACTCAGCAGACCAGCCTCAGCAGTGGCATTCAGACCACAGGGCTCAGGAGGGCAGGAGGGACCCTGCTTTTACTATGAGGATTATTTTAGTCAATGATGAAAATAAAGGTGGCCCCAGAATCACCTAGCCATAACTTTGGAATATACAAGTTTGGGGAAGCTCATAATATTTTAAGACAAGTTTGTTCCATTTACTGTGAAAACTGAATGAGCCCATTATGTTAGTCATTTTTTAAAAATCAATACTACTACGATTTTTGTAATTAATTTTGTAAAATTAATACTACCAAGATTTTGGAATAAGTTAGAGTTCCAAAATTACTCTTACGGGGTTATTCCATGGACACTTCTTCTGTCCTAGTTCATAGTGAATAAGTTAACATTACAGAGCTTCCTGGCTCATGGAAATCTGTGTGTGCACCAAGTGAGAAGCTCTTGTTTTTTAACCTTTGTGAAGGTTGAAAACTCTCCTAGTTCTTAGACCCAGGAGTTGAAAGTGTTGAAATATAAGGTTTTGAAACAAGAGCATTAGCGAGACATTATTAAAGAATCCTTACCCAGTAGACTATACATACGGATACTGTCTTTTTCCCCCCCTTTTTGCCTTTCATAATTCTTTTTAGTCCTTCCAGCTATCTCATATATGCCTCTAGGAGGCTTTTTATTTTTTTTAGTTCTTCTGCAATAGATGCTGTGTACCCAATAAACTTGGCAAACATATTTTGAGCAGCAAGGAGTAGGGGACCCAGTCCTAGTAAGGCAAGTTTATTTCAAGAGACAAGAATCAAAAGAGATTCTGTCATTAAAAACTTACTGTATAGAGTAGGATAATTTATATTGGTTGTCATGAAAAAATAAAAATGAGTTCTTACAAAGCAGGAAATGTTTTTGTAAAAGTTGATAAGTTCTACCTTTTTGAAGCCTCAAAAATCCGTAATACATGGTTAAAAGTATTTTCTCTGGAGAGTACTTGAATTGAAATTCTCACTATTGACATTTAACAAATTGTTTAAATGCCCTGGGGTTCAGTTTCCTTATCTATAAGATGGAAATCTTATTTCTTTTTTCTTTTTCTTTTTCTTTTTTTTTTTTTAGGTCAATTATAGTCGTCACTATAGAGTCAAAGTTACAAGGGAAACTCAGAGGCCATGTAGTCCAGCTTTCTTTGTCATGTTCCATTCTTTAATATAAATTCTTAAGCTCTCTATTCCTTACTAGTACTAAGGAAATTTTACTGATAAAATATAGGTTTCTGTTTCTATTTAAACATTATTTGAGACTAAATTTTTCAAGGGTGGGAGCTGTACAGAGGGGGTATTAATATTGATTGAATACCTCCTGTTTGTTAGCCATAATCTAATTGAATTCTTTCATCTACCCTGTAAAGGTCAAGTATTTATCAAAAAGATTAAGAAGAGTGTCCAGGATTACCTGGTCAAAGTTAACTTCGGTGATGAGAGTAATTGAGGGGCTGTTTTAAGCCTTTTCTGAGGCAGGATCTTCTCTGAGCATGTGGCATTTAAGCTGGGACCTGATTGATGACAGGGAGCAACATACAGAAAGGAGAGATGCAAGCCTTCCAGGTGGAGAGACCAGCCGATGCATAGACCCTAAGACCAGTTTGAACAGGAGGGGTTCAAGGACTAAGAAAGGAAGCACGGCTAGAATATAGTGAGCGGGGGAATGAGGTCAGAGATAGATGGTTCCAGAGTATGCGGTGCCCTTGTAACCTTAGGAAACAGTTCAATATTATTCTCTGTATGATAGGAAGTCCCTGGAGGGTTTGAAGCAGGAAGTAATATAATCTGATTGATAGTTTGAAGAAACTGCACTGACTCCTGTTTGGAGAATGGATCATCGAGGGGCAAGAGTAGAAACAAGGAGACCAGTGAAGAGACTTGTCATAATCCAAGAAATGATGGTGGACTGGACTAGGGAGGTAGCAGTGGAAATGAAGAGAAGTGGACGGACTCAAGATTTGTTTTGAATATGGAGGTGACAGGCCTTGCTTCTGAATTGAATGTAGGGGAGGAAAAGGAAACAACAGAATCAGAGATTGCTCCTACATATTTTTACTTGAGCAACAGGATGTTGGGGGAGCAAATTGGCATTCCCTGAAATGGCAGGATTTGGGAAGGGAAAAGCTAGAGTTTTGTTTTAGACAGTTTAAGGCACCTGTAGGCACTTCAAGCAGTTGGATGTATAATCTAGAATTGAGGAGTAAGGTATAAATTTGGGAATATATGTAGTATTTAAAGTCACAGAGTGAGATTACATGACACAACTGTAGACAGAGAAGGGAAGGGTCCCAAGACTCAAGATATTTACAAATCTGATGAAGTAGCTGATGAAGTAAGGAGAAACATGTAAAAGGTGTGATACCTTGAGAACTGAGTGAAGAAAGCTATTTCAAGAATCTAGTGTTATTTAGAGGTCAGATGAGATGAGGACTCAGAGTGGCCCTTGAATTTAACAAATGGAGGTGTTAATGAGTTTGAAGAGCAATCTCAGTGGCATGGTTTGAACTGAGGCTTTGGAGTTGGATGAGGAGAGAACGGGGCGGGGGGTAAGAAGTGAAAACAGTGAGTAGAGAGAATTCTTACGAGAAGTTCTGTGAAGGGGAGCTGAAAAGTGGGGTGCTAGGCAGAGGGGACTGGGGCCAAGGTAGGTAGGTTGGTCTTCTTTTAAATTTTACTTGTATGTATTCTGCTACAAGGTAACTCCTCCTCATAGTACATTGACCTGCAGACTTGGGGTTTCATATGTTAACTACATAGAAAACTACACGTAGGAGCCCTCCCCCTATCCCTGCACACCCCAAGACGCCTTGACAGCAGGAAGAGAAGGGATTTCCTCTTTCAGGCACATGTTCATTCAAAAATCCCTGTTAGTGTTTTCTTGCCGGGCTATGGGAAGACAAGAATACCATACCCCATCCATACTGCAAACTGCTAACGGTCCAGTAGGAGAGCCCATGGTAGGTACTCCACAGTCTGTATTTGACCTTGGCCTTGAATAACGAACAAAGGGCACTTCAGTAGAGAAAGTGCCTCAGTGCCAGAGCCATCACACTGAGCAGAGTGAGGGTGTGTGAGGGGGCTTGATGGGGCCAGTCAGGAGGAGCTTGTGGGGGCGGGGAGGTACAGAGGTGCTTTCCAGCAATTTAGGCTTGCCTAAGGAACAAAGCCAGGCTGTTTACTGAGTTCTGTTATCTGGTAATCAGATGGATTCTTCTAAATGAGAAGAAAAGAAGTGGTACAGATTTCCCCAAAATTGAGTCTTTGTTGGGCTTGTGCTGGCAAACGGTGGCCGCCTTAAGGTTCATATTGTGAGCCTTAAATTTGCCTTCTCACCTAGAAGAAAGGTCCAAAATTTCCCTCATTGTTTCACCTCTTAGAATGAAGCATGCAATCAGTGTAATTGTTGCATTCAGCTTTCTATTTAGGGTAACACAGGAAATTAGCAGTGCATTTTCAAGAAAAGCCGATTACCATCTGTTATTAGTAATCATCTAAAAACATCACCAATTTTAAGCTTGCCAGTGGTCCGAGATACTCATACTAGATGAGAAGGGAAGAAAACTACACCATTTAGAATATATTACCCCTTGCCCCTTTAAAAAGAAGGCATCAATTAAATGATTTTTTTTAAAGATTTTATTTGAGAGAGCGCAAGGGAGAGAAAGGACATGATGGGGGGGGGGAGAAGGAGAAGCCGACTCCCTGCCCCCGCTGAGCAGGGAGCCCAATGCTGGGCTCGATCCCAGGACCCCAGGACCATGACTGATCCGAAGGCAGATGCTTAACCAGTTGAGCCACCCAGGCGGCCCATGATTTTTTGAATATACTAGAGTACAGTGTTCTGTCCTGTGCCCCAAGTTTTCCACTATCATTTCCCCCCAAATACAGAATGTTGCACGTGAAGTCACACTTCTGAAACTCGGTGAAAACATGTAACTTTTATTGTTTTGCGGCCCTTGCAGCCGGCTCTGTGTCTTCAGAGCCTGGCTCCTTGTGCTGGAGGAGAGCTTAGGGATGAGGGCTTGCTCCAGGGCTCGCCTCACAGCCACCATTCTTGCCCTCACTGTGAGTACCGTACAGGGCCGCGTGAGCAGCCTCACTAGCATCGGGCAGGGAGGTCACAAGACCAGAACATAGCTGGTGGCATTTCTCACTCCCTGCAGATTTCTTTAACCGACTGTTTGTCTTTCAGCAGTAGTTGAACCACTGCCTGAATTTGAAAACTGGTATTTAAGAGCGTGGTGAAAGGAAATTAGTTCAGTAGATTTAAGGGTTTTAGAAAATGAGTTTAATAGTGTTTAAGGATTTCATCTAGAAAAAGAGGTCATTTTTCTTTGAAATGTACAACTTCAGTTTGGTATGACAGATTTTGAGTTTTGCTAAGTAGTGAAAGTCCCCGTTAGTTTGGGACATGATGCTCAGTAGAACGTGACACTCAGTCACTCCTCGTAGGAGAATGCTCCCGCCCACCTAAATCTGGGGAGACCGGAAGTTTTCACGGTGTAAGTACTAGAGCGGTAGGGAAGAGTATGCGGGGTGGTCTCGAATAGCAGTCGTCATAGCCCATTTGTTTTAGCAACTTAGAGACCTCAAAATTTGGTATACTTTTACTACAAGACTGAGAATAATGTTGGAAAATGTCTTGTGCAAGTATAATCTTTCTTACTGCTTTTTTCCAACTTGGTAAATTTTTACTAACTTGGGAGTTTTATCGTAATTCTAAGCTAATTTTTTTTTATTAATAAGACACATGTATTTGCCCCTTTTATTTAATGTTTTATTCAGTGAAATAGCTGAGACCTAGGGGGAAATCCACTTCCACTTGCTATTCTGTGTGCTCTTCGGAATTTGAGCATCGCTTCAAATTTTGCAGAATGGTGGTTTTCTTTCTCAGGATTGTTATGGTTTAAATAATGAAAGAGGTAAGAACTGGAAAGGTCTTTTGCTGACAGGTAAGGTTTTGGTCTATTTTGGTGATGTTTTTCCAACCCTTTAGAAACCTGCTCTGGAATGACTCCTTTTCAGGTGTTCAGTTCTCTGCTAATGGCTGGGTCCCAAAATTATTTTAAAAATGGACTCAGAGAAGCAGCAAAAACTCTGAACTACTGTCCTGGGGAGGTCTGATAAGCTTCATTTTTGACATCGAGCTGGAACCCGTGTATATTTAGGAAGACAGCAACTCAGCCTTGCAGAAGCTTTTTATTAAAGGTCCAAGAGTGGGGGCGGGGGGAGTGTGGGTGGCGGCTGGATAACTTAGAACAAAATGGATAATTATCTCATTGCTGAAGGACAGTACAGTCTGCCTGGCATGTAAAGGATGAGGGATGTGGATGGAGGCAGCCCACGTGCTCTGCTGGCACAGATCTCTCTCTTTTTTTTAAATTACACTATTTTAGAGCCGTTTTAGGTCCATAGCGAAACAAAGTAGAAAGTACAGATTTGCCATGACCCCCCCCCATCTCTTGTGCCACAACCATAGCCTCCTCCCCACCCCCGCCGTCACCATCCCTCAGCACATCACCCCAGATCTGTAGCTTACATTTTGTTCACTCTTGGTGTCGTACGTTCTATGGGTTTGGATGATGTGTTAAGCCCTCATCGTGTGGGAGGATCACATTTTAAGACTTTGATGAGCATCAAAATATAAATACCACTAAAGCCATCATTTGTCCTCTTAAAATGCAACTGATTATTACCAAAAAAATTTTTTTAAGATTTTATTTATTTGTCAGAGAGAGTGAGAGTTAGCACAAGCAGGGGGAGCGGCAGGCAGAGGGAGAAGCAGGTTCCCCGCCGAGCAGGGAGCCCGATGCCGGCCTCGATCCCAGGACCCTGGGATCATGACCTGAGCTAAAGGCAGACCCTTAACCAGCTGAACCACCCAGGCGTCCCTATTACTGAGATTTTAAGGATATCTTTCACATGCAGAAGAGTATCTAAATAGAAGACTAATTTATAAGTCACTACTGTCTTAGATCTTGGACCTTTTCACTTTCTTTTGGGAGTCACTTCTCACAAAACATACTACTTCACAAGAGTGAAGATAAATGAAACTGAGTGACATATACACTCCAGGCACATGGTGGGGCTGGTGCAACTACTCAGATGACCACTGCCCACAACAGTTTCCAGTCCGTGAAATGCATGTCTTTGAGCACAGTGATACTTTACTACGCGCCAGGAATTTTCAAGGCCATTCTTTAATGTTCATTACCTGTAAAGTCCAGGGACTACAAGGTGTGTTGTGAAGTTAATCTTTGGGCCTGTGTCAGCTCCCAGAGGGCTGTGCACTGTACTGTCCCTTCCCACCCATTAATAGTTTTACCAGGTTAATTTTCCTAAAGGTGGTGGTCTCTATTCACTTGTAATATTAAGAAACACTTTCCATGTCTGGTCTTTCCCATTTCTTCTCTCTCTATTCACTATGTTCTAACCAAACTGAACCGTTTTGTTTCCTTAAGACACCTCACATTTTCCTGTGCTCGCTCTTCTCTGTGGAATATTACCTTGTTGAAGCCCTTCCCAAATTATGTCATTTCTCCTTCCTTTCTACTCCATGATGTTTGTACCGCTTGTACCAGTTAGCGTTGTATTACAGATAGTTATGCTTCCCTGTTGTCCATTACTATGTAAATGAACAGAACACAGTTCATATTAGACTTGGGTTCATTTCCATGACAATGACTAGAATTTATTGAGCACTTAAATATTATTACAATGATGACATTGTCATTTCCCTCACAGTGCTTTTTGCATGTTATGTACACACGAATAGGTCTTTGTTTTATGTAAATAGTATCACACTGTAGGTATTTTTCTGTTTTGTCCCTGAATATGTGATGAAGAACTTTTGTATATATGTAAGTACGTCATTATTTTTAATGGCTGCGTAATATTCTATGAAATGGATGTTACCTGCTTGATTTAACCACCGGTGGACATATTAGGAAATTTTTAAATGTTTGATACTATAGATAATGCTACAACATAAGTCTTTGCGTACTTGGGCAGGTAGACCAGAAAGATAGCTTCTTAGAAACAGAGTTACTGGGACAGAGGGTATGTACATTTTTAACTTGTTAGTGCCAAAATGCCTTCCCAAAACATAAAATTTGTGTTTCCACCAGTAGTGTGCGAAAGTACCCACTTCTCCATGACTGCATTTCATATTATCAACCTTTTTAATTTTTGCCAATCCATTGCACAAAAACTGTTCTCACTTGAATTTACATTTCCTTGTTTGCTAGTGAGGTTAAACGTCATTTCATATGTTGGCTATTTGTATTTCTTCTCTGAGAATTGTTCGTATCTCTTTACCAGTCTGTTAGGTTATTGTTTTCTTAGTGAGTTGTACCACTTTTTTTTTTTAATAGATTTTTGGTGGTAGTCCTTTTCTCATACATTGCAAGTAGTATTCCCAGTTTGTCCTTTGACCTTTAACTTCATGATATTTTTTGTGACTTTTAATTTTTAGGTAGGCAAATATTTAAGTCTTATTTACGGCTTCTCCTTTAGAAAAGCTTTCCAGTCCTAAGATTATAAAACTGATAGTTCTATTTATTTACTTATTATTTATTTATTTATAATTATTAATAATTCTGAGTTTTATTTAACTTTTAATCCTTTAATTCATTGGATTTTGAGGTTTAATAAAGATGGTGATGTATGGGGCACCTGGGTGGCTCAGTCAGTTGAGCGTCTGACTCTTGATTTCAGCTCAGGTCATAATCTCAGGGTCATGAGATCAAGCCCCGTGTGGGGCTCCATGCTCAGCCTGGAGTCTGCTTGAGTTTCTCTCCCTCTGCCCCTCCCCCTGATTGTGCATGCTTGTGTGTGTGTGTATACACGTGTGCTCTCGAGAGCTCTCGAATATAAATGAATCTTTAAAAAAGTAAAAGAAATAAGAATAGAGATGTAATTTTCCCTTCTTTCTAACACTATTGAAACTTTTCCCATTGATGGTAAATATCAGTTATAAGCTAAAAGTTCTCTATTTTGGGGGGGTTTATTTCATCTTGATTCCTGTCCCAGTACTTTGATTTATTCTTTTACCTTATGTCTTAGATACTAACTTCAGAGTCACCTTGTGGATGTCTTTTTTTTTTTTTTTTTTTTAACTCTTACTGGGAGTTCTATTTGGATTGTATTTAATTTAATGGATTACTTGGGGGGGAATGGACTTCTTTGCAATATTAAATCTCCCATTTTGCACTCAATAGTAAGTTCCTCCTACCCAATCAGTTCTTTTTTTTTTTTTTTATAAGGGTTGTTCTTTAGTAAGGTTTTATAGCTTTTATAGCTTTTCCCTCTAGATCCATGACCATTTTGTTAGATTTCTTCCTAGGTATTTCATAATTTTTATTACCACTCTGAATAGGATCCTCTTTTCTATTAGGTTTCCTATTGGATTTTGCTTACTACATAATAATACTAATAATTCTTTGTTTATTTCTGACTACCTTATTAGTCTTAATAGTTCTTCAGTTGATTTCTTTGATTTACTAAGTGCATAACTATATCTGTCTTTAGAAACAATGACAAGTTGTTTTTCTTTCATTTATTCTTCATTTTTCGTGTCTTACTGAATTGTTAGGAAACTCTAGGACGTTATTGTAGAGTAGCCATGAGAAGAGGCATCTTTCTCTTGTTCTTCGGAAGTATTCCTTTCTATTTTAACATTAAATTTGATGCTTGCTGTGGATATCTGATAGTCATTTTGTCAAATTAAAAAAATTTCTTCTGGGGCGCCTGGGTGGCACAGCGGTTAAGCGCCTGCCTTCGGCTCAGGGCGTGATCTCGGCGTTATGGGATCGAGCCCCACATCAGGCTCTTCAGCTATGAGCCTGCTTCTTCCTCTCCCACTCCCCCTGCTTGTGTTCCCTCTCTCGCTGGCTGTCTCTATCTCTGTCAAATAAATAAATAAAATCTTAAAAAAAAAAAAAAAATTTCTTCTGTTTTTCACTTTCTGAATATTTTATCAAAACTCAGTGTTTATATCAAATACTTAGACAATTACTGAGGTAATCTTTTTCTTCTTTAATCTGTTAATGCAGTGAGTTATCTTTAATTATCTTTCCTGTTGTACTAGTCTTGCTTCCTTGGGATAAATGCTACTTGTCATGATACTACTGATACCATGATATTACTTGGTCTTTTTAATGCTTTACCACTAAATTTGATATTATTTAGAATATTTGTATCTGTATTCATAAGCAAAATAATTAGGCCTGTACTTTTTTCCTTTTTTTTTCCCTCATATCTCTCCTTGCTGTGTAATAGTTTATATACTTTAGAGCTAACATTTACTCATAAAACTATCTGAGCCTGGTGTCTTTCAAAATGGCATTTTGACTGCCTTTTTAATTTGAATTATAATCAAGGGCTGTTAACATCCTAACCACTTTTCTCTAATTGTGACCAGGCTGGTAATTTCATGAGACCTGTTCTTTTCACTGTCACTGAGAAATAACTGATATCTGTCACTGTATTACGATGTACAGCATGATGGCTTGGTTTACATATAGTGCAAAATGATTAGCACAGTGGGCTCGGCTAACACCCATTTTCTCATATAGGTACAATAAATAGAAAAGGAAAAGAAATTTCTCCTTGTGATGACAACTGTTAGGATGTATTCCCTTAACAACTTCCCTGGGTATCATGTGGCAGTGTTAGCTGTAGTCATCATGCTGTGCGTTACATCCCTAGTACATACTTATAACTGGAAATTTGTGCCTCTGACCACCTTCCTCCCAATTCGCTTTCCTCCCATCCTCCACCTCTGGTGACCGCAAATCTGATCCCTTTTTTCTGTGAGTTTGGTGTTTTTGTTTTGTTAAAATCCCCGTATATGTGAGATCATGCAATGTTGTCTTTCTCTGACTTATTTCACGTAGTGTAATGCCTTCAAAGTCCTTCCATATTGTTCTAAATAGTAGGATTTCCTCATTTTTTTAATGGCTGAATGATAATCCATTGAATGTATTCACATCTTTATCTGCCCATGGACACTTAGGTTGTTTCATGTCATGGCTATTGTTCATGCTGCTATGAACATGGGGGTGCAGATACCTCTTTGTCATAGTGTTTTCATCTCCTTTGGATATATTCCCAGAAGTGGAAATTGCTAGATCATATGGTAGTTCTATTTTTAATTTTTTTTTTAGGAACCTTCGTAATGCTGTCCATAATGGCTGTACTTGTTTACAGTCCCGCTAACAGTGCACAAGCGTTCCCTTTTCTCCATATCCATGCCAACTTTTATTATCTCTTGTCTTTTTGATGATGGCTATTCTTTTTTTTTTATTATTGTTTTTTAAAGATTTTATTTATTTATTCGACAGAGATAGAGACAGCCAGCGAGAGAGGGAACACAAGCAGGGGGAGTGGGAGAGGAAGAAGCAGGCTCATAGCGGAAGAGCCTGATGTGGGGCTCGATCCCATAACGCCGGGATCACGCCCTGAGCTGAAGGCAGACGCTTAACCGCTGTGCCACCCAGGTGCCCCTATTCTTTTTTTTTCTAAGATTTTATTTATCTGACAGGGAACAGAAGCAGGGGGAGTGGGAGAGGGAGAAGCAGGCTCCCTGCCGAGCAGGGAGCCCAACGTGGGGCTCGATCCCGGGACCCATGACCTGAGCCAAAGGAGACACCTAATGACAGAGCCACCCAGGCGCCCCTGATGATGGCTATCCTATCAAGTATGAAGTGTTATCTCATTGTGGTTTTAATATGTATTTCCCTAATGACTAGTGACACGCCTTTTTATGTACTTAATTGGCCATCTATGTATCTTCTTTGGGAAAATGTCAGTTCAGGTCCTATGCCCATTTTTTAATTGGATTACAGGTGACCCTTGAATAACATGGGTTTGTACTGTGTGGGTCCACTTATGTGCATATCTTTTTCAGTAAATAAGACCAGTACCATAAATGTATTTTCTCTTGTAATTTTCCTAACATTCTCTTTCCTCTAGCTTACTTTATTGTAAGACTCTAGTATGTAATACGTATAACATATAGAATATATGTTAATGGACTGTTTATGTTATGGGTAAGGCTTCTTCCAGTCAACAATAGGCTATTAGTAGTTAGATTTTAGGGCAAAGTTACACATGAATTTTGGCGACTTGGCACTCCTAACCTCTGTGTTGTTTGAGAGTCACCTTTTTTTTGCTATTGAATTAAAGAAGTTCTGTGTGTGTGTGTGTGTTTAAAACTTTATTTGAGAGAGCGAGAGCAAGTGAACATGAGCAGAGGGGAGGGGTAGAGGGAAAGTGAAAAGTAGCCAACTGCTGAACAGGGAGCCTGACCTGGGTCTCTATCCCAGGACCCTGGGATCAAGACCTGAGCTGAAGGCAGACATAGACTGAGCCAGCCAGGCACCCCTGAGTTTTTTGTATATTTTCGGTATTATCCCCCTCTATTAGATACATGGTTTGCAAATATTTTTGACCATTCTGTAGACTGTCTTCATTTTATTTATGATTTCTTTTGCCGTGCAGAAGCTTTTCAGTTTGATGTAGTCCCACTTGTGTTTTTTTTTTAAATAAAGATTTATTTGAGAAAGAGAACAGGACAGGGAGATGGGTAGAGGGAGAGCAAGAGAGAGAATAACAAGCAGACTCCCTGCTGAGCGCCCAGTGTGTGGCTCTAGCCTATGACCCTGAGATCATGATCTGAGCTGAAATCAAGATGTCACTTAACTGAGCCACCCAGGCGCCCCTATTTTTGTTTGTTGTTACTTTTGCTTCAGGTATGATTTCCAAAAAAATCATGTCAAAGAACTTATTTCCCATGTTTTCTTCCAGGAGTTTCATGGTTTTAGGTCTTATATGTAAGTCTTTAATCCATTTCGAGTTGATTTTTATGAGTGCTGTAACATACGGATCCAGTTTCATTCTTTTACATGTGAATATCCATTTATCCCAGCATCATTTATTGGAAAAGATGGCCTTTTCTCCATTGAGTATTGGCTCCCTTGGCAAATTTTAGTTGGACTGCTTATATTTGGGTTTGTTTCTGGGTCTAGATTCTGTTCTCCCGATCAATTTGTCTGTTTTTATGCCAGTGCCATAACGTTTTCAAGACTGTACCTTGAAATCAAAGTGTGATGCCTCCTGCTTTTTGGTCTTCTTTCTTGGGATTTCTTTGGCTATTCAGGGTATTTTGTGGTTCCCTATAAATTTTAGGAATGTTTTCTCTAATTCTGTAAAAAATGCCAGTGGGATCTTAACAGGGATTGCACTGAATCTGTAGATGGCTTCTGGTATTTTAACAATATTAATTCTTCCAGTCGATGAACATGGGATACTTTTTCATTTATATGTGTCTTTGATTTCTTTCATCAGTGTCTTAGTTTTCAGAGTAGAGATATCTGACCTCCTTGGTTAGATCTAAGTATGTTATTGGTTTTGATGCTATTATACATGGGATCAGTTTCTCTTTCAGAAAATTCTGTTAAAGTATCAGTTCTCTTAATGGTAAAATGGGGATAACTAAAGCTAACTCCCAGTGTTTTAAGGATTAAATGACATAATTGCTTACAGTAATTATACTTTACAGCAGGTAAATGGTCATTAGTAGTAACAACTAATGTCACTCTTATTCCTCGAGTGGATGTAGTTTGGTTATCTTAATCATCCCCTGTTGTTGCAGGTGGGGTGGTAAACTCCATACTGGAGAGAGATGATACAAAGATGAGCTTATGGTCTGGCCAACAGCAGTAGGCATCAGCTCGGTGTGACACACCCCTTTGGGAGTCCAGATCTCCCTCAGGACTCCCTCAGGACAAGAGCTACTTGCAGTACTCTCTCTCTCAGATGAGGACGCACCACCTCTGTTGTAAGAGGAACCCATGGCAGGGGCTCTGTGTGTGCACCTTGGGCACATGGAATTTGTTCTCCACCGTGGGTATATTATTTAGGTTCGTTATGAAAGATCTTTAAGTTGAATGGAAAGATGACCTTTAAAAAAAAAAATATTTGAAAAATCAGGCTTGTAATGTGTGAAGAGCTATGGATTACTTGATTGGTCCCAAGAGCATTCTCGAGGGGTTTTGTTTATTTGTCTCAGTCCTTTTGAAGGAGTGTAAAATGTCAGGCCGGGATAGACGTGTGAACTAGAAAATGGAGGCTTGCGGGAGTCTCACCAGCAAGCACAATATGGTTTTTTCCAGTCTTATTACTTCAAAATCCTTCATCTGATATTTAAAATGTATTTATGTTGAGTCATTTCTTTCTCTCTTGCTGGTGAACCAGAAGATCATGAAATGATTCTGCAGAGCCAGTAGCATTACGTTCAGTTTCTTTTTTGTATATATCAGATAAGAGGCTTGCAAATGGAAGTAGGGCCGCCTCACATCCTCTGTATGGTCATGGCAGTGGTGTTTGCCTTTTTATCACTGATATAACATTTATTAGTTCATAAACCCATTTCCAAAGAACTTAAGGGCTTTTTGATGACTATAGTAAGAGTGAAGTCAGTTTTTAACAGGCTACTTTTGTTTTGACAAACATTTCTTTCGTTCTTTTTATTATTTAGAAAGTACTAGTTTTTTAAGTGTGTTGTGGAGCGGGAGTAGGGAGGCTCACAGACCAAATGGAAATTAATGCATATATTTGGAGTTAGGATTTCTTAGAGCTCAACTAGGAAGGGAAATACAAGTTTTGAGGTTCATCTCAGCTGAAGCTTCTAAATTGTTCTCTCAACCGTACCTTCTGGTTGGTGAAAAGCTCACACATCTGAGGAATTAAAGTGCCTGAAGTGGCTGACTTTTGGTAAACCTTACTAGTAGTAGGAGTGAAAAGGCCGAAGTTCAGAGTTGCACTTATGTCCCCATAGACCAGGGGACCCTGTGCACCTCCGTCTTTAACTCACTGCCATCCATTATTCAGCAGGTCCTCCTGTCCATGGTAGGCCTCAGTGGCTACAGTCCTTCCAGTAAGCCTGAGAAAAAGTTGTCCAAACTTTCTGAGATTTTCACAGCATTTAAATACTTCTTTGAGGAGGTATCTGTCCTGTCACAGTGACACTGGAGCAGGGTCAGGACTCAGGGGCCCTGGGTGCATTCCTGGCTGCATTCATTAATAGCCCCACAACAGTATTGTAGTTCCGGGTACTGTTTCTAGCTCTTATTGCATGATGCTTTTATCACTGGAAATACCC
This sequence comes from Ursus arctos, assembly GCF_023065955.2. Taxonomy (NCBI): domain Eukaryota; kingdom Metazoa; phylum Chordata; class Mammalia; order Carnivora; family Ursidae; genus Ursus; species Ursus arctos. The sequence continues at coordinate 31,108,868 of NW_026623067.1, forward strand.
AAAATTTCATGAGATTGTTAAGATGTTATTTTTATTATGATATACATTGTATATTTCATATACTTTTAAAATATACTATTACATATAATTGTTACCATTACATTATTTTTCCTTTTAAGTACCAGTGGCTTCTTTTTCCAGAGCAATCATGAAATTTCACAGTATGAAAATGGAAGAAATCAACAAAATTATTCGTGACCTTTGGCGAAGTACCTATCGTGGACAAGGTAATTGACATGGTTGGCCGTGCGTGAATGCTTTTTCCAAAGCCCCGTCCCTAGCTCTTGCCACATAGGATCTCTCATCACGCCAGCATTATCGCCTGGACCCCTTTCTGAACATCTCTTTGAGATTTTCTAAGAATTCTTATCTTGACAACATCTTGTAGCTAGAAAAAAAATGCAAAGTTTTCTATTCCAGAGCCTAACAGGACTTACATATTTGGCTATGTGCATATTATATTTAACTGATGACCTAATAGATTCTGTTGAAATGGAGATAGGGATAAGCTGAAAGGCGATAAGAAGAAAACCAGCAGGAGGAAACTTTTAATAGGGGAACTAAGAAAGGCAGAGCTGCGACTGAGGGTTGGGGCATCTGGGTTGCCTTTGCCTCCCGAACGTTCTCAGCCGGTTTGAATGGTAATGTCAGCTTCACACGTTGCTTCATAGGCTTACTTAATATTTGCAAGTGACAAAAGGCTACAGAGTGTAGGTTCCTCTGAAATCATCTTCTTTTTGTGTCAGATATTGAATACATAGAAATTCGGTCTGATGCCGATGAAAATGTATCAGCCTCTGATAAAAGGCGGAATTATAACTACCGCGTGGTGATGCTAAAGGGAGACACAGCCTTGGACATGCGAGGGCGATGCAGTGCTGGACAAAAGGCAGGTATCGCGAGAGCCTCGGGAGCCCCCTGTGCACAGAGAATTGACAGGGAGAAACTACTGTCGGTGCCGTGAAAGCCCCCACGGCTGCCCGGGAATAGTGAGAAGCTCCTCACAGCACTCTGTTGCCACATAGAGTTGATCAGACTCAGCTATCCCGTTCCACTCTTCCAGTTCTAACCAGCATTTCCTGCACCATTAGGTGGTCCTTTAGGGGATGGTCTGGAACGTTCTCACGTGATAGGCCTTATGCAGAACAGGCAGCTAACAATCATTGTTTCGTAACATTCCTTATGGGAATAAAGTGTGTCATCAGTTATGAGACATAACACTATTTTATGTGCCAGCAAGAAAGAAAAAAAGTACGCGACTGTAATTGCAAGAGTACATCCAGATTTCAGAGCAATGAAAGGTGGGGGAGGGACGTTAGAAACCATGATATGCAGGATTCCCAAACCAGATCCGAGGTTGAGCCAGATGAGGCATTAAAATATAAAACTCTCATTGAGAAAGCAGTCCCATCACAGGACTGAGTTCCTGCCCCTCTCCCCCCTCAGCCTAGCCTTTGGGCCTATAGATCCTCTAAAAGAAAGGTCTGCTAGTGGCATCTGGCTGGCTCAGTTGGTAGACCATGCACCTTTGATCTTGGGGTTGTTTGAGCCCCATTTTGGGTGTAGAGATTGCTTAAAAATGTTAAAAGAAGGGTCCGCTAGACCAGAAGCCATGACACCCGCAGCTGCCTCTCCCCTCTACACACCCCCCCACGCCCCTCAGCTGCTGGGCCAGGCCACTTACCTCCACATGAGGCTCTGGCAGCATGGGCTGTGTGGGATAGGGCGCACAAAGCAAATCAGAAAGAAGAATAAAGCTTTCAAGAGTCAGGAAAATTGGACCTGCATCCTTGGGAACAAGGTGGGGTCCTTCGTGTGCAGGTTTGTAACCAGAATGGTCTGGATTCTTGAGCTTCCTCCTTTCAGATTAGAAGCAGATTATATTTGATAACATTTCTGGATACCCAGTTTTCTTAAAATCTTAAAATTCTTGAAATGGCTGCTCACATTGTCTGAGGTATTTCATAGTTTTCAGTTTGTGCTCTAAGACAGTCCTGCGTGTATTTTGTTGTCAGCCCTGACAGTGCATACCAATTTAAGGCGCACACAGATTATCTTAATCTTAGTTTGCAAAAATGACAAATTTGTGATCTATAATCAGTATTCCTACTTGCTTTGGTGATTTTCAGTGGTGATTATGAATAAGAAAATAGAGTCTGAAACCTGTCCCTTTGGATTAAGAATACTTTGGGAAATTTACTTTGCTCAGAAAATAATTTTCAAAGATACTCTAAATTATAAAAATTAGCATGATTGCTTCCTTGGTGTTGGGGAAGAAGAGAGACTAATAGTTTGGTAGAGGCAGGCCAGGAACTTCATGTAGACTCTACTCTGAGTACGTGCTGGGGGAGGTGGCAGCCACAGTCGGGTTCAGCTACAGGAAGGAAGGGTTTTCCCCAAAGGGCCAGGCTGCGATCCCAACCTCTGCAGTCCGCCAGCCTGCCCTCGGCGTCCGAGAGAAGCTGTCAACTGCTCTCTCACTGATGCTCCTTTGCTCAGAGGGTTTGGGGTACGGGGTATTGACAGCTGCGCTCAAGTAGTTCAGACTTCCTAGACTGCTCTGTCACTCTTAATTCTGTGTCCCTTCTGCCTTCAGATGGCTTCGGCTGCAGCTGAGGGTTTTAGTATTGGGTTTCTATGAACCAAGAAAGTGCCTCAAAGTGTCAGAGACTTTTTCTCAGAAAAAGAGTGTATGGAACTCTGGAAGATGTCATGTGTCCACATTTTCTTATCTCATTATTAGGAAAATAGCCAGGCCTTGAATTTTTCACACTGTTAGACTATTACTCCAATTACTAGTTAGAGATAAACGGTAATGCATTTCCTATTCAAGCCTGTGCCTTCAAGTTTCAGTACAGCTGACAAGATTTGTGTGTATTTTTGGGGATAGTGAGATCACCATTGCTTCTAGCATTTCATTGCACTGCCAATGACAGGCGGAGATACTGTACCTGATGGCTCACCTTCTGGAAGAGTTTAAGAGTCTGGTGAGAGTGCCAGGCTCTCCCAGATAAAGGAGCAACGATTTACCTAAGGCCAGTGAGCCCACGACATTGCTTCCTTTCCCCGACACAGACATTAGGCCGCTCTGCCTGCTTCCCTTACAGTGACTGAGGAAAAGGTCTGTGCGTTGTTCCAGGTCCTAGCCTCCCTCATCATTCGCCTGGCCTTGGCCGAGACGTTCTGCTTGAACTGTGGCATCCTTGCCTTGGATGAGCCAACCACGAATCTTGACCGAGAAAACATCGAGTCTCTTGCACACGCTCTCGTTGAGTAAGTATCTGCAGTTTGGGGGCAGGTTACGATAGAACTCCTTATCTCACTTTAAAAACTAGTGAAAACCCTCTCTACACGTGTCTTCCTTGGGGAAGCTGGTTGGTGGCAGACTTAGGCTTTACCTTTGATAGTAATTGTTCAGCTGCTTGAGAAAGAACCAGGTGCCGCACCGCAGTCCCAGACACATCCTGCATCTCCCCGCGTGTGTTCATAGGGAAACCGAAGGGTTTCCTGGCTTGGTTTGGTTTTTCTGTAAACCCCCAGCGGCGCCCACATGTCACGTAGAGGACTCAGCGCGCCCTGCTCAGACAGTTGTAGGTGCTAACAGTGGGTTTTGGCCCATCTCCCCAGCACTGTGAGGAATGACGGCTCTTACTCACAACGTGTAATAGTGATTAAGTAGAAAGTAAAATTGCACACACCTTCGCCACATTCACATGCCCTTGGTCCAGGCTCCAGGGACAGGCACCCGTTGCTGAAAGACTGTGCTGGCAGAGGAAAGGCACTTTTTCCAAGCTAGAGAAGCTGTTTTGGGTACTCTGGCTCCAGATAGTCTTTCTGGCAGAGGATAGCAGGGAGGGGACCCCTTCCTCAGCCATCTCTCAGTAGTCTTGTGTGGCCAGCACGTAAGGGCTACTACTTTTGAAACCTAAGTGCATCCAGCTGCAAGCAGGGATAAATAAATGATTAAAAGAAATAGTCTGATTTCAGTCTCCTAGCTAGTCACCTCAGCATAGAGATAATGAGCAAAAATGTTCCCAGTACACCCACTCAGGCCTCCTGTGTGTCATACTAATGATGCATCTAGTGACTGGCGGTGGCAGAATTCTAAGTAGCCCCAGCTCCTGAGAAGACAGCGGGGCTTGCAAATGTAATTTCCCTTGCCTGTAGTTGGTCTTTTTTTCTCCCAGAGAGAATTAGTAACAGGTCACAAAAACCCCAAAGGAATAAGTCAGACTCCTAAAATTGAACAGCACAGATATTAAGGAAAATTAAGTAAAACATTTCTACCTGTTTTAGTAAGAACTTGGTGTTCTGTAAGAACCGACATCATGTATTCTTACCAGACCTCGGTGAAGAATCACTTCAGGCACCTGTACTGTCTGGAGAGGAGACAGGACTCCTACTTGGCGGGTTTGAAGGCCTAGATCCCCCCCGACCCCTCTCCAGGTTCCTCCAGGGCTGGCAGAGGCCCCGCTCATCACATTGTGTCATGTGTCTGACAAAGTTCTCAGTGGCTTTTTATATAAAGGAAAGGATTATCTGTGCTCTCTAGTAATAAAACATTCTAAATACACTGTTTCAGGATAATCAAGAGTCGCTCACAGCAGCGTAACTTCCAGCTTCTGGTCATCACGCACGATGAAGATTTTGTGGAGCTCTTAGGCCGTTCTGAATATGTGGAGAAATTCTACAGGATTAAGAAGAACATTGACCAGTGCTCAGAGATTGTGAAATGTAGTGTTAGCTCCCTGGGTTCTTATGTTCATTAAAAATAGTCAAGATTTTGCCTTGGAAACACAAGTCCTGAGGCAACTGCTTATTTCTGGTATCAACTGAGTCAGCAGGAAAAGCTGTCTTCTCAGAGGAGCTTTGTGTCTAGGATTTTGAACGTCTGAGAGGTTCTACCGTCATTAAAGTCATTTCACATGAAATTTGGACTGGTTTCCTGAACTTCAGCCCCCCCGTAGGCAGCCTCTGACAGGCCTGGGGGCTCAGTAGCAACGCAGCTGCTCCACTCCCCTGCTTCCCTTCCCAGCCAAAATGAATGTTTCCCGGTACCTGAGGTTCCTTCACTCAGCTTCCACTTTTCAGAAGTAGGTTCTCACTGTCTTGAGTTAGTTATTAGTGAGCATTCATATCTGAAGATGATCAGAAATGAAGAGGTTTTAATATTTCATTCTAACTTTATAAATCCAGAAGTGACATCCCTCACTGGGACTCAGTTTCCCCAAGTAAAATTCACAGTAGCCACATGGGGCATCAGGGTTTGAAAGAACCGTAAATAATCATCCTGTAATTCAGGACCTACCATCTTCCCTCCCCACATATCCCTGCCGGGGAGCCATCCAAACTTGGGGCTCTGCCCGGACAGCCGAAGTTCTCCACTGTGCACATCCACCTTTGGAAAGCTCTGAGCAAGAGCAGGCCACCCTTGGCTTGGGGCATGATCTGCCGTCATGAAGTCTGTCCCTCTCTGCATCTGTCCTGTGTATCACCTCTGCTTCACCGTCAGTCCTGACTGTTCATCCAGTGTGCACACCGGCGTGGAAGGCAAGACCCACCAAGTGCCAGCCTCCTCCCGGTGGGGTCCAACCAGACCTGGCAGAGGAGGACTCACTCATTCCAGGTGTCATTTCTAACCAAAGTCCAGTCCCACCTTGTTCCTGGGATTGCCAGCTGACACCGGGAAGCTCTTCCCAAGCATTACAGAGTGCTGCCAAGTCACACACTTTTGAATGAGACCGTGGAGTTCTAGATTTCTGACTCAGTCATGCGGCACAACCAGTCTTGTGCCGTCTGTAACTACTGAGACCCGGCGCAGGCAGGCATTCTCAGCCACGGTGTGGAAAGAAGCCGTGAGGGCCTAAGCTCGCCTCCAAAGATAGCAAAGCCCTAGTCCCTAGAGCCTGTGAATGTTCCCTCATGGGGCAAAGCGGCCTCGGCAGACGCGATGGCAGGTGCGGGTCGTGAGCCGGGATCGCCCCGGCGGGCCCTGCTCGTGAGCACGAAGAGCCTGGTTAGCGCAGAGCGCGCCTGCTGCCGGGCCGACGCTGCGGGGCCGGGCTCCGAAGGAGAAGGAAGGGCTATAAGCCAAGCAATACGGGCAACCGGGAGAGGCTGAAAAAAGCAAAGAAGTGCTCTCCCCTCAGAGCCTCCAAAAGGAACCCGCCGAGCTGACTCAGGAGCCCTGATTTCGGGGTTCTGACTCCCCGACTGTGTAAGAGAATCGGTTTGTGTGAAGCTGCTAGTGGGGGCTAATTTACTACAGTTACGGCAGCGGCAGGAAACTCCTGCCGTGTCCAGTGTACGTAATCCGTTTCTGTGCATCTGACGCGATCTTCCAGTTGACCCCTGAACAACTGCAGTGGGTTTCAGCTGCGCAGGTCCACATAGACATGGGGTTTTCTCCCCCTCGATGAAGTACGCTACTGTAAATGGATTTCCTTTTCCTTATGATTTTCTTCGTATTTTCTTTTCTCTAGCTTACTTAATGCTAAGAATGCATTACATAATACATAGAATATAGAGAATATGTGTTTTATCAACTGCTGATATCATCAGTTAGGCTTCCAGTCAGCAGTACGATAGTAGTTAAGTGTTCGGGTAGTCAGAAGTTATACACGGGTTTTTGACTGCACTGAGGGGTGGGTGCCCCAACTCCCGGGGTTCATTGTTCAAAGGCAGCTACCTGGGGGAGAACTTAAAAAAGAGTCCCTTGAATCTTTTTCTGTGTTCTCTTCTTCACATGAAGAACCCTGGTTGAGAAAGCTTGGCCCAGACCCTCACCCAGTCCTTAAAGGGCTAAGCAGCACAGCCACAGCTCCAGCCATCTGCTTCCTGGCCTGACTGACAAGGTTCAGCCATCCGCATTTGCTTTGAAAAACTACAGTTACCCTGTTTACCAGACTAGCATGATCTCCACAAAGGTACCATGAGAAAAAACACCTGTCTCAGAGTAAAGATCCAGGAATTTGCAAATTAACTAGAAGCACTTCAATTCCAGCCATACATTAAACATACATAATAACCACTCTCAAGAATGCAAGAATATTTCAAAATGTGATAAATCTGTTCACAAACATCACAATAATAAATTCAAAGAGGAAAAAATTCTAATTGATAGACACCACAAACACCATTTTTCGATAAAATGCAGTATCTCCTAGCTTTAGCAAAACAAAAAATTTTGCACAGGATCTCTTAAGATTTTATTTCTTTAGAGCATGCAAGTGGTGGGAGGGCAGAGGGAGAAGGAGAGAATCTCAAGCAGACCCCGCCGAGCACAGAGCCTGATGCGGGGTTTGATCTCACAACCCTGAGACCATAACGTGAGCAGAAATCAAGAGTCTGAGGTTTAACCAACTCAGCCACCCAGGCGCCCCCAAAATATTTTAACGTTCCTTGTCATCAAAATTAAAGTCATCTTAATAGCAAAAGAGGAAGCATTTCCCATTAAATAAAAACATGGTATCTTCTAGCAACATGTTTCTGAAAGCTCTAGTCATTACAACCTGGAAAGACAAGGGCAATACAAGTACAATGAAACATTTACAAATTAAGAGGTTTCGCATTTCAGCTTCGCATTCCCTGAGGGCGGAGCCTCAGCGGCTCCTTTCCCATTCCCTTTCTATCTGTGCTGCGGAAGTGGGGCAGGTGCCCTTCTTTTCATTGCTGCTTCTAGATCACTCTTCATTCAGCACCCTTCCTTCACACGTGGGATGAACAGGCATCAGTGTGGAGATGAATAGGAGGCGAGGTCATAAACTAAATCCCAGCACCACCACTCACTGGCTCTGGGACCCTGGGCAAGTCACTTCCTCCCTTTCACTTCCGTTTCCGTATCTTCATCGTAGGTAAAACAGCTCCTCTAGTGAGGGTCCTTAATGAGGATTAAATGACTATAAACTGCTTAGAACTGCCGGCACATAAGGAAGTACCGGGTGGCTGTTCCAGAAAAACCTATCTTTACTCTCCTGTTTCTGTTCTCTTTAGCCTCCAGCCTGCTCACTCCCCCTTATTCCCTGACAAGTTCAGCTCCCAGTTTGCGGTCATTCCCCAACACTAATTCCATAATCACCGTGATCTCAGCATTCACATGATGACGTAACATAACCCCTGGCCTCTCAGCACCTTTTCTTTCCTGCCGCGAAAAGACACTCCAGAGCCTCACTCCAGAGACCAGTCCTTTCAGTAACAAACATTGCAACTGTCCACCCTCTCAGCGTTGAGCGCCGCACGCTGCAGACCCCTGCTCCGTTCACAGCCACTCTGGCCGACTCCAACCCTAGCAACTCCTAGAGTCCAGCAAGATTTCAGTTGCTCGCTTCCCTCACACCTTTTTCTCTCCTTTTATAGCTTAGATTCCAAGGCCCATCATTGTCTCGCTGTCCCGCACGCACGCTCGGCCTCTCGCCCAGGGTCTGTCCCCAGGCTCCCGCCAACCCCCCGCGCTGCTAACAGACAACCCGCTTGTCCCTGCGGTGCAAGTCCCCTGACCTACTGAGCGGCGGCCTGCGGGCCTCAGTCTGCGTCTCTTGGCTTCCCCGGACTCACTTGTTCGGAGAGGTCATCCCCTCGCACAGCTTTAAACTTAGCTTAGTTTGAGTTCTCCCCATAGAACCTGAAATGATTCCCGGGAAAGGCCACAGGAGACGAGGGGAATTTTATGAAGAGAAAACAGCCAATGTAGAGTGTGTTCTTAACCAGTTACCACAGTCGGCGAGAGTCGTTCATCCCGCAGGAGCACCGCGCGATGCGGCAGGGTACGTGCCTCACAGACGCCCCACACAAGGGCCAAGGGGGCTGCGGTATTTCACACCCCCCTCGAGAGTCACCAAGGGCCATTCGGGCAGGTCAGCCACCGACATGCCATGTGCACCTCCCGCAGAGCTGCCTTTCACAGTTAAAAAACAAAAACTAAGAGAGAAAAGCCTTTTGACAAAGACACAGCAGCAGCAGACAACAGTGGGCAGGAGCACGCCGGAAGCTCTTGTGACAGAGGCGGGCGCTGACGGCGCTTTCCCCAGGCCCCTGGATGCTGACTGCTCAGATGTGTCTCCAGCCCAGATCTTGTCTACGCTCCTGACTCAGAATCAGCTGCCTGCTGGACATGTAGTTGCTCTTGAATATCTAACAGACATCTGAAACTTGAAATGACCATCATCACTCTTTCCCCCAGAACCAGCACCTCCCAGGCGCTTTCGGTTAATGGCAACTCCATTCTTTCAACGGCTCAGGCAAAAACTGGCACCGCCCTTCATATTCTGTTCATCTCCTGTCCCACATCCAGCCCAGCAGTTCAGTACTATGGGTTCAACTTTCAAAATGCATCCAGCGTCTGACCGTGTCCTGCCTTCTAAACCGCCACTGCTCTGGCCCAAGTCACCATCATCTCCGACCTGAGTGACGTGAGGAGCCACCTACCTACCCTGACTGGGGGGTCCTGCCGCCGGCCCTCCGTTCCCGACGCAGCTGTCAGTCATCTGCACGCGGCAACCAGCTCCATGTGTTCCTCGCACGGGTGTGGGTTAGCAATTCTGAAACCACTTTACGCACGAAAATCAAAAACCTACGTATGCTGTAAATAGTAAGGACCGAGTTTCTCACTGTTAGAGAATTACGTCTATCAGGAAAGGGGAAAGGCTGTTCCAAGAACACGGAAGTACTGGATTGAATCCAAAGTGTCTGTAAATTTACAGCTTTAGTATTTAAAGAATTTCTACTTCCTCTAGGGAAGTGAAGGAAGGGAATAAGAGGTGGGCAAGGAGGTAGGGAATAGTCGAGACCGACAAAAATCAGCTCCTCCGTAAAGGCAATGAGAACAATGGCAAAAGCTGGTAAACTTTTCCAGAACTTTGGAAATTAAAGACTTGCAATAAGCCAAGGAGTGTTTATTCCAGGAAAACCTCTGAAAAGCCAGCGGCTTTGCCCCACTCCCGGTCTCGGTGGTAGCTTTGAAAACCAGAAGCCCCACAACCACATACCTGCGAGCGTGACCGGAGGGACGGGAACGGACGGGAGCTCCGCACAGGCCTCGGCCGCAGAGACCCGCTGCTCCGGGAGCTGGCTCGCGGCTCACTGAGAATCTCCGCGCTCACGGCTGCTCTTTATTTGACCGGATTGCAGCTCACTGCGCACACAGCCGTCGCTGCTGGAGGCAATCAGCGGCCAGAAACGCCCGGCCTGGGGCAGCGTTACTGATTGCAGCCGGCAGCAAGGTAACCAAAAAGCCTAAAAAAAAAATTAGCGAAGAAGACGTCTGTGGTGGCTTTGAGAAGCTACCACAGATTCCTGGGAATCTAGAAGTTCATGTGTGTGTCGCATGTTTGTGCACACTCAGGAAGGCCCTGGGAAGACCCTGGGCTCTGACCTTGAACTGCGCGCCGCCGGTGAGGGCTGAGGCCCAGCCTTCCGTTGCCTCTGCCCAAGCGCGGAGGCCACGACAGCGCAGATTCCGTCACACAGACACACGCCCGGACACAGCCCTTCAACAGACGCTTGGAAACTTAGTTCAAGACATGAAATGAAATCTCTGTCCAACTTAGTGCTGACTTAGCACTAAGCTGCGAATTCAGTGACACACATAAAAAGACTACGGCTTTACAAGATTAGTCCAGGAAAGGAGCTTCGGGTCCTAGATGATGACGCGGGAAGACCCTGAAGTCACCGCCTCCGCAGACACTCGCAATGCACACCTACTTGTAGAGCGACCCCCGCTGAAGAACAGGGCTGAGTGAACAGCTTCTGCACGTTAGAGAGACCAGAGAATGACAAGACAGATGTATACTGAACAAAACTGACCCCTGACCCTGGGAGCGGCAGGGGGAGGACCGTATTGAGAGACCAGGAGCTGATTCAGCTGCCCTGGGGTCCAGAAAAAAAACACAAAAAAACACCTTGGCTTAAAAGAGCAACTAGAATATAAAAGATCAAGCCCCAGAACTCTGCCAAATGGTAGGGGAGCTGCTGGAACTCTCTCTGGCTCAGAGGGCCTGGCAAGCACCAAGGTTTATGTCCCCCTTGCACCCACCTGGGCACCGTTCCCAGTCTACTTCCTCATTGAGCCCTGGGGCTTTATTCCACACCAGCCCAAACTGTCCCACCAAGGAGGCCCCAGTGTGGACACACCCCAGGACACCCCTGGTGAGCACTCACTACAGTTCCAGCCATCATGCCAAGGTGACACAGCTGCAGGGTACCCAGAAACACTCCAAGCCCACGCTGCTTTGGCTACAGATGACCTCCTATGGCAGCCCCCGTGTAGACAACCACCCAGCCTGCACCCACCTCGGCTCCAGCCACCCCGCCGGGACACCCTGGCTTGCACCCACGTTGGCTTCAGCTCTCCTGTCAGGGTGCTCTCTGCATGGAGAGCCCAGGGAAACCCCCCAGCTTAAACCCACCTCAGCTTCAGCTGTCCTGTTAGGATACCCTCTATGTGGAGACCCTCAGGACCATGAAGTGCCCTGGGACCCCCAGCCCATGCCAGCCACAGCTCCAGCCAGCCAGCCAAACTTAGCAGGCTTACACAGTCTATACAGGGGATGACCGTACAAAAGACCGTTCCTTCAAGTATAAGAGAAGCAGCTGTTCCCCAGGACTGACAGAAACAAACACAAAAAGTCAAGCAAATCAGAAGACAGACAAACATGCTCCAAATGAAAGAAAAAGACAATATCTCAGGAAAAGAACTAAATGAAATGGGAATCTACCTGATAAAGAGTTCAAAGTAATGGTCATTAGATGCTCACCAGACTGCGGTGAGGAGTAAATAAACTTAGAACTTCAACAAAGAGGGGAAAAATCAAAGTTGAAGAATACAATAACCAAAATGAAAATTACACTAGAGAGAATCAACAGTATATTAGAGGATGCAGAAGAATGAACCAGCAATCTGGAAGACAGGGTAATGGAAAGTAGTCAAGGTGAACAGCAAAAAGAAAAAAAAAAAGTTTTTAAACGAGGATAGGTTAAGGGATCTCTTGGATAATCAAGTGAACAAACATTTGCATTATAGGGGTTCCAGAAGGAGAAGAGAGAAAAGGGCAGAAAACTTATCTGAAGAAAAAGCATCTGAAAACTTTCCTAACCTGGGGAAGAAAACAGACATCCAGATTCAGGAAGCTCAGAGACTTCCAAACAAAATGAACCCACGCAAGTCCACATCATGACATCTGATAATTAAAATGTCAAAGATAATAAAGAGAGAACTTTAAAAGCAGCAAGAGAGAAGCAACTAGTAATGTACAAGCAAAACCCCACAAGGCTATCAGCTGATTTTTTAGCAGAAACTTTGCAGACTAGAAGGAATGGCATGATATATTTAAGGTGCTGGGGGAAAAAACCCCACAACTAAGAATACTGTACCTTAGGGGCGCCTGGGTGGCTCAGTCGCTAAGCGTCTGCCTTCGGCTCAGGGCGTGGTCCCGGCGTTCTGGGACCGAGCCCCACATCGGGCTCCTCCACTGGGAGCCTGCTTCTTCCTCTCCCACTCCCCCTGCTTGTGTTCCCTCTCTCGCTGGCTGTCTCTGTCAAATAAATAAATATTAAAAAAAAAAAAAAAAGAATACTGTACTTTACAAAGTTATCATTTGGAATTGAAAGAGAGAGAAAGAGGTTCCCAAAGAGAAGTTAAAGGAATTTATTACCACTAAAGTGGCCTATGAGAAATGTTAAAGAGGCTTCTTTAAAAGGAAAAGAAAAGGCCATAATTAGAAGAAAACTAAGAAAGGAAACATTTCATGAGTAAAAGCAAATGTACAGTAAAGATAGTACAACAATCACTTATAAATAGCATTTTTATTTTTATTTTATTTTATTTTATTTTATTTTATTTTATTTTATTTTATTTTATTTTATTTTATTTTATTTTATTTTTTCTTTAAGTAGGATCCATGCCCAATATGGGGCCTGAACTCACAACCCTAAGAATCAAGAGTCACACACTCCACTGACTGAGCCAGCCAGGCGCCCTTAGAACAACAATCCCTTATAAAGGCTGGTATGAAGGTTAAAAGGCAAAAAGAGCAAAATCAGTTATATCTAAAAAAGTATTTAAAGGGGTTTACAGAGGGCGCCTGGCTGCCTCAGTCAGTTAAGCATCTGCTTTCAGCCCTGGTCATGATCCTGGAGCCCTGGGATCTTGAACTCAAGATGCTAACCGAAATCAGGAGTCTGACTGAGCCCCCCAGGCACCCCAAATGTCTGCCTCTTGATCTCAACTCAGGTCTTGATCCGAGGGTTGTGAGTTCAAGCCCTGCGTTGGGCTCCACACTGGGCGTAGATCCTACTTTAAAAAAAATTAAATTAAAAAAATTATAAAATCTTTTTTAAAAGGGTAGAAACCTCCAGTTGTAAAATAAATAAGTCATGGGGATGTAAGGTATAGTATGGTAGCTATAGTTAATAATAATATGTTACATATTTGAAAGATGCTGAGTAGATCTTAAAATTTCTCATCACAAGAAGAAAAATTATGTATAGTGACGTTAACCAGATTAATCATGGTGATCATTTTGCAATATATACAAATATGAATATGTCATACACCTGAAACTAAATATACATCATATGTCAATTATATATCTCAATATTTAAAAAACTCAAAGGGGGACACCTGGGTGGCTCAGTTGGTTAAGTGTCTGACTCTTGATTTCGGCTCAGGTCATGATCTCAGGGTTGTGAGATTGAGCCCCATGTTGGGCTCCAAGTTGGGCATGGAGACTGCTTAAGATTGTCTCCCTCCCTCTCCCTCTGCCCTCCCATCCCTCAAGGAAGGGAGGGAGGGAGGGAGGGAGGGAGGGAGGGAGGGAGGAAGGAAGGAAGGAAGGAAGGAAGGAAGGAAGGAAGGAAGGAAGGAAGGAACCCAAAGACATTTGCATCACAAAGTGTCAAAAATCAAAGACAAAGAAAATCTTGGAAATGGCAAGAGAAATCAGCAAAATGGCCTCAATAAAATGAATAGCTGACTTCTCCTTAGAAACAGTGGAGCCAGAGGCAGTGGGATAATAAACTAAAAGTGCTGAAAAAGACTGCAACCAAGAGTTCAATATCCAATAAAGACTATTCTTCAAAAATAATAGGAACTAAGGCATTCCCAGATCAACAAAAACTGAGATAATTTGTATCAAGCAGACTTGCCCTATAATACTAAAAGAACCCTTTAGGTTGAAATGAAAGGAAACTAAAATCCACATGAAGAAATAAATTGAGACTGACAGAAAACAAATAGGAAAATGGCAGATGTATATCCTATATTATCTGTAATTGCACTAAGTGTAAACAGACTAAATGCTCCAATTAGAAAGCAGTTTAGAAGAACAGATTAAAAAAAAAAAAAAGACATGACCCTACTATATATTGTCTACAAAAGACACACTTAATTTTTTTATTTAAATTCAATTAATTGGGGCACCAGGGTGTTGCAGTCGTTAAGTGTCTGCCTTCGGCTCAGGGCGTGATCCCAGCGTTCTGGGATCAAGCCCCACGTCAGGCTCCTCCGTTAGGAGCCTGCTTCTTCCTCTCCCACTCCCCCTGCTTGTGTTCCCTCTCTCGCTGGGTCTCTGTCAAATAAATAAATAAAAATCTTTAAAAAATAAATAAAATAAATAAATTCAATTAATTAACATATAATGTATTACTGGTTTCAGAGGTAGAGGTCAGTGATTTATCAGACACACTTTAGATTCAAAGACACAGGTTGAAAATAAAATAATGGAAAAAGAAATACTTTCCAAATGGTACCCAAAAGATCTGGATGTTGTACTCTATCAGACAAAATAGATTTTAAGATAAAAACTGTTACCAAAGATAGAGAATGGCATTCTATAATGATGAGAAGGTCAATCCATAAGGAAGACATAACAATTATAAACATGCATGCATCTAACAACAGATACATGAATGCAAAATATATGAAGCAAAAACTGAAAGAATGAAAAAGAAAAATTTTGACAGTAATAGAGACTTCAATACCTCACTTTTCATAATGGATAAAATAGAAGATCAACAAGGCAGTAAAAGAGCTGAACAACACTGTAAACTAACTAGACTTAACAGACATTTCTAGAACATTCCACACTCTTCTCAAGTGGACATGGAACATTACCCAACAAAGACCTATTTTATGCCATAAAACAAGCCTCAATAAATTTTGAAAGATCGAAATAATAAAAAGGATGTTTTCCAACAATGGAGTGATATTAGAAATCGACAACAGACAGACATTTGGGAAAGGCACATATCTGTGGAAATTTTTTAAAAAACCAACCAGCTTCTAAGTAAGTAATGGGTCAAAAAAGAAATTACAATGGAAATAAGAGATTTTGAGACGAATGAAAATGAGAATACAACACCCAAAACTTAAGAAATGCAGTGGAAGCAATGCTTAGAGGAAAATGCATAGATATAAATGCCTACCTTTAAAAAGAAAAAAGAAAACAATATCTCAATAACTTAACCTTCCAACTACAGACTGCATGTTTGTGTCCCCCAAAGTTCACGTGTTGAAATCTAATCACCAGTTGGGTGATTCGACATGGGGCCTCTGGGAGGTAATTAGGTCATGAGGATGGCGTCCTCCTGAGTGGGATTAGTGCCCTTATAAAAGAGACCCCAGAGGGGCGCCTGGGTGGCACAGCGCTTGAGCGTCTGCCTTCGGCTCAGGGCGTGATCCCGGCGATCTGGGATCGAGCCCCACATCAGGCTCCAGCCCCACATCAGGCTCCTCTGCTGTGAGCCTACTTCTTCCTCTCCCACTCCCCCTGCTTGTGTTCCCTCTCTCGCTGGCTGTCTCTATGTCTGTCGAATAAGTAAATTAAATCTTTAAAAAAAAAAAAAAAAAAAAAAGAGACCCCAGAGTGCTTCTCTTGCTCCTTCCATCATGTAAAGACACGGCAAGAAGATGATTATCTGTGAATCAGGAAACCGGCCCTCAGCACACACTGAACCCGTCAATGCCTTAATCATGGACTTCCCTCCCTTTAGAAACAAATTGTTGTTTAAGCCACTCGCTGATATTAAAAATACCAGGGGCGCCTGGGTGGCACAGCAGTTAAGCGTCTGCCTTCGGCTCAGGGCGTGATCCCGGCGATCTGGGATCGAGCCCCACATCAGGCTCCAGCCCCACATCAGGCTCCTCTGCTGTGAGCCTGCTTCTTCCTCTCCCACTCCCCCTGCTTGTGTTCCCTCTCTCGCTGGCTGTCTCTCTCTCTGTCGAATAAATAAATAAAAATCTTTAAAAAAAAATAAAAATAAAAATAAATAAAATAAAATAAAAAAATAAATAAAAACACCAGTCTCTGGTACTTCTTTTAACAGCAGTGCAAATCAGCTAAGACAGAAAGCGGTACCGACAGAAGGAGCTGCCATAAAGACCCATACAATACCCTAATGACCAAAAAGCGGACGAAAAGATGTTCAGCATCCGTAATCTTTAGGAAAACACAAAGCAAAACCGCAACAAGACACCACCTCACCGACTGGTAGGATGGCTTGTAAAAAATCCCAGAAAATATGTTGACAAAGATGTGGAGAAACCAAAACCCTTGTGCCCTGTTAGCATGAACGTGCGATAGAGCCACTGCGGCAATTCCTCAAGGAATTCAAAAGGGAATCACCACAAGAGCTGACCGTTCCACTTCAGGGTCTAGATCCGAAAAACTGCGGTCGCGAGGTCATACTGATACAAACAACTACTTAATTAGATACATTAAAGAGGGACAAAGGCAACTTTTGTTTATAGCAGAATTTCAAATTACGGATGTGAAAGAAAAGAAGGAAATCAAAAAGTCACCATTAGGCAAACACCACAGTAAAAACTATTCCAGGCAAGATCCACTGACGGGTGCAAATATGAGGGGGTACGCATTTGAGGAGAGACAGAAATGATATATTCTCAAACTGCCTCCTCAGCGTATCTATGAAATAAAAAGGGAAACACAGTAACTCCACAGGGTTGAAAACTGGTAGAAACCAATTTCATCAAGTGGTCAAGGTTGACATCACCCTAGTAAGATATGCTGGCATCACGACCCCCACGACGTGCACTGAGAAAAGGACGCGACGTCATTCCCATGAGATTCTTGCCAAAAATGTGTAACTTCACTCCGGTTATGAGAAAACCGTGACAGCATAACTGGTCACTACTCTGGACAAGGGTCAGGTGATGAAACACAAGGCTGAGGAACTGCTGGAGACCAAAGCGAACTAACGACCAAATGCGATGAGGGATCCTGGGTTAGATCCTGGAACAGGAAAAGGACGTTAGTGGAAACACTGTGGAAATCAGAATGAGGTCTACAGTTTACTTAATAATACTTACGTATGGCAAAGGAAACCATCAACAGTATGAAAAAGCAACCTACCAAATGGGAGAAAATATTTGCAAATCACTTCTCTGACAAAGGGTTAACAACCAAAATATCGTAAGTCAAAAATGCCTTTTACTGAACACCCTCACTTAGCCCTACCTACCTTAAATGTGCTCAAAACACATTCGCCTACGTTTGGGCAAAATCATCTAACACAAAGCCTATTTTATAATAAACTGTTAAAAACATCATGTAATTTATTGCATACTATCCTGAAAATAAAAACCAGGATGGTCGTATGAGTGCAGAATGGTTTGAAGTGTATCTGTCGATTACCCTTGTGATTGTGTGCTTGGCTGGGAGATACGACTGTCACCACTCAGCATCACAAGACTGCACCACACCACATATTGACAGGCTGGGAAAAGGTCAAAATTGAAAATTTGACATGTGGTTTCCACTGAATGTGTATCATTTTCACACCATCATAAAGTCAAAAAATCATAAGTCAAACCACCATAAGTTGGACACCATCTGTGGAAATCATACAATGCCTACCTCGTGGGATTAAATTAGAAA
This sequence comes from Ursus arctos, assembly GCF_023065955.2. NCBI lineage: Eukaryota > Metazoa > Chordata > Mammalia > Carnivora > Ursidae > Ursus > Ursus arctos. Next base: position 31,126,756 of record NW_026623067.1, read on the forward strand.
TCAGTAACAGAAAGATAGTTGAAAAATCCCAAGATATGTGGAGATTAAATTAGAAATCAGCAACAGAAAGACAGTTGAAAAATCCCAAGATATGTGGAGATTAAACAAAACATTTCTAAATAACACATGGGTTAAAGAAGTAATCTCAAGGGAAATAATATTTTAAACTAAAGGAAAATGAAAATGCAACTTATCAAAATTTGTAGGATGTGGTGAAAGTAATGCATAGAGGGAAATTTATAGCATTAAATGCATATATTAGAAAAGAAGAGCAATCAAAAATCAAACATCCAAGCTTCTACCTTAGGAACTAGAAAAAAAGAAGAGCAAATTAAATCCAAAGTAAGCAGAAGAAAAGAAATAATGAGAATTAAAGATTTTATTTATTTGTCTAAGAGAGAGAGCACAAGCAGGGGGAGTGGCAGGCAGAGGGAGAAGCAGGCTCCCTGCTGAGCAAGGACCCCCCCCACCACCAATGCGGGACTTGATCCCAGGACCCCAGCATCATGACCTGAGCCTAATGCAGATGCCTGCCTGACTGAACCACCCAGGCATCCCAAAATAATGAGAACTAGAGTAGAAATCAATGAAATTAAAGATGGGAACTCAATAAAGAAAATCACTAAAACCAAAACCTGGTTCTCTGAAAAGATCAATAAAATCAATAATTGTCTAGCCAGGCTAACTAAGAGAAAAAAGAGAGGGCATTAATTACCAATAAGTGAAAGATGGATATCACTACAGACCCTCTGGACATTAAAAGGATAGTAAAGCAATAGAATGAAGAATTCTCTCCCACAAATTTAATAACCTAGATGAAACAGACCAATTCCTTCAAAGGTACAATCTGCCAAAACTCACACAAGAAGAAAGAGGCAATCTGAATAGGCTTATATCTATTAAAGAAATTTAATAATAATTAATAGACTTTCAGAACAGAAAGCAGCAGGCCCAGATGGGTTAACTGGTGAATTCTCCAAACACGTAAGGAAAACTCATATCAATTCTCTACAATCTCTTTCAGAAGATGGAAGTAGAGTGAATACTTCCTAATTCACTCTATGAAGCCAGCATTACCCTAATACCAAAATGGACAAAAACATTACAAGAAAACTATACACCAATATCTCTTATGAGTAAAAATGCTCAACAAAATATTAGTAAATTTGGGGGCGCCTGGGTGGCACAGCGGTTGGGCGTCTGCCTTCGGCTCGGGGGCGTGATCCCGGCGTTGTGGGATCGAGCCCCACATCAGGCTCCTCCGCTATGAGCCTGCTTCTTCCTCTCCCACTCCCCCTGCCTGTGTTCCCTCTCTCGCTGGCTGTCTCTCTATCTCTGTTGAATAAATAAATAAAATCTTTAAAATATATATATATTAGTAAATTAAATCCAACAATATATAAAAAGAATTGTACACCACAACCAACTGGGATTTATCCCAGATAGGCAAAGCTGGTTAAATATTCAAAAATAAATTAATATAATCCATCACATCAACAGGCTGAAAAAGAAAAACCACATGATCATATTGACACAGAAAAAGCATTTGACAAAATCTATCACCAAGTCATGAAAAAACTCTCAATAAACTAAGAATAGAGGAGAGCTTCTCAACTTGATTTAAAAAAAAAAGGCTACAAAAATCTGCAGCTAGCATATTTCATGGCGAGAAACTCAGAGCTTTTCCACAAAGATCAGGAACAAGGCAAGGATATTCCCTCTTACTGCTGCTTTCAGCGATGTATTGGAATTCTTAGCTAATGAAATAAGACCAAAAAAAAAAAAAAAAAAGAAAAGAAAAAGAAAGAAAGAAAGAAAAAGCATTCAGATTAGGAAGAAAGAAGTAAAACTGTCTTTGTTCAAAGATGATACGATTATCTAAGTACAAAATCCAAAAGAATCAATTTTAAAAACCTGGCACTAAAAAGGGATTATAGTTGTGTTGCAGGATACAAGGTTAATATGCAAAAGCCGATCACTTTCCTATATACTAGCAATAAACAAGTGGAAATTGAAATTAAAAACACAATACTATTTACGTCAGCACCCCCAAATGAAACACTTATAAATGTAATCTAACAAATATGTACAAGATCTATATAAGGAAAACTATAAAATCCTTTTTTTTTAAAGACTTTATTTATTTGACAGAGCACAAGCAGGGAGAGTGGCAGGCAGAGGGAGAAGGAGAGGCAAAGAGCCTGATGTGGGGCTTGATCCCAGGACCCTGGGATCATGACCCAAGCCAAAGGCAGATGCTTAACCCACTGCACCACAAGGCACTCGAAACTACAAAATCCTGGGGCGCCTGGGTGGCACAGCGGTTAAGCGTCTGCCTTTGGCTCAGGGCGTGATCCCGGTGTTATGGGATCGAGCCCCACATCAGGCTCTTCCACTATGAGCCTGCTTCTTCCTCTCCCACTCCCCCTGCTTCTTCCTCTCCCACTCCCCCTGCTTGTGTTCCGTCTCTCGCTGGCTGTCTCTATCTCTGTCGAATAAATAAATAAAATCTTTAAAAAAAAAAAAAAGAAAACTACAAAAGCCTGATGAAAGAAATCAAAGAACTAAATAAATGGAGATATAGTCCAAGTTTATGGACAGGAAAAACTCAATATTGTCAGGATGTCAGTTCTTCCCAATTTAATTTACAGATTCAATACAATCTCAACCAAAATCCCAACAAGTTATATTGTAGATATTAAGAAAGTGATTCTGCAGTTTAGATGGAGAAGCAAAAGACCTGGAATAGACAATACAATATTGAAGGAGAAGAACAAAGTTGGAGAACTGACACTACCCAATGTCAAAACTTACTATAAAGCTACGTTAATTAGGACAGTGCGCCATTGGGAAAAGACTAGACAAATAGGTCAAAGGGACAGAATAAAGACCCCAGAGATAGAACCCCATAAATAGAGTCAACTGATCTTTGACAAAGGAGCAGAGGTAATTCACTGGAGCAAAGATAATCTTCAATGAATGATACTAGAACTTCATATTCACACGCAAAAAAACAAAAAACAAAACACAGACCTTACACATTCTCACAAAAATTAACTCAAAATGGATCACAGACCTAAATATAAAACACAAACTATCAAACTTCTAGAAGATAATATAGAAGAAAATGTACATGACTTTGGGTTTGGTGATGACTTTCTATGTGCAACACCAGAAGCAAGCACAATCCACAAAAGAAAGAAATGGCAAGCTGGGACTCAGGTCATGATCTCAAGGCCATGAGATCAAGCCCTTCCTCAAATGACAGGAACTCTCATTTGTTGCTGGTGAGAACGCAAAATGGTACAGCCACTGTGGAAGACACTTTGACAATGAGAAAACTAAACACACCCTTACCGTGTGATTTAGTAATCACATTCCTTTGGTATTTATGCAAATGAATTGAAATGTTATGCCCACACAAAAGCCTGCGCATGATGTTTACAGTAGCCTTATTCCTAATTGCTAAACCTTGGAAGCAACAAAGATACCCTTCGGTAGGTGAACGCATCAATGAACTTAGTACGCCCAGATAACAGAATATTACTCAGCACTAAAAAGAAGTGAGTCATCAAGCCATGAGAAGACATGAAGGAACTTAAATACATATTACCAAATGTAAGAAGCCAATCTGAGGGGCATCTGGGTGGCTCAGTCAGTTGGGCGTCTGCCTTTGGCTCAGGTCATGATCCCGGAGTCACGAGATTGAGCCCCGTGTGGGGCTCCCTGCTCAGCGGGGAATCTGCTTCTCCCTCTGACCCTCCCCCCCAGCCCGCTCATGCACTCTCTCTCTCTCTCTCTCTCTCTCTCTCTCTCTCGTACTCCCTCTCAAATAAATAAATAAAATCTAAAAAAAAAAAGAAGCCAATCTGAAAAGGCTAAACATTGTACGATTCCAACTATGTGACGTTCTGGAAAACACAAGGCTATGGAGACCGTAAAATGATCAGTGGTGCCAGGGGTTAGGAGGGAAGGAAGGACGAACAGGGGGAGCACAGAGGATTCTGCCGGCAGTGAAACTCTCCCATGATATGTGACAGTGGACACGCGCCGTTACACATTTGTTACAACTCAGAATGTACAGCAAGAGTGAACCTTGAAGTAAACTATGGCTTCTGGGTGACAATGATGTGTCGCCGTAGACTTATGTACCACTTTGGCAGGGAATGTGGGTAACCGGGGAGGCCATGGGTGCGGGCAGCCAGGGGTATGTGGTCACGCTGGACTTCCCACTCAGTTTTGCTGTGAATCTAAAGCTGCTCTTAAAAAATTAAAAAAAAAAAACCAGACTTTACATAACATTTTTTAATAAAATAAAATAGAAGTTTTAATTTTTTCACAAGAAAGAAAATTGCCCAAAACTTAATGACATGTTTTCAGTTTAAAAGGGCCCACTGTGCATCTGGCTTCGCGGATGAAAACAAAACTACCCTGGGGTACATCACTGTAACAGTCGGAGCATGGGAGCCCAGAAAATTTCCTACAAATTTCCAGAGGGACAGTTGGAAAAGATCTGGATTCAAATGCTTTTGGACTTCGGAGCAGCAATATTGGGAGACAGGATACAAAAACAAAGGCATTAAAAATTCTGAAAGAAAATTATCTCCTGCCTGAAACTCTGTGTGTGTGAGGATGTGTTTCCCCAAGAAAGAAGAAGACCTGGGAGGCAAGGATCAGGAGGGGCCCTTAGGGGAGAGGTGAAGGGAAGTCCCAGGGCAGGGGTGACTGCAGGGTGACAGCCCTCAAGGTTGTCAGAGGGCGCTGTCCACCACAGCCAGAGCGGGTCAGCAGGCTCCTGGGCATACTTTCCTGGGAAGATGAGATTCTGAGAACAATTCATTTACCCAAATCTGCTGAGAAGAGATTTATAAAAAAGGCCAGGAATTTAGGGTTAAATCACAGAGAAACAGAGAAAAAGGAAGCAAATGGAAAAACCTATTATTGACTCCAGAGGACAAAAGCTTTGAGGGGTAATAAAAGCAATCAATCTTAGTTAACGACATGTTCTGCCTTGGAATATATTGGTAGTATTATGCAAATGGTGAACAAGGCTTCTGACTGACTCAAATTCTGATCTACTGTACTGGTAGGATGAGAAAAAGGGAAGGATGCAAATGGAAAAAAGGATAGCAAGGAGGAAAGAGAATTGAATATTCATCATAAACCGCAGAAAATGCCTACACCTGAAAATCAAGAAATTTAGAAACAGGGGGGAGGTAAATACCAAAAGAAACAGTTAAAATCATGGTTCCTCTGGAGAAGAAGCTAATGGGGTGGGGGGAGGGTTGGGCTGCTTGTCAACTGGAGGCTCTGGGATTTTACCTAACTCGCATGGTAACAAGTTAACAAGTTCATGGATGCTGGCAGAAGACACAACACCCGGAGAACAGACACACAGGAGTTTTTATGCACAATGACAGTACTATTGTTCTATTTTGTCCTCTGAACCCCAATTCTCACAGTGTGGTGCCAAGGGAGCCGGCCGGCACCTGTGCACCCAGTGGGTTGCACCGCAGGAAAAGAAGCCCTGAGCTGAGGGAAAGTGACGTGTTAACAATGGACAGTAAGCCGGCCTGCCTTTTGTTGGTGAGGAAGGTGCTGCTGTGTCCAAGGCTGCTTGTTATACGAACATCCTTAAGAGGATACTGAGGAACGAAGAAACCCGGGTACCTAGTGCCTTGCTCACAAGTCATACAGAAATGCAACAGACCCACGGGGAACTCATACTCAGAACTGCCTTTTTTTATAATCGACCTCCCTGATTTTTTTTTCAAATCATATACACGTATAACCTTCATAAAAATAAAAATCTACTAAGTTAGATATTTTTAATTATTAAAACAATTCGCCTAACCCTTACTCCCACTGACTGGGGATCTTTTCTTTCCAAAGGAGAAACAACGTGGGAGAAAATTGGGAACTGATGTTTTGTGGAACTTGGCGCAGAGTGGGCTCGTCCCTTGTCGGGGCGATTCAACCCCACGGATCAGACCCGGCATCGGCATCGGCATCGCAGCGAGCAAGGTCCTGAGGCCGCCGACCCCGCCGTTCCCTAGTCCCGGCCGCACCTCCCGGGCAGGTTCCCCTGCGGCCACGAGCGCGAGTCCTGCACCTGCGAGGCCCGGAGCCGGCGCCCACACCTCGGGCTGTAGGACAGTTGCAAGCCCTGTGTGTCCAGGGCGTGGAGCAGCCCGTTCATAGTTTGTGTTGCTCACAGTTATCCGACACAGTGTCAATGGAGCCCCCTGAAAGTCAAGAAATACCAACAGAGACGGAGGACGTAGCCAATGGGGGCTCGTCTCGGGGCTGAAGGCCCGGACGGGTCACCCGAGCCCCTGCTTTCGGGGGCAGGTTGGGAGAGAGGTCGGCCCCCTCCTCAGAGCCAGCAGATCCCCCGCCAGGGGCACTCGGCGGGCCGCACGCCCCCCTCGCTGGAGCGCGCAGGCGCTTGGGGCGCTGGAGGACCGGTGTGTGCAGCCGGCCCACGTCCGGCCTGGCGCTGGGTCCCATCAGTGCCACCTTGGCCGCTCCCTCGCCCAGCCTGGGACCGCGGGGGCGGGCGATCCGCAGCTTCGCGGAGTCTGCTCTGCGCTCTCAACCCCCCTCAGGCAACGCCAACGCCACCGCCCGGGGCCGCGGAGGAGGGCCGAGCGGGGCAGATCCCGTTTATCAGCCCCATCTCCCATTACATAAGGCGGGGCCCCTATCTCTGCGGGGCATCAGTGCGACCGCCCGGCCAGCGTGCCTTCTATGCGCGGGGGCGCGCCTGCCCACTGCTCCCCGCAGCGGTTTGGCGGGTCTGGGGGGTTGAGGGGCCTTGACTCATCTTGGTGCAGAGCTTTGGGACTCCTGCATCCCACGGTGGTTCCCTGCTCTTTCCCTCAACACAGAGACCCCATTCTACAGATAAGGAAGCTGGGGCCCACAGAGGTGTGATACAGCCAAGTGACAGCACTCCAGGCACCGGGCCACCGGCGAGGGGCAGGGGCTGGCTTCTGGGTGTCAGGGCCTGCAAGTGGGCTGGGAAGGTTGGAATTTGGCCACAAGAGAGGGTGGGAGGAGACAGTGGGCAAGGCTGGGAAGCATCAGAGCAGGAGCAGCCCCATCACTTGGGACAGTCTTGCAAGGAGGTTGAGCCTCACTGGGGTAGGACAAAGGAAGCCTCAGAGGGCGGACAAGGGGCCTGGAGGGGGAGGCACTGGTTTAGGGGAGGAAGTGGGTGAGGGAGACAGCTTGACATCAGTACTCACCAGGCAAATGATGCGGTCTCTTTTGCAGGGGTTTCTGGAGGACTTCTAGAGAAAGGAGGGAGAAGCAGGAAAATAGCTATAACCAGTGTGTCTGCAAGGGTGGGTGTTTGGGGGACCCTCAAGTGGGGGCAGGCTGCCTTCCACAGCCTTTAGACTGCACAAACCTGGGTCCCCCAGGGAGGAAGGCTTTGTCCCACAGATACTGGTGGGCAGAGGTGGTAGCCCCAAGTCTCAGTGTCACTGGCAACACTTTACTTTCTGACCTGGGCTAAGGCTAGGTCCTGCCTCCTGCCAGCCTGGCCGGCTAAGGTTTTCCCATCAGGATGGGCCCATGCTGAAGGCGTGAGTTGGGCACTCCGTATTTAGGCTGCCCATGCTCAAAATTATCATCAAAGCAACTTTAAAAAGAAAGGGTCCCAAGGGCACCTGGGTGGCTCAGTGGGTTAAGTGTCTGCCTTCGGCTCAAGTCATGATCTCAGGATCCTAGGATCTCACACACAGGGCTCCCTGCTCAGCAAGGAACCTGCTTCTCCCTCTCCCCTTGCTCGTTCTCTCTCGCTCTCTCTCAAACAAAATCTTTAAAAAAAAAAAAAAAAAAAAGAGGTCCCAAAAGATCCCTGAATCTGACTGGATCTTTTGGTGGACACCTACGAATCTGAATTTTTTATAATCCTTCCCACAGTGAGGCCAACAGGGAATTGGGTGGAAGAAAAAGAATGAACTTCACTCTTCTCTTTTTACCCTGTTTGAGTTTTGTATCTAAATCAAGTATTAAAGAACAGTTCACTGAAAAAAAAAAACAACAACAACAACAACAACAAAAAACCCTCCCAATTCGTACATCTGGTAGACCGTAGTCCTAGTCCTGTCAGCCAAGCACTTCTGGCGACCCAAAAGGGTTTGAGGACAAGAGCTGGGGAGACACTCAGGGTGGTACCAAGCAAAACTGCTGCAGTTCCAGCTGGCATGGCTGACACCAGGCTGCCCTCAGGGCCCTCTCCCCTACCCCTGGAGTAAGCCCATCCATATCTTGGGAAGGGCTCCAGACCCCTCTCATTGATAAGTCCACAAGAAATCAAACTCTTTCCTTTATGCGACGCTGGATTTTCCACAAAGTAAAATCAAGATGAGTAAAGATGTGGTTTCTAGATAGTACTTGACAAAGCGGAGACCAGGGTTGGAGGCGTCATCACTTTGGCCTATAAAAGCTGCCGCAAGAGGCCAAGGCCACAAGCCACTCAGCTTAGGCCAGCCTACGAGTCTGCTCCTTGCTTCTCCTGCGCGGGCTCTAGGCTCCATGGCGCTCTGGTTGACTGTGGTCATTGCTCTCACCTGCCTTGGTGGCCTTGCCTCCCCAGGCCCTGTGCCTTCCCACAAAGCCCTCAGGGAGCTCATTGAGGAACTGGTCAACATCACCCAGAATCAGGTGAGTACCCTCCGGTCAGGGTCCTAGGTCTGAGGGTGCTGGAGTAGGGGACTCTCACTCTCATGGTATTGGTCATGGCTCAGGCCATGAAGGCTGCGCCCAGTCTTGAGAAGCCCCATGGACCAGTATGGGCCCAGCCATGAGGGAGAAGAGCCACGTTGGGGAGCAGCAGTATGGATGGACCCATAAAGGGGTTTGGTGGAGCCCCCAGGGACCACCTGTTCCCCTGGCCTGGCCACGGCCAGCTACTACTCAGCCATTCAAGAAGAGGAAAGCAGAGAAGAGCCAGCACTCTCCTAGAACTACTTAGCATTTGCCATCTGGTTTGAATGGAATAATGGGGCCATTATTCACAGCATTTTGGTTAAGCTCATTCTTATAGAAGGCTTCATTGGTAGTCAGCTCCTGTCCCCAGTGGTGATGGCTCACACTTTCTGTGCAATGACTGTGTGCCAAGCCTAGTGCTGGGTGCTTTTCATCTCATCACTGCCAACCACCTCAAAAGGCAGTTATGATGACCCTATTTGACTAAGCTTCATTAAGGTTGACAAAAGCCAAATTCAAACCAGGCCTGGCTGACACCCAGCACCCATACTCCAAACTGTAGTGTCCCCCAATTCAGAAGACAGGGTTTTCTATACTAGCCCCCATCACCCCCCATCTGATTGACCTGGCCACCCCTTCCTCCCTCACCCAGCGCTGTCCTGACTCCTCCCTGGAGATGTCCTACTGACCAGCCAGGTGTTTTCTGTCTTGCGGCCCTGGCTGTGGAAAGCTTCACACAAGGCTTGTCCCTTACTGGTTGTGTCACTCAGATTTTTCTCTCTTAGCCCCAAGACCCTGTACAATGGGTCTCCCCCACCATGCAGAGCAGGAAGTGAAGCTCAGGAACACTGAGGGGTCCCAGGCCTAGCTCTGGGCTACACCAGGGCTGCCTGCAGGGCCGGATCCCTGTGGAGACACGGCCTGGCCTTACTGTCTTTTCGCTCCCTCAGGCGTCCCTCTGCAATGGCAGCATGGTGTGGAGCGTCAACCAGACCGCCAGCATGGTAAGGACCCCCCGACGCTGGGAGGGACGCGGCTGAGGCTGTAGGTCTTGGCTCTCACAAGGCTCAGGGGTTCCGAGCAAGCTTCAAGAGCTACCCACAACTTGGAGCCAGTGCGGTCAGGTCTCCTCCTGCAGAGTCAGTGAAGGTGCCGGGGCGGGGGCACCCCGCAGGGCCTGACACCCCCGTGTTCTTCTCCCTGCAGTACTGCGCAGCTCTAGAATCTTTGCTCAATGTCTCTGACTGCAGCGCCATCCAAAGGACTCAGAGGATGCTGAAAGCCATGTGCCTTCACACTCCCTCGGCAGGGGTAAGGCCCTCTGCCCTGTGTCCCCCAACCCCGCATCCACTCCTGTCTGCCCTGGGAGCTCCAGGAGACCCTGGCTGAGCATCTGGAAGGCCGGCTTCCACTCTGGGGGTGGGCCCACTGTGGCAGCGGGAACACGGCCTTTGGGGTTTCCAGGATCTGGGCTTGCGGGCTCCTGACTCCTACCTGAGCTTCGGTTTCCACATCCATGAAATGCGGGTAATAACAGTACCCACCTCGTGGGGGCTTTTGTGAGGATGAAATAAGCCAGTTCCTGGAAAGCCCCTGGCAGATGCTGGGCCTCTTTGCTCCGGCGTCCCACTAACACGCTGGTCTCTTTGTCCTGCAGCACCTTTCCAGTCTGCGCAGCCAAGACACCAAAATTGAAGTGATCCAGTTGGTGAAAAACCTGCTCACCCATGTACGGAGACATTTTCGCCATGGAAATTTCACATAAACATGAAAACCTAGCATCCTTATTTGCAGAGGCAGACCTGCCCATTTAAGTTACAGATTCATTTTTCTTTCAGATGTCACAAATTTCTTGGGGGAGATGGGGGGTGGGAAGGGAGGGAGACACGATTTCCTTAGCTTGGACGTCAGCCTGTGCTGCCTGCCTCCCTGAGCCGAGCCCAGTCTGGTGCCCTCCTCCCTCAGGCTCTGCTCGGGAAGGACAAGAGGAAACGCGGCCTCACACGGACTGCCCCCTCCTGAGAGCAAACCGCAGCATTACAGTGGGAGCCGCCTTGGCAGCCCTGCTTGGGGGGGCCTCGCTGTGCTCGGCTGAGGCCCAGGACAGCAGCTCAGGCACATTTCTTCTTAGCCTTATTTATTACTGTGTGTTATTTAAACAAGTGTGTTCGTCTGTGCTGGGGACAGGGAGGGCCCGTTGCCTCCAGAACTTGGAGCTGGGGGCCCAACGACTTGGGCGTTAGGAGTCCCTGGGAAAATAAGCACTGTGTGTAAAATTCTGCTACCTCACGGGGGTCCTGGGGCCGACACGGGACAGGAGAGAGGGCCAGAGAAGCTGCTCTTGTCTGCCAGGCAGCAGCTGGCCCTCAGCCAAAGAGTAATTTATTGTTTTTCCTTGTATTTAAAATTAAGAAATAAAATATGTTATCAAAGAGTTATTAATATATAGAAGAGCAGCCTAGAAGGCTGCGTTTGGTGTGTGTGGCCTGTGGGGAGGGGTCACTGAATATGTTCTTTCACTGACTTTGTCAAACTGGAAGCCAGAAATAAAGACAGTGACAAGAGACCTGATGATGTTTGTCTTTTCCTTTGGCCTGTGGGGACCCTGGCTGGCCTAGGTTCTTAAAACTCCAAAGAGCTCTTCGGGAGGCAGGGCAGGTGGAAGAGAGGACCTGGGCTGAAAGGAAGTAAGCAATTCCGGGGGCGGGGGGGCTGGCCTGAAGGAGGTCCCCCCACCTGCCGCCCACAGGGAGGGAGAAGCAGCTAGGGCCCAGCCGTCTGGGTTCAAGGAGGACATGTGAACAGGTAGAGACTTCAGAAGTCATCGCATGAGCAGAGCTCAGATGAGTTGTGCCTGTGTCTGGTAGCACCCACACACCCTCTGGTGTCTCCCTCATGACCTCTCTGACTCTCGGGGAAGAGGAGGCAACGTGCCCGAGGTCACACACCTGGTAAGGAGCCAAGTCCAGATTAGAACCCGGAACTCACTCCAACTGCAAAGCCCATACACTTAACCACTCTGCCTTCCTCTGTCCAAATGTCATCTGGCTTCAATGCATGACTTTTTTTTTTTTTTTTTTTTTAAACTAGGCTCCATGCCCAGCATGGAGCCAGATGGCGGGGCTTGAACTCACAACCCTGAGATCAAGATCTGAGCTGAGATCAAGAGTAGGACATTCAACCGACTGAGCCACCCAGGGGCCTCATGACTTTTATAACATTGTCATCAACCTGTTTGGGCACCTCCCCTGACAGGAAGCTCATGAATTCCTTTCTGGGGTCAGCCTCGTCAGCCCCTGGACATGCCTCGTCATTACTGCACACTCGTCACCTCTGCGAACAAAGATGCACCAACTGACTTATGGCCCCTGCACTATGGAGTGATGAGTGGAGACCCCAGGTCACAGGGCCCTGGCCAGACCACCCCCCAACCAAGTCTTTTTGCTTCTCCCTTGGCCCAGGCCAGCAGCACAAGCACCAGAAGCAGTAGGCCTCCGCAAGCCACAGCTAATGCTCATGTCCATCAGGAGCGGTTTACACGGACTCTCTGAGAGGCGTACAGAAGGGTGCGATGCCTCTGCAGTGGGTGGTGGGTCATCAGAGACCAGTCTCGAACACCGAATGGCAGGCAGGCACCCTCCCTGGGAAGCCCTGAGTCCTGTGGGAACGTCCACAGCAAAGCTCAGAAACAGGTGGAGGCAGCCACCCCGGGAGCAGGGAGAGGTGCTGCTTTGTGCGACGCAGGCAACAGAGGCCATGGCAGGACCTGTCCAGGGGCAGAGGACCATGGCGGGCAGCTCCGGGAGCCACTCAAAGACAGCGGACCCCTTGCACCCAGGCAGGAGAGAGGAAAGACCTAGGGAGGAGGCACGGGAGCGGAGTGTCCCAGGGGCTATCGAGGGCAGGGCTGGACTGTCTCTGTGGTCCCGGGAGGTCTCAGAAGCTCCCAGTACATTTGTGGCGGCCTGCCTGTGGCCCGCACTCCTCCAGCTGCCCAGGCTAACAATGACCAAGACACAGCACGCGCTCAAGGGTTCGCACCAGGGAGAAGTCTGTGAGCAACGGAGGGTCTGGAAAGGGTGCTCTACCAGGTAAGCGGGAAAGTCGGACATGGGGGTAGGAGGCAAGGTCTCTGCAACCGCTCTCCATCCAGAGTTTCAAGGGTTTTAAGGCCAGAGGATATTTAGGGAAGACTAATTTTATTTTCATACAAAACTTAGCCATCCACTCTCGGGTAACATTACCCTTCACCACATCCTCTGCCCAACCAGAGCGCTGGCCTGTCTGTCCAAAGGAAGAGGGAAAGTCTTTGGGTGAAATTCCATACGAATGTTCCAAGAACAAAGACCCGAACTGAGGCTGGTGTGGGCAGGGTCCCTTAGGATTTCCTACAGATGTCTTATAACGGTAGTCAGTAGGGTGTCCAGCACTAACAGGGCCGTGGAGGCCCCACCACTAGGGGTCCACAGCGCACCACGTCCTTGGCTACCCACAGCTCCCTGCCTGCAGCTCTGAGACTGTCCCCAAGACAAGGAACCTGTGTTCACCGAGGTATGCAGTCAGCCAGCGGGGGTTCAGACCCTTCCAGAAGTGATGGACCTCACAGAGCCAAGCCAGTGTGGGTGGCAAAAGGGAGGAGGGCCTGGCCAGGAATGAGAGAGAAAGAGACAGATGAAACAGGAAAAAAGGGTACGTGTCAGCTATTGTGGCTGGGAGCACCAGTACCTGGGGACTGAGGCCCCGGGGTATTTGCTGGGAGTTTCTCTAACCGTGTGGTCTCACTTCTTCCATGCGGAGAGGCAAAACCTGAGCCGGGTCCAGACAGAAGGGCGTTTGGGAAGAGACAGGGTGCTTGCTGAGTGGGAGGGAGATGCTGGTCATGGGGCCCAGGGTGGGGAGCCCCTCTGCACCCCAGGAACCCCAGGCCCCGGAGGTTTCACTGGAAGAGGGGCCAGGGCTCAAGTGAGAAGTGAGACACACTTGAGTTTCCGGTGAACTCGGCACCAAACACCTCTGTTTGCTGCTCAGATGAGGTGTCAGAAAACATTGCGAGTCACCGCTGGGGTTTCTCTGAGGCTGGCCCTCTGCAATGTTCAGGGCTCGGGAGGACAAGGGCTTGCATCTTGTTTCCCCATAACCCAGTGGCTTGAAGGCTGGGGTTTATCGAATCCATCGGCTCATGGCTTTTTCGTTATTATCAACAGGAAAGTGCCTTCTGCTTATTATCTCGATTTAGCTGGTCAGTTTGAGCAAAACCAAAAACGGTTCCTCCCTTTAGCTGACTCCCTCCGAAGCAGGCCCTACCGAGTGCAGGCTGACTGTGTTCTAGGCTGGCCACCTCGTCTCGGACCCACTGGCCGGTCATCGGGGCCTCTCCAGAGGCCCCAGCTGGGGTCAGAGCCGGTGGCTGTAGCCACAGTCACCCCTCCCACACACGCTGCCCAACTCCTACACTGAAAAATAAAAGTCATAAAGCTTCATTATCTTCATTCGTTTCTCAGCTCCACCCAACAGCAGCAGAGTAAAGGGTTTGCAACGAACTTTCCCAGATCAACTGATTTCTCGGCAGCAAGGGAGGGCCCCATGACGAAGCCATTGAAATCCCAGAAGCGATTTTCTACCTACGACCTCACTTTCTGTTGCGCTCTCTCCCTTCCCCTGCACAATGCCTTCTCTTGTGGAAAGTGATTCTCTCAGAGCGTCCTTCAGAAACGCCCCCAGCCGGTGCCCCACCTGGGCGGACGCTGCTGTGTGGTCACCGGTGACGCAGACACCAACATTAAATATAGCAACTCACGTCAGTTCCGCTCTCTGCATCACTCGGACAAGCTAGCAAGCCCATGACGAGGGCAATTCCTGAAAGCCAGCCGCCCGTGGAGGACCCTGCAGGCCAGAGGGCCCATGCCCCCTGCTGAGCCCAGGGCCCAGGCCCGGGGCCAGAAGGAGCCCCAGGGACACCAGGTTAGAAAGGCAACTTCTCATTTAGTATCTCTTCTTTCTGTTCAGCTCTGTTTTTCCCACATTTTCTATAATGAGCATATATTCATTTCCCACTGGGGGACACAGACAAATTAAAAAAAAACTAAAACAAAACAACAAGAAATTGGTGACTGGTCCACGAACATCAGGAAGGGGCCAGGAGCACTTGCAGGATAGGCTCGCCAGGACTGCGAGCTCAGTTCCAAGCACCCCCTGGGAACTGGCTGTCTCAGGAGCAGAGCTGGCCACCGGCAGGGGTCCGGGAGGCAGGAGGTCCAGCACCACTCCTCCCAAGGGCCAAGCGGATTCTATGTTGCCAAAGAGAGAGGAAGACACACCATTTTGGGGGGTCCTCACCCAGCCCTGGTCTGCCAGACTGGATGGAATGGGGTGAGATGGGAAAGGGTGGGCCACCAGTCCAGCTCGGAGGCTGAAGTGACATGGATGCCCCGGGGACAGATGGAGAAGGTCCTGCAGACGCCTCAGCTAGCTTCCCTCTCTCAGGAGAAGGACCTGCCACCTGCTTCTCAAAGCAAAGAGAAGCCAGTGGCCTATGGACCTGCTTCACCTCCACTCAGAGAAGCTGGAGTGCACAGCTGTGCCTGCCTTGGCTCCCTTCTCCCCCCTCGTTCGCTCCCTCTGAGGGGTCCTCCTTGCATCTGTACTCAGGATCCCATTCTCCCTGCCTTCACCAGGGCTAGGGCAGACTACGGGATCCAAACAAGTCCCAGCTATGCCCCTAACTTCCCTCGTGGCTACTCAGGCCAAGTCTCAGCTGCCCTCTCTGTGAAATGGAGCCTCATTCATTCATTCATTCATTCAGTATCCAGTGAGGCCTTTACTAGGTGTTCCAGGCACTGAGGATCCGTGATGAACAAAAATAAGGTTACTTCCGGTGTGGGGGGACAGACTCCACAAACAAGATAACACAGACAGTGCAGGTGGTGGTGAGGGCTTTGGAGGGCACTGAGGCAGTGGCGTCAGCAGGGTGCGGGTACTGAGTGAAGGTCCGAGAAGTCCTCCCTGATGAGGTCAGACAGAACAGAGATCTGGATGGAGGGAGGGAGGGAGAAAGTCATTAACCGAGGAAAATGTCCAGGGAGCGGGGACACCAAGCGCTGAAGTCTTGAGTAAGCATCAGGATGAGGAAAGCAGACACCAAGGGCAGGGGCAAGAGGGAGGGAGGTCAGGGCTCTGAGGACAGGAAGGCTTTGCTCTGCTGGGATGGGGTGATACAATCTGGCTCCCATTTTAGGAAGCACTCGGGCTGCTGTGGGAGCAACAGAACGGGGGGACAAAGACGGGAGCAGGACGACCAGTAAGGACACCCTTGTGGAAACCCAGGTGGGAAAGGGCAGGAGAATGTTCTGGAGATGTATTATCTACATGACATACATTTATACATCATTTATATAAACATGCATGACACCTGAGATCATAGATGTATATTAGGTAATATATAAATATTAAATATATAACTTCTCTACCCATGTAAGTCTTAAAACTCCTTTATCATGGGAAATTTCAAATGCATACAAAGTAACTCCCCAGTATCCACGGCTCAACCTTAAGTTAGCAACTCACAGCCAATTCAGTTTTGTCTCTGCCCCATCTGTCCCCCCACCCCCACCCCCGCCGCCCTGCCCCCATCCACGCATCCAAGCCAGAATACCCTTCAGTGTGGATACGATTCCAAGGCAGAGGCTTTGGTACTGGACTGGATGTGGGCACGGGAGGCAGTTACCATGGTGTGAGCACTCCAAAGGACGGAGCTGCCATTTACTGAGACGGGGAAGCCTGGGCTCAAGTGTGTCCCCGTTGATCTCACGGAACCTCACACCCCCTCACGGCACACACCCCAGCAGAGCCTGCCCTCTCATCAGGCACCCGCCCCCACCGCACTCCAGAAGTGATCTCAGTGATGTCACTGATTGTCGCCTATCACTAAATCCAGCGGCAACGCTTCTGCCGGAATTTGCCCGCCCTGAAGAACATCTGACACCAATGACCACTCGCTTCTCCTCCAAGACTCTCTTGTGCCTGGGTTCCCTCTCAGCCCCCCTGGCCTCCTACGTCCTCTCCCTCCCTCCCTTCCCCCAGCAGCTCGGGGAATGCGTGGGCCGTTCTTTGTTCCCTTTCTTCTAGAGCCCCTGGGGCAGTACTGTCCTTCCCCTTGGCTTCCTCACCCTGTGTCTACAACCCTCAGCTCGTTGTCCCTCCACCTTCCCTCTGAAACTGCAGCTCCCAAGCCAGAAACCTGGGGTCCTCTGGGACTGCTCACTCTTCCTCACACCCATATTCAGCCCATCCCAAGTGTGATGATGATGGTGATGATGATGATAGTTGGCATTCACAGGCTTCTTACATGCCAGGCAACACACCAGACAGTGTATTTATTGCTTCATAGAATCTTCCACACCCCTATTATCAGCCCAGTTTGACAGAGAAGTCTGGGCAGGGAAACTTCCCCAAAGTCACCCCAAGACGGAGTGGCAGAGCTGGGACTCACATGTAGCAGGCTGTGCTGACTACAGGATGCATGGCCTTCAGGGACACCGCACGGCTGGGAGTCACCATCAGCTCCTTGGGAGCTCCAAGCTTGCCAGCTCCAAGCTCATACTGACTGGTAACTGCAGTGCTCCCCAAGTTTCCCTTCCAGGCCTGCTGACTTGCTCAGTTTCTCCAGGCCCCAGAGAAGCCCTTCTGCCCTTCCATGAACTGTCAACCTGCCTCCCTGCTAAGGCCTACTTATTCCAATCTCTACGAAATATCCCTCCTTTGGAGGAGTGTTACTTTCCGTCATAAATAAGCCTGGGAGGAGCTGAAAAGGGCTCTTCTGCGTGTTGTCCCCCTCAACTGACGGAAGAGGAGGTAAGAGGACAAGTGCAGGGCTCAGAACAGGACAGGGCCACAGGGACGGCTGGTGTGGCCATACTCTGCAGCCAGGGCCACGAACCTGGGCTGCTCTGCTCAACCCCCGCTGGTCCCTGTTCTCTAGGAAGCTGTGGAAGGCGGGAGGAGGTGGACGCCCCCTTCCTATGCCCTTGGGCTGGGCGTGGGGAGCTGAGGTTTCCTCCTGGAGCAGTGCTGGGTTGTCTGGGCACGGCTGAAGCAGGTGCTCTGAGACCCCTGCGCTGTGGCCTCAGCTGTGCGTTCTTGAGCTCCACACCAGCAGTGGCAGCCCCAGGGGCAGCAGCCCTCCCTGTAGGTTATTTCTTTAGGGTCCTGGGCCCAGCCTGCTCCTCCACCCTCCCAACATCTTCATAAACACCTACCTTTCTGCACTGAGTGCTCTCTGCATAAGGTGCGCAGGGCTATCTATCTCCTGCCGTGACTGCAGAGACCCTAGGACTGCCGCCAGGCAGCAACTAGCGGTGACTCCTCCAAACAAGCATAAGGCCTCAAAGACCGGAAGGAGACACACCCAGGAGGGACATGCGTGGGTTAGTGTCCAGTGGGAAAACCTCCACTGGCCCTGTCCAGACTCAGCTTTGCCTAGCAGATGAAGTACCACAGTCACATGACCAACCAAAGCTATGACTAATAACAATGACAATAATAATAATAATAATAATAATAATAATAATAATAGGGGTGCCTGGGTGGCACAGCGGTTAAGCGTCTGCCTTCAGCTCAGGGCGCGATCCCGGCGTTATGGGATCGAGCCCCACATCAGGCTCCTCCGCTATGAGCCTGCTTCTTCCTCTCCCACTCCCCCTGCTTGCGTTCCCTCTCTCGCTGGCTGTCTCTCTCTCTGTCAAATAAATAAATAAAATCTTAAAAAAAAAAAAAATAATAATAGTGCCTATGTGCCAGGCACTATTCTGACAACTTAAAAACATGAACTTATTACTTATTTGTTCCCCACAACCACATGAAACAGGTACCGCTATCACCCCCACTTTACGGAGGAGGCTGAGAAAGGTGAGGAGCCAGCCCTGACGGGAGGCCTGGCCTGCCTATGCTGAAGGGGCCTCCAGCAGCAGCCATGCCTTGGGGAGTGACGGCTGCTGAGCACTCTGCATAGAACTTCTCACGCACTCCTCGCAGGAACCTTAGGAGGAGGGTCACATCATTCCCACTGCACAGCTGAGGAAACTGAGACCCAGAGAGAGTTAGTGATCTGCTCACGGTCATAGAGTTGACAACTGGTTTGTTTGCTGGACTCCAAAACCCAGTGTTCAAAACTGTTCTATTCCAGGGTCTGAAGGGAAAGCTCTCAGGCCACACAGGAGCCAGGGCTGGTTCTCAGTGCTCACGCAGGCTGAAGGGAAGGGGGTCTATGACTGGCACAGCCAGAACCCAGCAGAGCTGTCGACTTCTCCCTGAGCTTCGGTGCCTGCCCGCCTGCCTTGAATAATCACTGCCCACAACTCCTGAAGGCTCGGAGAGGCGGGTGGTAGCTGTCCTTGCCCTGATGTGCAGGCCCTATCTCCCAGAGCTCTGTCCAGGCAGCCACAGGCACAGCTGCCATGAGCCACACTGCAGGGAGAACAGATCCTTTTCTCCTACCCTTTAAGGGGACCTTTTGGTCACTCTTTGATGTTCCGGAAAGTCTACTGTTATTTCCCTGGCCTTATCCCACCCCTGAAATAAAACAAAGAAGCTTTATTCTGCTTCTGAGCTACTGCCCCTGGTATTACACATGTCTTCTGATTTCTATCCTTGCCCCCGCAACATTAAACCTGGGGTGCAGCCCCCAGTGAAGGTATGCACTCAAAAACACCACCGCTGAATACATGGACAGCTTCGAATCCTGCTGACCTCCCCCTTCTCCAGCTCTCCCTCAACCCCAAAGCTCTGAGACATGTGCTCTGCACCCTGGACCTCCCTCCAGGATGTCCGCACTTCGAGGTTTTAAAGTCCTCAAAAACTCGGACCTTCCCTCAAAAACAGTATGCACCATTTACTCCAAATAATAGTTAATCTGGATTTGAAGTCTCCACCTATCATGGAAGGAACTCTGTCTCCCCATCTCTGTAGTGAAGACCTCACTTACCCTAGCAAAGAAACAAATAACCCAATTAAAAAAGGAGCAAAAGACCTAAATGGCCATTTTTCCAAAGACATGTGAACAGCCAACAGATGCATGAAAAGATGGTCATCATCACTAGTCATCGGGGAAATGCAAATCAAAACCACAGTGAGTTATCACATCACCCCTGTTTGAATGCATATTATCAAAAAGGCAAGAAACAACAAGTGTTGATGAAGACCTGGAGAAAAAGGAACCCTCGTGTGCTGTCGGTGGGAATGCGAACCGGTGCAGCCACTGTGGAAAACAGTACAAAAAATCCTCAAAAAATGACAAATACAAATGCCACGTGATCCAATAATTCTACTTCTGGAAATACATCCAAAGGAAAGGAAAACACTCTGTCGAAGATATACGTGAACTCCTCTGTTCACAGCAGGGTTATTTACAATAGGTCAAGACATGGAAACATCCTAAGCGTCCACTGATGGATGAATGGATAGACAACTTGTGATAGATATATATACGTACACACACACACACACACAGGAGTAGTATTTGGCCATAAAAGGAAGGAAATCCTGCTGTGTGTGACAATATGAATAAGTCTTGAAGGTGTTATGCTAAGTAAAATGTTAGAGGAAGACAATACTGTATGATCTCACTTATATGTGGAGTCTAAAACACACACAGACACAAAACCAAACTCATAGAAGAAGAGTTGAGATTTGTGGTCACCGTAGGGGGAGAGGAAGGGGGAACTGGATGACAGTGATCAAATGCACAAACTTCCAGTCATAAGATGAAGAAGTCCAGGGGATGTCATGCACAACAAGATCCCGTACTTAACACTACTATACGGCATATTTGAAAATTGTTAGAGTAAAACCCTAAGACTTCTCATCACAAGGGGAAAAGCATTATTCTTTTTTTGTTGTGTATAAACGAGATGATGGATGTTAACTAAACTTATTACGGTTATCATTTCATGATATATGGAAGTGAAATCACTATGCTGTACACCTTAGACCCATACAGTGCTCTATGTCAATAATATCTCAATAAAACTGAGGGAAAAAAAGAAATACCTATTCACAAATTAAAAAACAAAACAAAATAAAACAAAACACTGGTGTTTCAGTCAGTTAAATGTCTGCCTTTGGCTCAGGTCACAATCCCAGGGTCTTGGGATTGAGCCCCACATGAGGCTCCTGGCTGGGCAAGGAGTTTGCTTATCACTCTCCCTCCGTCTCTCTCCCCTGCTCATGTTCTCTCTCTCTGTCTCAAATGAATAAATAAAAAATCTTTAAAAACACAAACAAAAACAAAACTTAGGGGCACCTGTGTGGCTCCGTTGGTTAAGTGTCTGACTCTTGATCTCCAAGTCTTGAGATCGAGCCCCACCCTGGGCTCTACACCAGATATGAAGCCTGCTTAAGATTCTCTCTCTCCCTGTCTCTCTACCCCTCCCTCCACCTCCCTCCACCACGTGCTCTATCAAAACAAAACAAAAAACTTACCGAGAGAGATCTAGCCTGTGTTCCAGCTCTTGGGAGGTAACTTCTAAACCCCTAGAATAAAGAATTTGGTTGGCCTTTGTTACCAGTTCCTGGGAAGGAGCCCAAAATCCTTGGGACTTCCCAAATCATGAGAGTGTCCGGGCCCTGAGAGTTTATGCTAATTAGGCAACTCAGGGTGGGGACCAGCATCACTAGTAGCCCATAGTGATATCAACTGCGGGGCCAATGATCCCATCAGTCACACCTACAGAACAACACGCCAGTGAAACTCTGGACACCGAAGTTCAGGTGAGCTGCCCTGCTTGGGAGTCCCCTGCGCGTTGTCACACATCAAGGGGCCGGGGAAGCGGCACGTTCTGACTTGATGGGGAGAAAACAGAGGAAGCTTCATGGTTGGGACCCTCCTCAACCTCACCCTCTGTCTGTTCTGTTGGCTCGGTGGTAATGGTATCCTTTTGCTGTAACACAGCTATAACCTTACGTATAGGGCTCTCCTGAGTTCTGCGGGTCACGCCGGCAAATTACGGAACCTGACAAGGTAAAGGGAACTTTGGATTTGTAGCCAATTGGCCAAAAGCGAGGGCGCACTGGGAACCCTTGAGATTTGCAGCTGGTGTCTGAAGTGAGGGCAGTCTCGTGGAGGCCACATCCCTAACCTGGGAAGTACAACCCAGCTCCACATAGTTGGCGTCAGAAGTCACTGCACTGAGTTTGGCAAACTCGTGCCACAGTCCAGCGGAAGGATCCAAAATCCGGTCGCAGGGCCTTCCTCATACACTTACCTGGATCCTGTCCTTCACGGAGCGCAAAGCACTATAAAAAGATCCAAGGCACAGGAATAACTTAGCAGGAATCCTTTCTACGTGACCTGAGGAAATCAGTAGGGAGAGGAAGGTCAGAAAGCAGGGGAAGGGAGTGGACGGGACAGAGAAGCCAAGTCTCAGGAGCAAACAGCCGAGCGGTGCTGGGCACAGGAATCCTGCTCCACTGCGTGCGTAGGAGGGGTGCCAGGACCTCACTGGGGCCATGGGAATTAGATATGGGGCGTCAACAAAGACAACTGATTTGTAAACCAGGAAGGTTATGGTTCTTTTTCCTAATTAGCTGAGGATGTATTTAAGTTCCATTTACAAAGCGGTCATTCCTAACGCCTCCAGATAGACACGCTTTGCCAAGGGGCCCCCGTATTGCTAAGGACCTGTGGACCTGATGTGACCCAGCCTAAGCACCACCTGGTGGCACCAGCCTTTTGCCAAAGTCCTAAGCCTGAAGGAATGGCATGCCTGAGTGCTGGGACAGGAGAGAGTCTGCCCATTACTTTCCTTCCACCTCAAGAAAGAACCCCAGATCAGCTTTTCCACAACAGGAGAGTTTCCAAGATGCCACCCATACTTGGAAGAAGCCAGGCTGAAACACTATTCAAGTCAAACTTTCTTGATATTACTCTATCTTTCCCCAGGAGGACTGCACTAAAACAAATTCGGACACCTGTGGCCTCTTCCTTCTGTGCAAACAAAAAGCCAGCAGCAACCCCAAGCTGATAAGATTAATCTAAAGAGCAAATTATGGTGTAATTTCCTATGCTGATACTTTGTAGTTAATTTTAAAAAAAGGTTTCATTTTCCTATTGGTATGATTTCACAGGAACATTTTACCTGTTTCTGTGAGGTATTTTTTCTCCTGGAAGAGAGGTGCTGATTGGCCCCAAATGACTGACAACCTGGTGTAACGAAAATTTCCAATTTCCCTCATTTTCCCTCAGTTTCAGCAATTTTAAATCTATATATAGAGAGATCTCTGTCAGAATTGCATTGTGAGCCTCTCCTAGTAAACTGATTTGTCTCATATTGTCACTGCAAACAGAGATCTATTAATGGGTCTCACCTCCCAACTGATTCCAGCTCTGGTCTGCTTACTAGCACTCACCAGCACCTTCGTCCACGGCCATAACTTCAGTATTACCATTAAAGAGATCATCAAAACGTTGAACATCCTCACAGCGAGAAACGTGAGTAAGCTATCAGGCACCATCTCTCCAGATGTTCTGGAGAGGCTGTGGGTACTTCTTAGACCTTGAGAAGAACATCACAGCTTCCAGAGAAGCTGGTGGTTGGTGGTTGGTGACAGACAGGGAGCAGAGCGCAGATTTCTCTGCAGCAGCTTTTCTGTCCTGCGCGGCGATCGCAGGCAGTTTGCGCGGTTGGAGGGAGTCAGGGCTACCCGGCAAGGAGCCCTCTGTACAGCTGGAAGTGACTCTGTCTCTTGCCCTCTCGTTCCGGGCCAGGACACGTGCATGGAGCTGACCGTCACCAACATCTTCGCTGCCCCAAAGGTAAGGGCTGTCCCGGGGTCTGCTTTGGCACGTGAGTGACTTGGGAGAGGAAAACCATCCACGGGGGTTCGAACAAGAAACTTTTTAACAGAAAGTGAACAGACCCAAATTAACTAGAAGGCGTTAGATGTTTTTAAGAACGAGAATTCTGATCTTTACTCTCAAGCATGTTTTAGTGTTTCTGGTTTCACTTGATTTAGAAGATGTGTAATGGAAAGCTTGGATTTTTGTGATCCTAATTCCAATCCTGGTCGGGGAACGGCTCCTTCTTTTCCTCCTATATCCCAGCCTAGCACCTGGAATATAGGACGCGCTCAATAAATGCTTGTTGAAGGAGAGTTTTTCTGGCCCGCACATTTCTGAAAAACCAAATGGTGTCACAAAAAGAGATATGGAGATTACAGGTCGAGGGAGCTTTCATTTTGTCTAAGAGACTTCCTATGGCAACAGAGAAGGTAGTGCCAGAGGCCCTCCTTTTCCACAGCCTGGTCATCTAACAGCCCACTGGCTCTGGGGCGGCTCTCCAGAGACCCTCGGCTGCGATGTCCTGCCAAGCCCCTTCCAGCCCGGTCCAGAACTGCCCTGCCACGCGGGGTCCCACACATCCCTGGCCCTGGCTGCTTGGGCATCTCGCCTTTCCGCCTCCTGTACCGTCTCACCCCCGCCCCTCTATCTTTAGTGGGAGGAGACAGATTTGACAGCTGATAGTGCATTTTCTCTGACAAACATATGACTACAGCCATGTCAATAGGTTTGTGCACATCAGTTCCTGTTTTCATGGAAACACAAGACTGAGAATGAAAAACCCAAAGCTTCAATTTGCCAATGGTCTCCTAACCACCTGCTTTCCACGCGGACTAGAGGGGACGGGGTGGCCAGGAGGGCGGCTGTGCAGGTTGGCCACAGCCACACCCCAGCACCCGGGCCACAGAACACACCCGTCCTACTTTGTGAGGAAAACTGTTCCTTGGGCTTTGTCTGGACCATCGCATCTCATTGGAGATTAGTCGAGGAATCTGATATACAATACTATGTAATACTGTAATATAATCATATATATTATGTAATATTAATGCATAACGTATCATATTCTTTAATAATACATATTACATAATTTTGTCCTTTAGAATCTCATCCTGTTTCAGACTCTGTCCATCAGGAGGCTGGAAGGACTTGGAGATTCTGTATACATAGAGAATTGTATAATATATATCAGCTATTAGCATTTTATATATGTAGGAAATAGCCAGGAGCCCACTGGGCTGTGCCCTGGGTACTCAGATGGCACCGCGCTGCCGAGAGGGCTCTGTCAAAGCCAAGGGCTGGGCCCCAAAGTGCCGAGTGTCTCGAAGTGACACAGCCTGTGGCTTTAGCCACAGTTTTGCCATTAACTAGCTGTGTGGCCTTTGGCCAGTCTCCATATCTCCCTGTGCCTCGGTTTCCACATTTGAAGATATGAAAGTGATTTTGAAAGTTGGTTGGAATCCAATTCTTGAGTTAGTGGAAAGTGTTAGTATAAAATGATATAACTCTTGGTTAAAGGTGAAAACTGGTTATAGGGAAGCAGTAATTCTAAGAAGGAGGGGCCAGTGGCTGGAAAAGATCCAAGTCTCTGTGACTCCGGTCAGGGCCAGCCGTAGAAGACCAGACCAGTCTCACCCTTGCTGAGGTGCAGGCCAGGCCACACCACGATCTGGTGTTCGTGGCCATCCTCTTCATCAGTTAGCACACAGGCCCCTCACCGCATGGGTAGACATCTGCTGAAACGAGTCCCCACTGCCCTCCTTCACTCCCACCTGTCTCACGGGCTTTCCTCAAGCTGCTACTATTCCTCCTGGATTACCAACCTCCTTGTTCCATTCTTTCTTTTCCTCAAAGACACAGCCCTGCTTACTTATTAAGATATTACAGAATAAGGAAAGGCTGTTATTTTCAAAACCCACCAAGGTGGTATGTGGGAGGAAACGTTACCTCTTCGTGTTCCCAAAGGAGGACATCTTTCCAAAATCCAATGTATCAGTTTTCTTTCTTTGGGGGATCAAGAATTCTATTATCTCCAAGTCGGGTGGGATCCTGTTCTTGGGAGTAGCTGGAAAGAAAGCGCGGAACTGAATCCTGGACTTCACAGGCAATGCCTGCCCAGTACCTCTGAAGCTAAGGTGGTCTGGGAAAGGGCAAAGTGGAAAGCAAGCAAGCTGGCTGGTCTCTGACGGATGTCTTGGGTGGACCATTAGTGGGAGGTATTTCCTCCTTTCCAAAGAGAGATCAAGTCCATGCTTCCTCAGATAGTTCTATGCCAACCCTCAAATCCTTTTTTTTTTTTTTTTTAAGTAGAAGTGAGAGACTTTCTCATGTATAGCATTGGCTCATTAAATTTAGGCCGAGGTGGGGATGATGAGTACAGCACAACGAGGACTAGATTTTTATGGCCCTAGTGAAGCTAGTCAAGGACCATGTTGGAAATCTAACAGCGTCTCTGCCACAGAAGCCCTAGACGGTCTTCCACCACTTGCTGCTACTCCATGAGTGCCAGGCTTCTGTCTAGAGTGGGCCCAAGTTCCTCCTTTTCAGTCTCTTTTCCCAAGCAGTCCGGAACTGTAAGGTCCAGTAGGCTGTGGCGAGCAGACGCCAGCCGGTACAGAGTAGAATTCTATAGCTGCAATTCCAATGGAACTAAAACCTTACGGTCTTCCCGGAAACTGCCTGCAGAATGAGTTCTTTTTAAGTTTTTTTCTTTTAAAGTTTTCCCATTTGATTCAAACTCTTTTCAATTCCTATTTTATCCTACTTGCCTTTAGCAAACCCTTTGAAGAATCTGCCTGAGGGTGTTTTTCCTGTATTACAGGCTATATACTCAAAGCCGAGGCAGTAATTTCTAGGCTCCAAGCCAAAGTTTTAGAAAAGTCTCATGAGGTTTTGATGAAAACATAAGCAAAGGGGCTCTTCTCTTTTTGGTCTTCTTGAACCTCATTGTTCTCTGTCCAGCGGCACAGCTATCTGCCTCCAAGTGCACACACGGCCAGCATCGGCCTTACCCTCCGCTTCACCACCTCTGCTCACCCACTAAGCCTCCAAAGATACGGAGACCGACGGGGGTTTCTTGACTCTCGCAGCCCAGAGATATTTCCAGGAGGGCTCTTGGCCAGTTCATTAAGCGTGTGTCCTTCCAAAGGCCTTGCCAATAGGCCATCGAGGCCCACAGGGGAACGGGAAGCTCTTGCAGGCTAGGATTCTAGTACTTCAGTTTGGGTCTAGATCTTCCTGGAAAAACCCTAAAATATGAAATGCACTTCTAGAATTTAGCCTAAAGAAATAAGAGATGAACACACAGATTTACACAGATGATTCACTGCCACAATACACAAGCAAAAAACTGCAATGATAGGGTATTACCCTATTACCCAATTATGGTACAACTATGCCATGGGGTCCCGTGCAGCTCTCAGTCCCATGTTCTTACATACTACTGAATGACTTAACGCTTGTACTATGGATTGTGCAAAAAGGCTACAGAACAGTATCAATAGTTGGTCCCCATTTTTAAAAAAGTATTTTTAAAAATGGAAAGATATTCATCAAGATATCAACAGTTATCTCTGGCTGGTGGGACTGACTGAATGCATTTTTGCTGAATATATATTACCTTTACGGTAAACATACGTTACCTTTATAATCAGAAACAATATGCAAGAACTTAAAAAACTGCCCCAATGGTACTTCTCATCTAAATCCCCCGGTGGTTTATGTTAATGTACGTTGTGATTCAGAAGGTAATCACAGGCGTGAGATTCTGCATTTCTAACAAGCTCCCAGGTGATGTCCGTGCTGCTGCTTCCTGGACCACACTTGGGGCGGCAAGGGACTAAAGCATGTCCGCGCAGAGGCTGGAGACAGCTTGATCTGAGCCAGATCAGGCTCAAGCGAGGACCGTTCTCCGCACTCCATGATTTCATTCTTCAGTGCAAAGTGACAGGACACACCAGGCCTGGTTCAGACTGAGTCACCATCCCTCTGACAAGTTCCCCAAAAGACCTATTTTCCCACCTGTATATTCCCTGTTCTAAGGCCCAAACATTTCTAGGAAGAGCCATGTGGCCAGACACACATCGGGGCTGCCAGCATGCCACGGAGGTACTGACGCTGCATCTCCTAGGCCAAAGGGCTCTTCCAGAAGCTGTGTCCACGGCCGGCAGAATCGCACCCTCTCCCAGAAGCCTCTTCTGATCTCACGCCTAGCCCTAATCTTGGCACGCCTCTCCAACTGTATGGATAGACATCTCATCTCCTCACATGGACCCCAAACTTGGCACACACGGTCATCTCCCACAGCGCAGGCTAAATGGAGAGCACGGCCCAAAGCACCAGTGTCCAGGCCACAGGATGGGCACTCATTTATTCAATAAGCATGCAGGATTTCCAGGGAAACCTGGACTTTAAAACCTTACAGCAATGAGACAGAGCACAATCTGATGACAAGCTCATATAGGCTTGCATGGTGGAGAAAAATGGACATAGATCACAGGCAGAGACGGATGGTTCTAGACTCAAATCCCCACTCTGTCATTTACTTAATTGAGTGCCTTTACTCGGGCAGCCTTTCAGCAAAATCGTCTAAGGGAAAAGAGAAGTTTGCTGCATTTGTAGGTAATTGGAAGAGGTCTTTACTGTGACCAGCAGCCTTCATTCACATGAAAGGAATATCTGAATACTGATCCACCGTGAGCAAACTCACTTTCTCCACTTGTCCTCCTGAAAAGAAGCAATCACAAGGAAAACCGTCTCTCCCATGTTCAAAACAGAGCTAGCACATGGCTAACTGTGACATTTCTCTTTCTAGAACACAACTGATACGGAAACCTTCTGCAGAGCCACAACTGTGCTTCGGCAGCTCTCTACACACAGCTGCTCCAACAAACTCCTCGGAGGGCTTCACAGGAACCTCAAGACAATGGCAAACATGGTAAGCTGAATCGTGCCACCGCTTGGCTCCTGATGGACAGCAGCCTGACTCCTAACCGTTCCTCCTTAAGAGTCATAATACCCTTGATTAATCAACCCACTCGTTCACTCTGCAAATATTAGTTGAGGCTCTATGAGCGCAAGCTGCTATTCTCGGCACTGGGGATACAGTGCCTGCTCTCACAGAACGTTCTAGTGGGGGAGTTAGAAAAGCAAACAAACACGTAATATTATATCCAGTGGTAGTAAGTGCTATCAAGCAAAATAAAGGAATAAAGAATATAGGGGTCAGGAGGGAAAGGGCTGACAGTTGGTGACATCATCTGAACAAATATTTGAATTAAGTGAAGGAGCAGGCTATATGACTAACTGGGGAAAGAACATTTCAGGCAGAGGAAATAGTTGTGCAAACGCCCTGAGGTAGAAGATCAGTAGGAAAGCCAGGATGGCTGCATCAGATTAAGCAAAGAGGATTTTCGTAGATCACACATGGTCTTTGGACGCTACCCTAAGTATGGCAGCATACACCCACAGGGTTTTGAGCCAAACAGAGACTACAATCTGATTTATGTGATTTAAAATGATCACTCTGGCTGCTGTGTGGTAAACTGAGTAGGGCTAAGCACAGAAGCAAGCTGCCCTGCTGGGAGGCTATCACAGTAACCCAGGTTGGAGGTTATAGTGGGTTCAACAGATTAGCGGCAATAGGTTGTTAGATTTGGGATATAACTCAAAATAGAGCCAGAAGACCCACTGTGAGAGGTGAGGGAATGAGTAAAAGCGGCCTCCTGGTTCCCAGCCTAAGCCTTTTGGGAGAAGGTTGGTGCCTAGAAAACTGGGTGCAAAGCAGGGCTGGAGGTTGAGCCCAAGTTCAGGAGTTCAGTTTGAGATACCTCTTGGATAGCCAAAGTGGAGACGCTGCGATTATAGGAAAAGTAAGAGGCTTTGGGGAGAGGTCACGACTTGTGTATAAAATGAAGAGTCCTCAGAAAGATGTCATTTAAAGCCCTAGATCTGAATAACACAGAGTAAGAGATACAAGGACTAAGCCCAGAAGCACCCTCACATACAGAAGTCAGGAAGAAGAGGTCCAGCAGAAGACACTGAGAAGTAACTAGTGAAGTTGGAGGAAACGGAAGAGCGCGTGGTGCCCCAGAGAGCAAGTGAAGAAACTCTAAACAAGGAGGGATCCAATGTGTCAAATGCCCCGGAAGGTCAAGTCAGATGAAGATGAGAAGGGCCAATGGATCTGGGATGATAGCTGACAGGAGCGGCTTCCACAGAGAATGCCGGTGGGCAGGAGTGAAAAGAAAGGGGCAGGCGGCACAGGAAACTCTTTTGAGGTGTTCTGCTACTAGACTGCAGAGAAACGGAACAAGAGCTGAAGGGCAGGAGTGAGTAAGGGCAGTTCTTCTGAGGTGGGGCATATATCCAGCAGCGTAATACGCCGGCGGGAATGATCCAGCGGAGAGGGGAGAACTGGTAGTGTGGGAAAGAGGAGGAGCCCAGAATTGGGGACATTTATCCCCTTGCTGGGCCTGTCACCTGATTTTTAAGGGAAGGTAAAGGACTAGGGAGCTGACACTACACTCGTTCTCTATTTTAATCCTTTTAATTACCCTAAAAAGTAGGGCACAATTGTCCCCATTTACCAAGGGAGGAAACTGAAGCTTTTATAAATGAAGTAGTGTGTCCTAAGCAATGTAACTAACGACCGGACAGAGCGGAGGTCCAAACTGAAGCAGTGACCTGGCGTAGGTACATGGAATCCTTTCCACGTGAGGTACTGTCAAGCTGGAGTGCTGCCGTTTACGGGCAGGAGGGCAAATGGAATGAATCTCTCTCTGCGGTCCAGGTGGCCCTCAGAAGGCCCGGTACGGCAGCAGGCAGGTCGGAGCCTCCGCCTCATGTTAGACCCCTAGGCACACCCAGCTGTGACACACCTCTCCAGAGTCTGCGGCAGCCCCCACAGGTACACAGGTAGTGATGCTACAGTAACCACTTCTAGGAGTCTATTCGCACGCCCAGAAGAGCCGCAAACCGCGCTGGCCTCGTGGCCGACACAGACTCCCAGTCACACTAGACAGGAGGCCCTGTTTGGAAAGAACTGTTCGGGTGGCAAGTGCCAGAGGAGGCCTGACTCAAGTGGACAGGCATGAGAGACAGACTCTGAGTTAGCAACGCAGGCTA
Organism: Ursus arctos; assembly: GCF_023065955.2. Taxonomy (NCBI): domain Eukaryota; kingdom Metazoa; phylum Chordata; class Mammalia; order Carnivora; family Ursidae; genus Ursus; species Ursus arctos. The sequence goes on from NW_026623067.1 coordinate 31,157,432, forward strand.
ATGAAATGTTTCTTTTGCAGACCTGTTCGGTGAATGAAGTCAAGAAGAGTACGCTGAGAGACTTCTTGGAAAGGCTAAAAGCGATCGTGCAAAGGAAATACTACAGGCACTGAAGCTGAATATCTTAATTTATGAGTTTTTAATAGCTTTATTTTAAAAGTATTTATATATTTATAACATTATAAAATAAAGTATATGTTGAATCGAACAACAGGGCGTCACTTCAGTGGCATTGGCTCTATTTACTGGACAACTCCTGGGGAAACCAATTCAATTTACTACGAGACTAAAATTGGTATAGAAGTGAAAGAAGACCACTCCCCTCTCAAGGAGTTCTCCTTCCAGATGGCGATGTAACGCACAAAATGATTAAAGAGTACAAGGCCACGCTGGATGTACAGGACAGGAGAGTACGCAGAGCGGGTCCATGAGTACCACTAACCCCCATCTGATGTTGAATAAAAAAAGGTGCTAACTGGATGCTTAGAACATTCCTCCCTCACTGGCACACAGTCATCACACTGAGTCCGTGGGGGGGTGGGGAATAGAACTCCAGCACACTACACGGCTCTGCAGTGAACAGTATTTACAGTCCTGATCATGTGAATTCCCTTGATTTTCAAGTCTGAGGACCAACCAACCAACAAAGCACAGATGACTTAGCTGGAATTACAGAACAGACCGAATGCTATCAACCTGATGGTACAAAAGGTACGGCTGCCTCTGCCGGGGACGGCGTCTGTAGACATTCAGAATGGCCCAGTGTTTGACATGCCGTCCTAGGCTGCCCTCGACCAAAACTGACATGCCTCGACCAAAACTAGGCTGTCCCAAACCCCTGGTAAGAGAATCGTTTTCCTTCGTACCAAGAAGGTTGAGAGGGTACCAAAATCCGCACGTGGCGTGTGCCCAGCTGACTTCGAGGAGTTCGTGCTGTGAGACTTAAAGTCCTTATGAGGTTGTCTAAAACTAAAAAACATGGGGCGCCTCAGTGGCTCAGTGGGTTGAGCGTCTGCCTTCGGCTCAGGTCATGATCCCAGGGGTCCTGGGACTGAGCCCCAGGTCAGCAGGGGAGTCTGCTTCTCCCTCTCTCTCTCTCTGCCCCTGCTCATGTGCTCTCTCTCTCTCACTCACTCTCTCTCTCAAATAAATAAAAACTTTAAAAAAATAAAATTAAAAAATAAAATTAAAAAAATAATACGTCAGCAGGGCCTATGGTGGTTCCCGGTCTGCTGTGTTTGTGACAGGATCAAGCGTGCTTTACTTGTTGAGCAGAAAATCGTTGTCAAAGTGTTGAAGGCACAAGCGCAGAGTCAGGAAAGCTAAATTAAAAAAATTAAGCTTTTATGAGTCATAAAAAAAAATCAAAAGGCTTAAAAAAAAAAAGTACAGCTGAAAATGGTTGACAAGTAAAAGCAGAAAGAAAGAAAGGTAGGGGACTAAGATCCCAGCTCACCTGGGGAAGGGATTAGTTGAACAATACTGTCTAAGAATGATGAATAAGAACAAGAGATTTAAGTACGCAAAACTGACAGGTAATATAAGGCCTAAAAATAATTTACTATAAAAAATTTGGAAGGGGTAGTATAAATGAGGTAAACCCTCACTTTTCAGGAGGGAAATTCACACACAATATCTAACGTTGGGAAATCAAAACCTAGTTGTCAAGAGTGGTCATTAGATGATGATTGCTGTAGCTGGGGTGGGTACCAGGGAGCTAACTGTACTCCTCTGCTTTTATGCACGTTTTTAAGTTTTCATAACAGAAAGTGGGAAATAAAACCCCACAGTAAGTGAATTGAGAAATCTTTGTTTTGGACTTATGCTAGTAGCATAAGGTGGTTTGTTTTGGGAATAGGACTTGGAATAAGATCAGTGAAAGCAAGACAGAAGACTGTTGGCTTTCCATGTGAAATCTGTGACCATGAGCATAAATGAGAAAATGTTTCTAAAAATTTAAGAACTAAAGTTAAAAAGACAGACAATAACAAATATTGGCGCAGATGTGGAGAAGCTGGAACCCTCATATATTGCTGGTGTGATAGGGAAATGATGCAGCCACTTCGGAAAATAGTGTGACGGTTTCTCAAAAGGTTAAACACAGTTACTATATGACCCAGCAATTTTAATCCTAGGTAATCTACCCAAGAAAACTGAAAACTTATGTGCACACAAAAATCTCTATGCCAATATTCATCACAGCATTATCCATAATAGCAAGAAGCAGAAACAACCCAAATGCCAATCAACTGATGAAAAAATAAACAAAGTGTGGTCTTCCTACGCAACAAAGTACTACTTGGCAGTAAAAAGAAATGAAGTACCGATACATGCTACAATATGGATGAATCTTGCAAACGCTAGGCTAAGTGAAAGAACACAGACACAAAAGGCTATATTTCGTATGATTCCATTTATATGAAATGTCCGGAAGGGGCAAATCGATAGAGGGCAAAAGTAGATGAACACTAGCCAAACTATGGGAAGAGCCCAGTGTTCGTCAACTGATAAATGGAAAAAGAGTACTCAGCCATCAGAAAGAATGAAATCTTGCCATTTGCAATGATGTGGTTGGAGCTAGAGCGTACTATGCTGAGCAAAGTCAGTCAGAGACAGAAAAATACCATACGATTTCACATATGAGTGAATCTAGTGGAATTTAGGAAATAAAACAGATGAACATGGGAAGGGAAAAAAAGAGGGCAGCAAGCCATAAGAGACTCTTAATGACAGAGAACAAACTGAGGGTTGATGGAGGGGCCGGGGGGAGGGAGAGGGCCAGATGAGTGATGGGCATTAAGGAGGGCATTCGTTGTGATGAGCGCTGCGTGTAGAAGTGATGAACCACGAAACTGAACTCCTAGAACCAGTATTACACTCCACGTTAACTAGAATTTAAATAAAAATTTGGAGGAAACACAATAGTGGTAAAAAAGGTAGAACACTGGTTGCCAGGGGCTGGGGGGATGAAGGACTAGGGAGCAACTCCTAGTGGACACAGGGCTTCTTTAGGAGAGAGGAAAATGTTCTCATAGTAGACAGTGGTGACAGCCGTGCCGCCCTGTGGGTATACTAAAAACCACTGAGTTGCATGCTTGAGAAAGATGAACTTGATAGTATAGGAGTACACTTACATTATATATCTTAAAGCTGTCATTTTTTTTTTAATTAAAAGGGTGAACAAAAACAGGGGCAAGTTGTTGCAAGTTGCCTTTTGAAGCCATGCTCTCTGCAAGAATATGGATCTAGTAACAGTGAATGAGCGCTCGCGTTTCCTCCTCGCTTCCACGTATGTGACAAAAATTAATACTAGCGCTAAAATTATACCAAAACATGTAACATCTTTTTAACCCTTTCAAAATAAGGGAACAAATCAAAAGCTTAAAGTCTCACCCTGACCACAGCCAGTTTCACCCTGCCCACATAAAATACCAGCATGCCAAGGGCAGCAAGTAACTAAGAGAGTCATGGAGCCTTCTAAGGCCATGCTCAAAACTTCAGTTTCCTTTCTTCTTTGATTGAGGCTCATTTGCATTCAATGGCTAATGTGAGCTGTAGTCTGCCACAGGATATGAGTTGTGGGTTATATTTGTGTACGAGGCCAGGATGGTAAGAGGAAAGATTGTTGGGAAGAAAGACTTAGAAGCGGCCATCGGAAGGACAGGCGGGCTCCAGGCACGTCTGTCATAAGCTTAGTTTCAATGGTTAAGATGCAACTAATATTTCTATTTACTTCCGGATGGGTGGTTCTGGGCTCTGCATGGAAACACCCAATAATAAGCCCTTGAGTTTGCCCAGACAGCGAGAGCACATGAACTGAGCACAGGGACATGAACACACATAGGAAGAATAAGGGAAGAAGCGGGAGTTCAGGGAAAGGTGCGACAGTTGTTATTTAAGCTCTTTCACTGGGGAAAGTGAGCAGCCAGCGCTTCAGGGGGAAGGGGACGCACGTGCCTCTGCCTGGCCCAAGCAACACACCATGACGACGACGACGACGACGACGACGACGAGGACGACGCTCAACCGCTCCCTCCCTGCCATCAGCCATCCACACCTTTTGCCAATGAATGCACTGTATCTACATCAGTAGCTAAGAGATATTTCTGAATAAATGAATGAAAAAAAAACATGTTTCACTCAAATCTATGGTTGAATGTCTTTTACTGAAGCATCCTTGGGCCACAGTTAGGAAGGTACGGGGTTGGCGGGAGGGGGGCTCTTGTTGCTACTGGCTGGTGCACACCAGCGAGCCTCCCACACATGTCATCTTGGAAGGCCTCTCGGGCTGCCCAAATCATCTGAGAACGGGGACCGCGCAGAGGGCGCTGTGCCCCTTTCGCACGTAGCACAGTACATCCCGGTCCAACAGCGTGCAAGGGGAGCCTCTCCGTTCCTGCCGGCTTCCACGGAGCACGAGGCACGCACTTTCCCTGCTCCCGCAGTCTGAGTCCTTGGTTCAATGCATCAGCTCCAGCTGGAGGTGCATTCCCAGGCAGAGAATGAAAATCTAGTTCGCGGTCCTGCCCAGCGTTTCCTGAACTGGGTTCGCCCCGAGTGCTTGGACATGTTCTCCTCAGCTCTCCACAGGGCAGGCTGCCCATCCGGCCTTCTGTCAACTTCTCTTAGATGCACGCACTCAGGCGCCCAGCCAGCTGCTCCTTATTTCCTACTGGCCGGGGAGAAACCACACACAATCATGGTCTCCTGTTCTGCGGGCTGGCCGCACAGCCGGGTACCTGCTGGTCAACGGGAGTAAAGAGAACAAGGGAGCCGCCTGAGAAGACAGGGCGCTGGGCTCCTCTGGCTCAGGACCAAGCGAGTCTCCAGGGCTCAGGTGTGCATATCACCTGTTGTCCCAGCTGCCATCTAGCTACCCCTTCCCAACCTTTCCACACGCTGTTTCTCTAAAACACAAATGATGTCAAGGACCCACTTAAAATCCGTCTGTGGCTTCCCATTCCCTACTGAAAAGTCTTTCACAATAGGGTCCTGGCCTATCGCTTTTTCCTTTTCAGGCTCGTCTGTGCCAATGGCCCTCTGCCCTCTGTCCAACATCCGACCCATGCTCCCCCAGCCACATTCATGTTACCCGACTCGCTGCAACATCTCCAAAAACACTTTCCCTGGGAAGAAGCCTCTTCTGACCTTGTGGTCAGGTAGATACGTGCTAGATACCATCTGAGCTGCTCGGGAAGAACACCGGTCCTGGCCGCTCACCATTCCCACTCCTGAACGACAGCCCTCGACGTGCTGCGCTGACATTCTCATTTCTAGGGTCACCACTCCCTCCTGAGGGAAGTTGTGAGCATCGAGAAGACCTTCTACCCAGTACCGTGTAGGTACACAGGAATACAGAAGACACCAGTGATGGAGTGGCACAATTCGTGATGGAGTAGAAATCAAGGCCAACATAATATTTCTGTAATGACTCTGGTACTTTTAGGTTGGGTTAGGCAATATCCTCTCACTAAGATTAGCATCAACTCCGAGAAATATTTTATGCAGTTGTAAAGTCCCAGTTAAATTCCTTTGTACCACTGGAGAAATAAAGCCTTTGATTAAACACTAAAATTTCCCCAGCCCTCTGAAAAGGAGTGGGGGAGGGGAGCAGGTGTGGAAGAATGTGTGATCTGTCTTATTCTTTAGTCAGAGCCATAAACGTGTTTGGGTAAGACAAAGTGATGTTCTGATAACGTTGATAAAAGGAACTTGAAGATTGGGTCACAGGAAGCCCAAGATAAATGCTGAGAGGAAACAGGTTCTTTTTGAAGTAGCCTCTTCGTAATCATTTTCCCACACATTTGTTTAACTTCGGAAGGAGGACTGAAGACCTGATTTGCTTTGCAAATGAAACAGCCTAAGAATGAGACAGTCAGCTATTGTGACAAGCGTGTTTGGAGGCTCCTCCAACTCACTTTAAGGTTAGGCTGTGGCTTCAGGGCTGTTCTGGCAAGCCCTGGCTAACTGCGGTCCCCTAGGCTGGTCCTCGGCTATGGTTTTCACTCTGTTTTTTGTTCTCGGTTTTTTAAAAGAGATTTCTCGAGGGTCTTCCTTGGGACAGTCCATGTCCTCAGCAGCATCCTGACAACACGGGCAGCAGCAGGGTTCCTGCGGGTATGGCTCGGTGAAAGTGTCGGTGCTCCAGCTCGGCTGGGGAGGATGGGCAGAGGACGCGAAGGCGGCCCTCTCTATTCTCTGGCTTAGGCCATGGCGGGCCTTTCCTCTTGTTTTCATGTTCTACACGCTGTAGGAGTGTGACCTAAGTTAGCAGTTGGGAAAAGGAAGACAGCGAGCGCTGACAGGGCCAGAGGAGTCACCGATGCAAAAAGCACATTGAAGTCCTCTGAGACCTGCTGATGAATCACAACTTCTCAGTGCGTGCCAAGACTTTCTTAGGGCCACCCAGCACGGAGCCTGCTAATTAATCAATGTCTGTTACAAGAATTCGTGGTTAACAATAATCCAAGCAATGTTTTGTTTCACAGATTAAGCTTATTAAAAATTGCTGAAAGAGATCATGGGATCTTAGCACTAAGAAATGTCTCCATTTACCTTTTAGTCAGATATATTTTACATACACGCCTCTTTAAGTTTCTGCTCTCAAATACCAAGTGAAAAGGATAACAAAATTTGGATAAAAATATTTTTGGTGAAAAGAAGGTTTTGTTCTTTTTTTTCAAGAGATAAAGAAAGTGCAGGGTGGGTGGCAGAGGCAGAAGGAGAAGGAAAGAATTTTAAGCAGGTTTCACACCTAGCACAGAGCCCAACACAGGGCTCGATCTCACGACCTTGAGAACATGACCTGAGCCAAAATCAAGAATGCGACGCTTAACTGAATGAGCTACCCAGGCGCCCAAAAAATAAATGTTATCAATTAGAAGAAGCACATTGTACTTTTTTATTTTTATCTTTTAAAGATTTTGTTTATGTGAAAGAGAACACTAGAGAGAGAGACAGAACAAGCATGAGTGGAGGGCAGAGGCAGAAGCAGACTCACCACTGAGCAGGGAGCCCACCTCCCCTTGATCACAACTTGAGCTGAAGGCAGATGCTTAACCAACTGACCCATCCAGGTGCCCCAGAAGAAGCACATTTTAAAACCTTTCTTCCAGGTTTGTGTTCCATAATGATTTCTGTTTCGAGACTCACAAAATGAAATGTTTTGGGTATAAAATGACACAGGGCTCTTAACCATACAAAATTGAGACGCCAAGCACAAAGACCATACCTACTAATATCAGGATGGACATAAACACAAGACAGTTCAGGAAAGAAGCAGACCAGCACTAGAGGTATTAGGTAAAGATTTTTATTTCTAACTTAACCATGCTGCATGTATACATACAATATCAATATATACAACTTGAACAAATACAATTTATACATAAAATACAATGAAGGTGTGGCTTTTGAAATTAATGCAACAAACTCATTATAAGATTTGCAATTTTGGCCAGTATATAGTATTGTAGTAATCCTACTGAAGTTATTAATGATTTAAATTAATCAAACTATAGTATAAATTCAAAGGCACTAGGAAGATCTAGGTTTTCTTCTAGCATTTTAAGAACAAAGAATCACTAAAAAGGAAAACAAATGTATACATTAAGAAACTGGGCAGACACTGGCGTGCTTAAATGTAAACTCTACCCATTCCTTAATTTACAGCCCTGTCGGAAAGAGAAGGACTTTCCTTAATGTAAGAGTTAAGGGGAGAGATATTTTTAAGACTGAAAACAACAACAACCCAAAATCCATAATCATAACTTTAAAAACCATGTTACAGATGAAGTAGCACTGCCCCCCCCCAAAGGAACCTTAAATTTCTTGCTGCAAAAAAGGTCCCCTTTTCCCAGAAAAAAGAAGACATACCTTGGCAAATGGACTCTACTTCCACATAGATGCAGGCCACCCCCCTATACTTCGATTAAGCTTATATTTTACAGGAATCTAAACAAAAATGGGGGGTACCACTATATTTTAATACCCTAATTATTAGTATATATAATTGAGGTTTTAAAACAGGGTTTGTTAAAGATCATATCACAATTAACACTCTACCAAGGCTCCTTTTAATAAATAAACATTACTTTTTTAAATTAGAGAGAAAATATGCACTCGACAACCTATTTATATGTGACACTTATTTAAAATTTGCCTATTTATTTCAAATAATGAGCAGGTTTCTTCATCTATATCCTTTCATGAAATTAACACCGAAGTTACAAAATATTTCATTTTATGGACAAAGACAGTACACATGAAGAAACCACAGAATTGCTATGATTAAAGCTGAATGAATAGTTTCAAAGTCAGTATCCCATGTTTTCATATGGATATTCAAGTCTGGCTTGAATATCTTATTTTGGTATTTCATAAAATGAATATCTAATGTACATCTGGTATAATCAGTTCTAATGTAAATGCTTAAAAAAAAAACAACAACAACTACTAAAGCGGCCTGGTTTGTAAATTCCTCAATGTTCTGACTTCTTACAGACTTCTTTTTGTTACGGCAGCGGAAGTGGAATGGAAAAATGAATCTAACAGACTGGCTTAAATGTCCTGTGTTTTAAAGCTTAATGCAAAAGTTATTCCTTTCCCACAGCAAAGGGCATACAGTCAGCGATATTCTAAGAGCACTGTATGGTGACAGCGGGGAGCAACGCTTGTGGTGAGCACAGCATAACAGAGCAGGTGAGGTCACTGCGTTGCCCACCTGAAACTAATGTCACACGGTGTCAACTCTACTCAAATAAAAATGAAATAAAATAAAATAAAAATAAAGATAGTCCTTTCCTATTAACTGGATGGTTAAAGGTTAGAAATAAGGACTTTTAAAAAGAAGTCTGCATCGGTTTTTTCTACTGGTAAAATTCAGATTTCTCTAGAGCAGTTACTAATAGTTAAATGCGCATCTACAATTCCCAAGATATTCTGTGCACACAAAGCTTTTACAAGACACAAATTTACCTCTAGTCTTCACGGTACCTAAACAATGCCCCACAGAAGTCATAAACTTCTAACTATCTCACACATTACAAAGAAAATGTTGCCAGTTAAATGCAATTCTTATTACCTAGTAAATATTCACTATACACAGGACACTTAGTACACCACCTTTGAAATGTACTTTAAATTTAGGGACACGTTTTTACTACCACATCACAAGTACGCCACCTATGCTCACCCCCACTCTATACACAGCTTTGTAACTACAAACCAATATTTAACCAAACTTATTAAAATACTGTTCACTTAGTAAATACTTATTTATGAAGTCTCAAACTTGCAATCAATGGACTTCAGGGCTGATTACATAATTTTGAAACTCCTAAAAGATATGATATTAAGTTGTTTAGGTGTAGCTTAACTTACAAAAAATTTAAAATTTTGTAAGTAGCCAACATAAGAACAATTCTATTACAACTTATTTACTATAAAATAAAATTTCTTATCTTTAGAGGAATATGGTCTAACTGGGAGTTGTCAATAAAAGAAATTCAGGGAAAATATTTTCTTTTTATAAAATATGAATAAAAACAAAACAAAGTGTTTTAAAGCCAAAGAATTAAAAGATATACATATTTTCTGCTTTGGTTACATTTTGTGGAAAATGGAGACCTTTCTCAGTTGGGAGATACAGAGCAATTTCCATCACAGTTTAGAACTCAGACACAGGAAAGCAAGAATCCATTAAGTCACACTTCAAAGTAAATTTCAGAAAATATACACATACGGGCAAAGATCAGTGACCAGTATTAGCTTCTTAATTTTCTGCAACTGTGACTCCTATCTACATACAAATTCAATGCTTCAAGAGAACACAAAACCAGAACAAAAAAAGTGCATTTGACTTGAAGCAGCAAAAAAGGTCAAGAGATCCAGAAGAAACATATTTCCAACTTTTGTATTTTAAACATGTATACTTTTAAAGATTGATTGTTGAATTATAAAATTTTCTAAGATCAGTGAGATGAGTCATCTTATACTTAAAACGCAATGAATGTTAGTATAAAAATGAGAACATTTTTAAACAGGCCAGGCGGGTGTTAGGATCGAATGATGTCTTAGATAAGCAGCCCACGTATTCATATATGACAGCACAACAAAGGACAATGAGACCTGCTACTTTCTGTGTGCAGAACAGGACTTACGTTTTTTTATCTAGTTACCTAATTATTACAGCAGTTGAATAAATCACTAGCAGACTTATGTGTACATTTAAACTGCAACTCTCTATAGTATGAGTTGCTCCCCCAACTTCCCTGCACAGTATAAACTGGAGCGTAATATGACAATTTAAAGAATTACCAGTTGTACAATTTTAATATGACATTAATATTTATATTGACTAAGACTTATTAGGCAACTCATTAGTTCCAGTCTTACTCCATGATTTACAGCTTCCATTATTTGAAATTACAGAATAGTCTTCAGTGTTTTAAGTAAAGATTTTGTCCAGGCATGAGAATATCACTAACTTTTATTGTGACTTTAAGTCTGTCACATTTACTGAAGTAAAGAGTCAATTACAGTTTCAGGCTTTGCAGAACGCTTTCTGTTTGGAGGAGAGAAAAAGAAAACATGAATGCTTTTCTAGAAGACTGAATGCAAACACTTTACATTATGTAGCAGGTAATACAGGGTGGCCATAAGGTCTAGAAACAGGCCAACATTTGACATGGCTGACTATGTTAAGAGACCAATGAAAGCCCACCTTTTTAGGCCAGGGGGAAGTTGCCCAAAGTAGGTGCAAGGGCATGGCACTCCACGCTACCAACAAGAATGTAAGGGACTGAGTGGATGAAAACTTCTAAAACTGGACTAAACAGGCCAGGCCAAGTGGGCTGCATGCTTGTCAGACCTGAACCCCTTGATTATCTGCTCTGGGGCATGCTGAAGGTACAGGTTCATTCAGTGAAAAAAAAGAGACACAAATAATCCTAAGCAACACCTTACAGACAATGTGTAGGGACCAATGGAAATGCTACATGAACGTACTGTGTTCACTGGAATTTTGCTTGGCATATTGAACTACGCATTTCTAATGAGGATATCCCATTGAACATTATCAGGTAAAGTAACACAGTATCAATAAACCTTATATTGTGTATATTTACCTATGTTTATGGCCATCTATTGTTTTCATAATACAGAAGGCTAATTCTGGTACACAGAGAATGGTAAGTGTGACTCATCTAATGTAGGCTCAAATGAACTTTTTTTAATGTGAAACCACAAAATAAATATTTTTAAGTGAGCATTCTGAAAACTGTAACCACATACCTTATCAAATTATTTGTTTCAGGTCCTTATGCTTAAAAAAAAAAAGTGACTAAACACTATGAGACGTCATGTAAATAACCTGGATTTTTGGCTCCTCCTTTGAAACGAGAAGATCCAGAAACAACAAGCCCTTTATTCCCCAAACTAGCTAGGAACAGGGTAGGAGCCACTCACTCCAGACAGACCACTCTCCACTTTCCCCAGTCCCAACCACTGCCTATTTTTCTTCTACACTGAAGCCAACTGCCTTACCACTTATCATCACCCTTGCATTGTAATTTTTCTTATTAACTGCAGAGTGAAGAGGAAAATACCTCCCTTAAGAAATGGAAATACAAAAGATCTAATGGGATTTGTGTTTTTTTGATTTCTTCATTCACTAAATACACACATCTGGCTTCTGTTGACATAGAAAAGTTTTCAACAACTGGCACCCAAATGCTAAAAAAGGTAAAAACTTGTACATTTTAAAAATGCTGATACCTCCTGAGTTCAACGATACCAAATTTATAAATTTTAGGTTATATCTATGATATTATGTAACACAAAAATACTAAAACCATACAACTTCATCTTACATGTAACTCAGAAGTCTATATACTCAAAGTAGGGGAAAAATAAGCTTAGTATTTCCTATCATTTCAGGAGCCCCAAGTATTACAATCAGTTTAAATAAGCAGAATAGTATTTGATGTAGGGAAGGGAGAGAAGAAATAAGCTCCAGCCATGATTTCCCTGGGCTTAGGTTATGATACATCCAGACTACTCAACAGTCAAAACCAGCTCTCAAAGGAGAGGGAAAGATGGTCAGGAAAGTTTTCTTTAACTGGTGATTGAGAAGGTCAAGGTTCTTGGGGCAATGTTCGTGATAGAAAAGCAGGGCAGCAAATACAAGACCTTGGGAATCGACCAGGTAAATGAATCAGCATCTCACTAGAAGAACTGTTATTCAGAACTAAGAGATTAAGATAATAGATGACTTCTAATACATTTGGATAGAACAAAGTAAATTAAAAATAAACTCTATTTCTCAGGAGGACTAAAGAAGTTGGAAGACTTAATTCTTTAGTTTTACTTAGTTAAATCATAACTACATAAGGACTCTGATTATTTGAATACATCTAAAATGCACCTTTTCAAAACAGCTAAAATATTTATTTTGTTAACTAAATTTCCTCTCAATGTGTCTAATTAGCATATCCCACTGCCTTTATTTCCTAGTACTGAAAAGCAGTTCTTACCTTCGCCCTGTCTTTGGCCTTGCTTTCCCCTTCGAAGTCCGTGGCCTCTCTAATTTCATCAAGGACTGCCGGAGGCTCTCCTCAGTGTAGGCAAGATACACGTGGGAAAGGTCCACTTCAAAGGGCTAAGTAAAGAGAACAAACACAAGACACTCTCACAGGAAGGATTCAAACCAGATGTGGGGGGAAGATGTACAATAATGAATACAGTCCTAGAAAAAACCTGCAGAACACAAGACCAAAGAAATGTCTAAGATATCTTCTAATGCCACTTGTCTCAAATGTATTCACCAAGGGGTGGTAAATAAGAAGCCCTGACACACTATAAATTCCTTTATAGGAAAGGGAAACTGCTGCTGTTTTCCCTGCAGCTGCTGCTTTTGCTGACCCAAGTCTAGGACTAGCTTGGGGACATACAGACCCATTCTGGTCTCTATCCACCCCCGTGGCCTGGAAAGGTGGTGAATAAGGGTGCTCTGAAGACGCCACCATGCCCCTCCTGCCATACAAAAAGTGAGCCTGCCCTCATGACGGAGGGGAGCAGAAATGTCCTCTATCACCCCTCCTGGGGCTTCTCTTTCCAAAAGATCCACCGATTTTTCAGCAGAGCTGATTTATATCATATTGATAGCACAATTTAGTGACCCACATTCCTAATAAAGAACTATAGTTACAAAAGAAAAAAAAAAAGCACTTACATCTTTCTCTTTTTTATCAGGAGCTGGAGTCTGCTTCCTCATGTTATTTCCTGTGTAGGCAACACATTTCTCAAAAAAGGGAAAAAAAGGGGAGAGAGGAAAAATGTCTTAATTAGCAATTAATACTGTAAGTAAGGCAAATTACTATGAGATATACTGATGTCACACTCATAAAATGTGCCAGAAATTTGAATGCTGGAAAAGAAAGGGATTTATGGGTCATACAGTCCTATGAAGCCCCATTTACACCATTTCCCCTGAAAAGTCTGTTATAATACAATTAATTAGGAAAACATCCACCCTACTGGATTCTCATTTGATTCATTCTCTGGACTATCTTTCTCCCCTCGCAGCCAGCACAGATCCAGTGTATAGGAAACACTCCGTAAGTATTTCATGAAAGGATGAAGGTAATACTCACTAGCTGCCATTCTCCTATGTCTTCATTCCAATGGACGTAGTTTTCAATCATTTCCTTTTAAGAGTCAAAGACGGTCTACTTTTAATATTTAATAACATTTGAAATACTGACAGGAAGATACTCACAAAATTAAAATCTTAATATATTAAATTAAAAAAATGCCTAAAAACATTATATACAGCATTATCTTTTTTATACATTTAAAAATATAGACTTTTGTGGGGCACCTGGATGGCTCAGTCAGTTAAGTGTTCGCCTTCTGCTCAGGTCATGATCCCAGGGGGCTGGGATCAAGCCTCATATCAGGCTCCCTCCTCAGCGGGGAGACTGCTTCTCCCTCTCCTTTTGCCTGCCGCTTACCCTGCTTGTGTTCTCTCTCTCAAATAAATAAATAAAATCTTTACTAAATAAATAAAAAAATACAGACTTTGAAAGAATACATGTAAATGCAAGTAAACTATATTCTTATATAAAAAGCAAGGTAAGAACATGAAGAACATGGGATTCAGGATAATGGTTACTTTGAGTTGGAAGAGGTAAGGGGTGGAAGAGGGAAGGGGGAAACCATTTGGTTAGAAGTAGGTTACTGCTGTGGTATTAGCTTTTGTTACGCATGACAAGTTCACTACAAAATAACCAAAACAAACAAACAAACAAACAAAAACTAACCAACTAAATAAAAGCAGGTCATCCAAGGACCAATAAGGAGAATGTGCCATGAACCAATAATTAATTCTGTGCACCTGAGGTCCAAAGGAAAAAAATATCAAAGCTTATTTTCAGAAAAAAATCTTCATGCTATATAGAGACTCAAAATAAATTTTTGAAAAATCAGTATGTTAATCTTTACTAAAATGTACTAGAAAAACGGAAATTTTGAGTAAAGAAAATGGCTGAGATTTTAAAGTTATACTAGAATTAAGAATCAGCATCCACCTGGAGATGGCAGTGATGATTGCAAAACACTGTGAATATACTTAATGTCACTGAACTGAATTTTTTTTTCTTTCAAGATTTATTTATTTTGGAGAGAGTGAGGAGGAGAGAGAAAGAGAGAGGAGGGAAGGGCAGAGGGAGAAAGAGAATATCAGGAAGACTTCCCACTAAGCACAGAGATAGATGCAGGGCCCGATCTCACGACTCCTGAAATCACGACCTGAACTGAAATCAAGAGTCAGACGCTTAACTGACTGAGCCACCCAGGCACCCCTGAACTGTATTCTTAAAAATAGTTAAGCAAAGTAAATTTCATGTTATGTTTATTTTACCATATAAACCACAGGCCATACATAGACACACGCATGCGTGCACATACACACAACTGGTATCCATAAGCGGGGAGAAAAATTAGCAAAGGAGTTCTGTTTAATCTATTTATAAGATTAAATTGAATATATAAATAGGACCTATACTCTGATTCTGAATGCAATTACAAAAATCTGGGTTCCTCCAAAGGGCTGAGAAATTCTTAGATACTCACATACTCAAAGAATTAGTATTAAAAAAGTTAACAGCTGAAGTGAAATGTGATGGCACTAGTTCAAGAAAATTTTACTGCCGACAACAGAAAAGTAAATATTTACCATCAATTAAATTAGAATTTATATTCCTTATTTCTTCACCCTAGCCAGTGATGTAATATCCAGAAGAGAGAATTTCCGTCTTACCTGATAATCTTGAGGTATGAAGTTATCAATGATAAGCATCTGAAGTCGGAGCTCCCGGCTAAGTTGTCGAATATTCTCCAGTAGGCCTTCAATTTCCCTCTGATGCTCCTGTTGAAGATCAGCCATCTACCGGAAAATCAATAAAAATACTAAGGGCAAACAAGATTTTAAATATAAAACAGTTCCAACTGATACAGGCACTGGCCTAAGAAACCCTGTAAGAGCTTACACAGTTCCTTCACAAACAATGGACAGAATGATATTACCTGTCACTATTTCCATGTTATTGGAAATATACAATATAGTTTCATAGCTAAAATTTGAAATTGCACACAAAAGAGAAAATGTTATTTCTTTAAAATTGTAAGCATACATTAAGATCTCTTTAGGATTCTTAATCATACTTACTCAAAAAAAAAAAATTTAATTCAGAGCTACATTTGTAGGTAATTTCTAGGAGACCAACCTCTGATTTGGCAGCCATCAGCATAGTCCAAACTTTCTTTAATTTCTTGGTTTTTCCCTGTGCTTCCTCTTGCAAGCTGGTATATTTTTCTTCAATATCCAAGCGTTCTTGCTACAACAAAAATTGACAAACTCAGAATAATTTTCTTCATTAAATCAAAAATTTAATTATTTAACAAATGATAAAAACGTTTAGCAACTAACATCTTTCAAAGCAATTCACAGATCTGCTTTAAAATTTTATTAAGATTATAGATATAAGACACCATATGATTTGACTTATATGTGCAATCCAAAAAACAAAAAAAATAAACAAACAAAAAGCATAAAGAGACCCATCACTACAGAAAACAAACTGATGGTTGGGCGTGGGGGGGAGACAGACAAAATGGGTGAAGGCTAGGGGGAGGCACAGGGCTTCAGTTAGGGAATAAGTCATGGGGATGAAAGGGACAGCATGGGGAATATAGTCAATAGTACTGTAATAGGATTATACAGTGACAGATGACAGCAGCACTTGCGGTAAGCAAAGAGTAACATATGGAGAAGTTTAATCACTCTATGATGTATATCTGAAACTAGTGTAACACTGTGTGTCCACTATACTTAATTAATTAAATATGATGGATATAAAGCTTTTCACTAGAGGAGTTAAATACCGAAGGCAAAGTGTCAACCAAAACCAGAAAGTCACGTTACCTCTTTTTCCTCAAGTTCTCTGCGAAGTTGCTCTGCTCTTTTCCTCCGTTCTTCCAGTTCCATATTAGATTCTTCAAGAAGTTTCTCTTGTTCCTCAGCTTTTGCCAATAAATCAACACCACCCACAATTACCTTCTTCTCCAGTGCAGATAATTTCTCTAGCAAAGACTGATGTTCTTGTCTGTTGATTAAAAATGAGAATGCTTAATATCCATCAATTACCTACTATTCTATAATTCCGTTTTCCAAAACTTTACAAGTATTTGGATGCGAAATTTCAGAATTTGTATATAATTATGTAACACCTCTATCAAATTGTATCACAGGGTAGTATAAATTAACTTATAATTTAATCTATAACATTCAAATTCACTGATAATTTTTCCTCCTACATAGAGACAAAATAGTAAAAACAGATGTAATTTTTGGAAATAGAACACATACAACAAAACCCTCTATCCGAAAAAGCTATTCTGGAGACAAAAATCAAGCTTTTAATTACTATTCAATTTTCTTCCTTATAAATATCCTAGGAAAAATACCAGAAATTTAAATCACGAATCCATCTCAATTAAGTAATACTCACTGGGCCTTAAGAAGATCTTTCTCCCGTTTCTCTAATTCAGCTCTAGCCTTGTTTCTTTCTTCTTCTTCCATATCAAGCTTTGTTTCAAGTGCTTTTCTCTCTTCATCAATTTTGGCTTGCATTTCAACCATCTTATCTGGGGACACTTTCTTTTTACCTATATGAGTCATTTAATTCCAACAATCACTTTAGAGCCAATTTTTCAGATTTGTATAAATTATCTTCAATTATAAAAGATACATTTCCTCAATAATACAAAGTCAGTTATCAACATTTTAAGGAAATCAAATAATATATTTTATTTCTATTTACTATGTTCCTAGAATAACTTTTTAAGTAATTGCTAAACAAAATGTGTAACCGTTCAATGATAACTAGGAACAGAAGTATGTGAAAGAGAAGCAAAACAGGTAAGTAGGGGGGAAAAGAGAAAGATTAATAGATTAATAATAAAAGGAAAGCCAAATAAATTTTTAAAAAAAACCAAAGATCTATGGGTCCCCAAATAAGATATGTTCAAAAAAGCAGTATGATTAGTTACTTTTTTCTGATAACTAGATACAAAATCAAGTGGCTTCCCAAAATACTTCCCCAAAATTTATTAAAACAAATGAATAAACAGAAGTCACATATAGGCCTAAATTGCACAGATAAAAGTGTCAGGCAAAATTTATAGCAACAAGTTTCTAATATATATCTTCAGAGTTTTTCTAAAATTTATGTCTAATAAAATTATTTGGAAGTATTTCATCTCATAGTATGAAGGACGAAGTTCTATACTAATTATATAATGGTTATAACTAACCAGGCATTTTACAGTTGCTGAGCTACCATAATCTATCATTGTATCTTAAATGAGCAACTAAAATTGCTCGTTACTGTGTCAAACTCAGGATCCTAAACCTAAGCCATTTTAAATATGCCAAGTATCAAATATAAGTAGAAATACAACCAAATAATGAAGTTGGAAATAGAGCTTCCAACTGATTTTGACTATAGTGCCTAATATACACACAACAGATGTTCAGTAAAAGCTTATTGAATGAATTTCAAAATAATGAAATTAAAATGAAAAATCAAAAAGAGAAAATAAAGAACTAGGTTATTAAACTGGTTATGAAACTGAATCAAATATAATTCATTTCTGGTAATACAATTTCTTTGAAACATACTTTCCTTTAGAAAAACAATCAAACTTTTCGTAGAATTGGTTTGAGGCTCTCCTGAAAGCTTTCTGTCATTCTTAACTTCCTTCCCAAAGGACCACAGAAGAGTGTAAACCAGAGGAGTCTATAAATTGTTAATGTCTCCACCCAAAAGCTAGCCCCTCCTGCTAACAAGGAAAGAGAACTGAAAGATAATGACGATGCAGATATATATCTGAACATACACTTTCAGGAACCATGAGATGAAAAATCATTCATAGACTTTAAATCTTTATGATACAATTATATTAAAAAAAACAAAACCCAAGGGTTTAAAATACACTACCCTTCATTTCTATAGAAATAAAAGTCCAAAGCATACTTAAGCCACAAAACAAGTCAGTTAAATAAAAGAGTAAATAAGAGCACTGATCCAAATTCATGCTTTGGTGTGGTGTGATTCATTGCATTCCAAAAGTCAGGATGGAGACCTGAATATGTTGGCTTCTTTGGCACAGTCACCTATACTGAATGTTCTGATTTATGCTGTTAAAAAAATAATTTTAAAAATTAATCTAATTCCTGTTCCTAGTGAACTCCTAGAAAGGATTTCTAATCAGTAGTACTATTTCTTGGAAATTTGAGGGAGAAAAGTGTAAATTCAAGTATAAAGTTAAGTGCACGCAGAGGGCGGCTGGCTGGCATAGCTGATAGAGCATCCGACTCTTGATCTTGGGGGTTGTGAGTTAGAGCCCCACACTGGGTGTAGAGATTACATAAAAATAAAATCTTTAAAAATAAATAAAGTACATGCATTAAAAAATTACAACTTACTTTCCACCTCAGAATTACAAATATTTAAAGAAAAAATGGCAAGTATGTTAAGACAAAAAAAACAGAAAACACAGACCCTGTTTGAAGACATGGATACTAATGGTATAGTGGAAATGATCTGATAAACATATGCATATTAATTTTTAGGCTTATAGGGTTCTAATTGTTTGGTTAACAGTTAAAAACATACAGTTTCCAACCCCATTAAGAGGCAGTAAAATAAGATATTACATGTAGAAATACAATTGATGAATTGTGTTGAATTACTTAGTAGGCCTGTTGATGAATTACTTACTAGGCCTGAATTGCATTAGCTATTCAAAACCATTCAGGTAGTATTTTCCAACTGATGCATAAGCAGCAGAAATCTTATTGTGCTCCTACGACAGTCTCATAAAGATGACCATGCATTTATAGCTAGGTTCAGTTTCAAAAGTTTAATATTTAAGTAACATAATTTCTAGCCAGTATTATTCAGATAAATCATTATATTTCTCTCTAAATAATATGTTAGGCTAAATGTGAATATATTCCAACTTTCCTAATCAGGCACTTAAAATCATGACATCATTAAAAATCACTTTTAGAAAAATTCATTTTTTTTAAAGAATTTCTAAAAATCCTAACCAAACCAACAAAAACCCTTCTAATACTGCACAACACAATTCTGCACAAAATTTCAAGTAAATAAATCTTTAAAAAATGGTGATGTCATACAGTATTTAATTTTAATACTTTTAGTTGCCCTTTGCCATGTGTTCCAACCAAAACTGTCAAAATGAACTTTGGCAAGATAAAGTTAAAGGGAAGAATTTCAGGAAGACTTAACTGAATTAATTTTTTTTTCATTACATGAGCACCCATGGGCATAAGTAACCAGGCATTTGATTCCTAGCTGTTAAAAAAAAAAAAAAAAAAAAAAGCTTGAAAGTGAAAATCATTTATATTTGTATTACCAAACTTTGGCTTAATGGGTTTTTAAAAAATTAGGAAAAAACATCATGTCATCTGGTTCTGCTGTTATATTTGTCTATTTTGTCAATTAGGTCTAGAGAATCCAGTGAAGTTGTCGCTATCAATCTAATACCTCAGAATTGTTCTTCTAAAAAGATTGTTTGGAAACAAGAATGTTCCTAGTATCTTCCTGAACAAAAACTGAAATGAATTTTTTTTTAATTTAGGAAAAAAAGTTTAAAAAAAAAAAAAGCTAATGTTGAAAGATTTTTTTAATAGAAAAGACAGATACTTACCTTGAAAAAAAAACTATTAAAAAAAATATATGTAGTTAAATAACAAAGTTCTTTATAGTTTAAATAATTGTACCATGTGGAGTGCAAATCAATCACACCAACCTGCTTGATCTTTCAGTAAGAGTAGTAAGCAAATCGTAGACAGGAAGCATATGCACAGAGATGAAGAGGAAAAAAAGAAAAACATTATTTCCTTTGTAAAACAAAGAAAAATGTTTAACAGCATTTACTTATAGTAGAAATATAGAAATAAATCATTACCAAAACTGAAAAAGAGCGGCTTTATGTAAAAAGAAAAGCATATTCAACACAGAGACGTAATTTAAGCAAATAAGATTAATTTAGACTAAGATTACAATTCAAATCAATCTCAAGAGCTCACAATGACTCCCAGACTCCTGCAAATGTAACAGTTCAGCACCAAGTGGTTATACTAATGGTATACATGGAATTGGGAACCTGCTAAGGTCTAGGAAGTAATCTAAAAGGACAAAACAGAAAATTATGCCAATTTAAAAAATTAGTAAGTTAAAAGTAGCAAAATTTGCATTGTCAATTTCCAAAATTTCCCAATTCGATGTTCTAATATAAAGATCCCATACAGGTGTGCCTCCCCTTTAAGAAAATCCAACACAAAAACCTCAATCAACTAAAGAGATGAATTGGATTACAGTAATTTGCAGTGATAATTTAACAAAAGGATTTAATGAAGAAATGTTAAAGACAGCAAGTTCTCCCAATAGATTTGATTTTCCAATTTGATTTATAAGCAATTTTTTCAGAAAAAAAATTAATTGCATAAAGTGAAGTACACCTGTATAATAACGAACTTGCATTCAACCTATTAGTAGATTGTTAAGGGTAATTATGATTCCATAGAGGTAAATGATCAACTGATGACTCAAGCAAAGAACACCTTAAAAAAAGCCATTCGTATTTTTAAAAGGGACGGTACATACAAGTTACACACAGCAACCACATGCTGGGAAAACCATTTTTCCACTTCACCACCAAGCCCACATCACAACAGAAGAACTTAATGTTATGTGCTAGGTAAACCAGCAGTAACTAAAACTGCATGAATCGAACCAAGTACAACTCATTTCATAACATACGTTCATAGAACTACTCTTTAAAGTAAATTTTAAAACAGAAACTTAAATTATAATGCCACTCAGGTATTTTCTCATATCTGACAGTTTATAATACAAAATAATACCTCTATATGGTTTCTAAAGCAATTTCTTTTATTTTATGAATTGTCCTTTAAATTAGTTGTTTTGGTAAAATAAAAGAGCTGTCAAGAGAAAAAACGATTCCTAATACTCTTGGAATTTTTCCTCTAAAGGCATAAGAATAAACAAATGCGTTATTAGTTTTAGAAAAATAAGTACATAGATAATGCTTTAAAAGGCAGTAAGCTGCAATCTAGTAGAAAAAAAATCAATTCCCTTTTCGTCTAAAAATATACATAAAATTAGTAATACTTTTCAACTGATTTAAGGTTTAAGAAAAAGCCTTTTTGACTGAAATACGTCTAGACAGATCCTGCATAAACAACTTCTTGTGGATCTGAATTCTCTAATCATAGCTTAGAAAGTTTCTTAAAATCAATCAGGTAGTTGAGCAATAGAGAAAGGGGCCATTTGAAATAAAATACTATCCAGTGTATCTTTACTTGTTTCAAACATTACATTTTTCTTTACGTGGGAGCTTTCAATCTTGAGCTGCCCCTAAGAATAGGACATCAAAGCACAAAATCTTTATAACTTAAGACATGTTATAATGGGCACTGGTGTATTGCCAAATGTGATTTGTACTTTTAGAAATTCAGGATTTGTTACTGCCTAGCCCTTCTACTGACTAGGATTGGAAGTTCATCCTGAAATATAAAAAAGGAACTGTAAGAATTATTCTTTGATACAGCTTACTAGCTCTCTTTACATTATCTCAATTGCAAAAGCACGAATCTCTCTTCCATTGTCTCAGACATAAGCTTAAGCACACGTTTTAACAATTACAGTTAACTTGAAGCGATGAAGAAGGGGGGATCATCACATGCTTTGTTCTACTGAGAACAGTCCAACATGTACTCTTTAAGTAATGACGGGGAGCAGTGCAGCATTTCTCAAATGAAGCCCATGGTTTATGGAAAAGCCAAAGCTCTGTGAGAGAATTTAAGAGCTACCACTCACTAGGCAAGGACTTATCCAGAGGTTTCTCTATGACAGAACATGTGGAGTCTGAACTACTGCTGCTGCTACTGCCTGGAAGACAAAGAAATGAGCCCGACGGGAACCAGAGAAAGAGGAAACAAGAGAATGAACACATACACAGAGGAAAATTCAGTTCCAGAGAGAGACTTTTAAAGAACAATCAAGCTTTGCATTAAAGAACCAAACGTACTTTCCGTTAATACCAGTCTTGGTAGACTACCCAATATTCTCTAGGTACAAAGCCAGACGGGGCAGTTAGAAACTGGATTGCTTTAAGCATCTACTGTAGGCAAACCCCACTACCCACTTAAAACACAGTAATTCAGAGGGTTGGAATGACGTGAATAAAAAATAAGGCATTTGGTGACATTTAAGTCTATTTAAACTATTTACCTGGTAAGTTACAGGAGGTGAGTTTTAAAATTTAAAGTTATGCACAATTAAAACTATAGGAATGATGAATTACCCTTCATCACAGTGTGGTTCATCTACAATTTCACTCTCCACCAATTATGCATGTTTCAGGTTTCATGGCAAAACTGTGAAAGGCCCACTAAAAATATTATAATTTCTAAGTCTAGAAGGAAGGTATCTTACTAATAAATATTTTAACATATTAAGCAATGGCATTTTTTTCTATTTTAACTTTTATTTTTAACAAATCTATGATCTGCTTTAGCTATGAACAGTCTGTGAAAAATAGGTATGAACACAAAACCATTTATCTAAATAAGGGGTCAGCAAGCATTTTCTCTTAAGGGACAGATAATAAGTGCTTTAGGCTTTGTGGGCCATACGGCCTCATCTGAAAGCAGCTGTATACCATATGCAAACAAATGAGCATGGACACGTAATAAAATTTTATTTACAAAAGAAGGTGGTGGGCCAGATTTGGCCAGTAGACTATAGCTGGCCAGCTCTTGCTCTCAATCATGCTCTTCCTGCCTTCTGAAGTTACAGAACCTTTGGTTTTAAAATGTGGGACTCCTGGGTTTATTTTCAGCAAGATTTTAATAAGACAAGCAAAATATGCACCAGCTTGAAAACAATGATCCACACATTAATGATCCACATGAATGGAAGAGAGTTCTGAAACAAATAAACATCAAGAGCAAAAACATTTGAAAAGTGGGCCATTATAATATGTCCCTCTCTTTTGCCTGTCATCTGTATCTTTATCACAATAAATACAAACTTACTTCACACTTGCCAACAAATGCCCCATAAAAGAGTAAGAACAAAAGTACATTCTATAAAGCAAAGCAGTAAATTAAAAAAATAGAATCCTCATACAAATTCATCATTTAAAATTCAATAACTTCTAAAGCCTAACCATGCTTGAGAAAAACTCCGCATTATCCTGATTCCCTTAAAAAAAATTTTAGGTTCCCAACACAAATCAAAGTCCCCACAAAAAATTAAAACCCTGAATGAAATCTTTACATGGTATAACCACTATCACAGATTTTCACAATTCTAAACTGTAAAAGACAGAACATATGGTATTATGATTCAACTCTAAGTAGGAGATCAGCATAGGAGAAAAAAATAAGGCAAAATTAACCACGTATATGGCACATTTCCTCTGTGTGAATTGCTACCATAACTAAAAATGGCAAAAAAAAAAAAAAAGGCATGTACTCAGATGAATGTTAAACCATATTTAGGTAGCAATCCCAGTTAATTTCTAGAACACTGAAAAGAACTTACCCCTTCTTTTTTTCCTTTTCTCTCCATCTTCTCCAACCTCGCCTTCTTCATCATCATCCTCTTCTGACCCACTGATATCAGAGCCTGATATTTCTTCCCCTTAAATAGAAATTTTACAAAACAATTTATATTCTATACCAGGTTATGGCCTACATTAATTTTCTTCATTAAGTCTGTTGCCCTAAACAAACCGTATTTTAATATTCCTAAACAGTATATCACATGCTCACCTCAGGAAAAAGACGTAATGTATACAGAGGCTTTATTTTAAATTTCCTAAAGAGAAGTTAAATTCTGATCTACTTACTTAATGGGTGCCCAGTCGGGTAAGTATCTGCCTTTGGCTCAGGTCATGATCCCAGGCTCCTGGGATAGAGCCCCACATCTGCTGCAACCCCAGCTCATGCTGCCCCCCTGCTTGTGCTCCCTCTCTCACTCTCTCTCAAATAAATAAAATCTTTCAAAAAAATTTCTGATCTACTTAAAATTTCAAATGATTAAATAAAGTACTACATATAATACAAAAATTTCGAGTTAAAGTCACTATTTCAGTTTTTTAAAACAGTGATCACTCTGGGAGCATTTTCTCCTCAGTTTTCTGTATAGGATTTTATTTTATTTTTAAAATATTTATTATTTTTAAGTAATCTCTACACCCAACATGGAGCTCAAACTCAAAACCCTGAGATCAAGAGTCACATGCTCCACCAACTAAGCCAGCTGGGCGTCCCTCTAAGATTTTTAAAAATTCATTCAACCTGCATATTTTTTAAGAATGATAAAACTCATCTAACACAGTGATCCCACCTTCAGGACTATATCATAAGAAAAGAAGGACTTACTTGTACAAAGAGTATAATAAAAAGAAAAAGAAAAAAGGGAATAATTAAACTAATAATGCAGATCAGTACTATATTACCTTCAAAATAGTTATTTAAAAATAACACTGTCCATGTATGAAATGTCTAAAAAAACAAAGGTATTTGGGGAAAAAAATAAATATATACTAATCACAAACAATAATATCTAAACCAGTAAATAATGGATAAGAAGAGACAAGTATATTGGGAGAAAGAATTTATTAAAAATATTTTCTTTGGCCTAGTAACAGTGACACCCTAGTAGCAGTGAGTGCACCTAACACCCAAGTCTTGGTTTCTAAATACGATTCTCCACTGAAAGGAAATAGGGAGAAATAGATGGTATTATGCTAGGGTAGGGAACATATAAAATGAGCCTAAAACATCTGTGATGCCAGAAATAAAGAAAAACTCAAAACCAAAAATCAAAAAATTGATGGAAGCATGGTGAAAGGATACAGCAACTATGGCAGGAGCCTGAAGGAGCTCCTATGGCAGAAGTTCGAACAATCTGAGCAATGAAACAAATAATGATATTATTGTATTATAATGCACAGACTAAAATAAATATCCATGAGTCGGTACTGACAAATAAATAAGCGAATAAACAAGTGGGGGAGGAGGGACTACTCCCCCTTACAACAGAATTCCAAACATTAAATATTAGAAGGAATGATGAGAAAACAAAATCGCCGAGGAGCAAATTCCACAGAATTATTGTTGCTGGCAAGAACCCCAGATGGATGCTCAAATTAGTGGGGAAAGGTATGATAAGAAACAGGACCCTTTAGTAATTTCGAAGTATCTCCCCACAAGATAGACCTTAAGTTCAAAGGAAAATGTAAAATTATAGAATTTAGAGGGAAGAAACCTTGCAGAATAATTACGAGAGAACTACAGACAACCCAAATTGAGGAACATTCTACAAATATATGACTTTTACAGTGTCAAGACCATGAAAGGTGGAGAAAGATGAGGGACTGGAGGAGACAACTAAATGCAATATGTAATGCTAGACTGCATCCTGGACTAGAGAAAAAGGGCACTAGAAAGCAAACTCAACATCTAAATAAAATCGACAGATTAGTTAATAAAGTCTGTATCGATGTAAAATTCTAGTTCCAACAACTGTAAGATGTTCACCGTAAGATGCTCCAGTCATATAAGATGTTAACATAAGGGGAAGCTAGGTGATGGGTATATAGGAACTCACTATACTTTGAAGTTTCTAAGTCTATTAAAAATTTTAAAAATTATTCTTTTAATGTTTTTCCCTACTTTTTTATTGTTTATATGATCAACTGTATTTACCATATTATAACACTGTTAACTGGATTATAAAAACAAATGTCATAAGCATCAGTGAAATGAAATGTCTTAAAAATAAAGTCAGCATTACCACATGATCGATCAATTCCACTTCTGGGCATATACTCAAAGGAAGTGAAAGCAAGAACTCAAAAACGTATCTGTACACCCACATTCGTAGCCAGATTATTTACAGTAGTCAAAAGGCAAAAGCAACCCACGTGTCCACCAAAAGATGAATGGATAAATAAAATGTGGTATATACAAACGATGGGATATTATTCAGCCTTAAAAACGAAGGAAATTCTGACACATGCTATGATATGGATGAACCTTGAAGACATTATGCTGAGTAAAATAACCCAGACACAAAAGCACATGTATTATATGATTCTACTCATATGAGTTATCTAGATAGTCAAATTCAGAGACAGAATAGTGGTTACCAGGGCCTGAGGCAGAGAGGGGGACGGAGAGTAAATGTTTAATGGGTATAGAGCTTCATTTGGGGATGATTAAAAAGTTTTAGGGATGGATGATGGTAATGGTTATAGAACAATGTTAACATACTTAATGTCACAGAATAAAAATAGTTAAAATGGTAAATTTTACGCTATGTTTATTTTGCCACAGTGAAAAAATGTAAAAAAATAAAGGCAGCAAAATAAAGGTGTGAATTGAACATTAACAAATCTAAGAAATTTTAAATCTTTAAAACATATTGACTATAAATACCACCTAGTGGTCATATTTAAAATACCAGATTTCATCATCTAAAAGGCAGTTCAATTACTGCTTTTCCTCAATAATTTTACCCAAGTTTATTGAATCAGTACCCTTTCCAAACATCTGTGATGGTGGCATCTGTGTAATTCACATCTGTCCTATCCAGTCTCTCCATATACTATTAAAAAAAAAAAAAAAAAACCCACTCTAAAGCCCTTTGTTTATCTGGTATGAAAAGGAGCAGCCCTATGCCAATCAGTTCTTAGCATGAAAGTGTGGAGAGTCACTGAGCACTTGATTGACAGTCTGTAAATTTCTCATCCTCATGAACAAGGTCTTCAAACTTTCTAACATCTGGTTAGAAAAGGATTCCCCAAACAGAATCGCATGTTCAAATTTAAGCATGAAAGCATATTTTCAAAGTCACACAATGAATTTTTACTTACTAAATTCTGTTTACCCATGACCTTGATAGGTTTCTTTACTTTGAATAATAGCCACTGATATCTTTCACAAAGAACTCTGGGTCATCTTCACCTAAATACATATATGGTAACACTTGCTCTTATACAAAGACCAAAAAAATTCATTATTTAGTAAGTGGTCAAATGAAATCTATAAAAGGACATGGCCTGGGTGGCTCAGATGGTTAAGCATCTGCCTTCAGCTCAGGTCATGACCTCTGGGTCCTAGGATCGAGCCCCGCATCGGGCTCCTGGCTCAGCAGGGAGTCTGCTTCTCCCTCTCCTTCTGCCTTTTCCCCCTGCTCATGCTCTCTCTGTCTCAAATGAATAAAATATTTTTTTTTTAAAAAAAGGACATGGGGACTGAGATGATTGAGATGGAGTTTAAAGTAAATGAATTTTAAAAAATCACATACACAAATATTACATAATTATACTTAATATGAAAATGCTAAAGTGTGTATCAAGTTACCTTGCAGAAATATTGCTTTAAATAGCAATGTTAGATGCTCAAAGAATTTTAACAAGTTGTTTTTATTAGAACACTTAGTGGGTAAGCAACATATTTTTAGCTAACATTAACATTAATATTTTGACAAAAAGTTACCTTCTTCAAGCTTTTTTTTCAGTTCCTCTATTTCTTTCTGAAACTGGCGAAGCAAAGCATCCTTTGGGTCTTCATTAATTCTAGCTTTGTTTTTAATATTCTTAGCACGGTTAGCATACCGTAATGTACTGATAGTTTCATCATAGTTGTAATCTGCTGGCCCAATATTTGCACACTGTTGAATTAGGAATACAAAATATTTTATACTTGATGCAGTTAAAATTAATACTACCATTATGATACATCAAAAAGAATTTTTGAAACATAGTTCTCCTCTGGCCTTCTTGAACGAGAAAGCATCAGCCACACAGATTTCCAACCCCATTATATGGACTAGCACACACAGTGTACTTGAAAAAGAATAACCACAAATCACAACAAGCGAAATACTTAATAGTTTTAAAAATGTTATGCATATCAATCATTGGCATAAATAGGAATCTGAAATTTTCCTGATGATAACTATTCCACAATTAAGTCTTACCATCATGGTTTTTGAATTTCCTCCTAAGGAATCCTGAAGAAGACGAGTCAGTTTAGAGTTGCGATAAGGAACATGAGTGCTTTTTCCGTCAACCAAGGCAGAAATTACATTACCAAGGGTGGAAAGCGAAAGATTGATTTTTGTGGCTTCCTTTAGGCGCTGTCCAGTAGCTCCAGTTTTTGCCTGTCTTTCTGAACCCTAGCAATAAACAAAGACAGAAATAAAGCTAAAATAAAAAATACAGAATATTCCTCTGAAAGTTTAAAACAAAATTTGACACTAAAATATCTGCTATGGTATCTGGAATTTGCTTCAAAATAATAGAGGAAGGGAAAAAGCGGCTGATGGTAGAGATGAAACAGGCCTGGGCATGAAGAGATAACTGCTGAAGGTGGGTCACGGGTACACAGGAGACCATACTGTTCTTAGTACTTTTATAGACGTTAGAAGTGAGAAGGTTTCCATAATAAATAATAAGTTAAGAACACATATACAAGTAAACAAGTTAAAAATTGTATGTAAATCACACATTTTCACTTGAATTTTTATTCACTTATAAAATGCACAAAATCACAAGTTATTCCTTGAGTAGTGCCCTCTTACTTACAGCAAGATCTACAAGATGGAGCTTCCCCATTCTGACATGCATGTTACCATCAACGCCTTTTTCACTGCATTCTATAGTAATTGTAAAGATGGCATGGGAACGGGAACTGTGTTCATTCATGTTAGTTGCACCAACAGAACCTTGAAGAAAGGAAAGAAATTCTTAAAAAGTATAACAAGAGGGAGTAGTTTTAAAAATAATTAAATGTCCAGAATGGTTTTAAATACTTAATCTCATCACAGCAAAGAGCCAGAGAGCATGGCTAACCCAGAAAAGGATAAGTTTATTTAACATTAAAAATTTCTCTGCCTGACAATTTATGTTGATAACAAAAGAATTTGTAATGTTTCTCATATTACAGAGGTAATTTTAGGACAAAACACTTAATTTCAATCCCAAGTATTATTGACTAAACAAATAACTAAGGTAAAAAAAAAAGTTAAATAATTTAAAAAAATTATTGCTGTTTCAGCTATCTCTATTATGTTCTGAGAATCCAAACCACAGAAATACTCGCACATATGCATTAGATGATACAGGCTACTCAGTACAGCATTGTTTACAATACCAAGAGATCAGAAACAATCAAAAGGACAGTGGTCAATCTACTACAGAACAGTCATGGGGCACCTGGTGGCTTAGTCAGTTAAGCATCTGACTCTTGATTTTGGCTCAGGTCGTGAGATCGAACACCACGCTGGGCTAAGCCCTCAGCACGGACTAGCCTGAGATTCTCCCTCTCCCTCTCCCTCTGCCTCTCCCCCTGCTTGCATGCTCTCTCTAAATAAATAAAATCTTAAAAAAATAATCGTACTATGGGCTACTATATGTCCTTTAAAAACACAAAACAGATCTGTATGTATGACATGCGAAAATACCTATAACATATGAACTAAAAAAAAAAAAAAAAAAACAGAGAAAGGAATATATAGTACAATCCTATTTCTGTTAAACAAAGCATCCACTCAAAATATAGTATTTAAGTATAAATATTTTACATAAATATATTATGTAAATAAAGAAAAAGTTGTTTTGTTTTTTATAATAGGTATGTATTAGTTTTTTTTTAATTGCCAAGTATTTGAAAAGCATTTTGTTAATTTTAGCCAGTGTCAAAATTATCTTCCTACTATATATTCATGCAGAACTTCTCCGTGCAAGCCTTGATTTTATAATTTTAAGATTAAAAGGGTATTCTTTATTAGCATATGGTTATATGAGAAGCCAGGTAACTAGAGTGTAAACTGCAGTCATAAGGGAAAGGAAAGCCTAATGGAAGAAGGTAAAAGAAAAATTAGTGAAAGAAAATGCAAGGATTTGTGACTCTACAAAAATTTTCTTTTAAATCATATTACAAACTTATGTATTTTTTCCAAATATACTTAAAAAATAAATCCAGGGGTGCCTGCCTTGCTCAATCAGCAGAGCATGTGACTCTTGATCTCAGGGTTTTAAGTTTGAGCCCCATGTTGGGTGCAGAGATTAAAAATAAAATCTTTAAAAAAATAAAATAAAATCTAATACCACTTCATAACATCTGATCAGTAGAGATACACCTACTGAGTATTATTTTATCTTCTGGCTTTTCCACTTAACATTAATCTCCTATATTTCCATGTAAAAACAATTTGCAAATTTTATTAAAATTGATTTTGCTACTCCCTGATATCTGGGATTGTTTCCCAATTTTAGGTCCTCATAATGAACACTAATATGAACATCTTTGAGCAGACACCATTCTTTCTCTTTAGGATTATGTTCATGGGATGTATTTTCCAAACTGGAATTACCAGATCATAGGGTAGGAATAGTTTTATAGCTATGTGATTATCAAAGCACACTGTAGCAGTGTTTTTGAATTTGGAGTAGGAGAGAACATGTAATTTGAAAAAATCATATTAACTATTTTAGTACCTATTATATTTTTGCAATGTAAGTACAGCATGTTATTTATGACTGTGACTTTTCTTTGTTTCTGGTTATGAAAACAAAGCAATGCAACAAACATGCTACACTGAACATTACAATCCCTAAGGAGAAAACTGCTTGCAGCAATCAAGTTGACTCAATGCTCCAACCTACTAATACATCACATAATGGAAATAAAACAAAAAAACTTACATAGTTTTAATTTTTGTCAAAATATTTATTCTGGAGTAAGAAAAAAACTAAATTTTTATATTTTTCAAGATGCTATGGGAAAACTTATCCTATAAATATGACTGCATGTGTATAAACTCATACATATAAGAATATTTACTGCAGTATTGCTCAACACCAGCATGAGTGAAAACAACACAAAAGTCCATGAATAAAAGACTGGGTAAATACATTATGTAGATCCATTCAGTGAAATACTATATAGTTACTTTGAAATGTCTACCATGTGTTACTGTGAAATGATTTCCAAAATAATACCATTAAGTGAATAAAGGATACTATTCTCGGACTCATGAGGAAAAGACAAGCACTTCCTCTAAAAAGACATGCTTGGGCATACATACACTGTGTCGGGAAGGGGACAGGACAAAGTAAGAGAGTTCCGCCAGGGAACTAGGTGACTGAAACCCAAGGGTAGGAGAACGACTTGTTTTTCAATGTATACTTTGGTGCCTTTTGAATTTTACATGTGTATGGATTACCTATTCAAAAAGAAAATTTTTTAAAGAAAATGATTATGGTTTAATGGTTGAAAAACCCTGCTCTACAGAAACATTAGCTAATTTACAATGGTGCCCAGAATGCAAATGTAAGTGACTATTTTAAATCTGCATTTTAATTGCTAAGAGGATCACGTATTTGTTCTTGGGATAAAAGGCTTATTTTCTTAAGTGTAAAATTAACTATTTCTATACTATGACCACCTGGACAAAACGGGAACTAATTTTATATTTGTATCAATTTTTCAACTATTTAAAATAGCAGCTTTTACTGTCACATTTCCTCCCTCTGCTATTTTCCCCGAATAGTTATTTTACTCTATTTCAATATGATAAAATTGGTATTTTTATGTTAGAACTTTACTACTTGGTTATCTGCAATATCTTGGATATTTTCTATTTGGAAAATTGCAGTACTGTAAATGTCTAATTCTTAGACTCAAGCTACTAATCAAGAGTATTCTCCTCCGCTCTCTTAGGTCTTCAAATGCCTTTGTCTTCATTTCATTTCTCTCGTTTGAATTGTTTAGTTTTCCTTGAACGAATCCCACATACCAAATTAAATTTTCAGTTGTTAATGGGAGGTTTTTTGTGGGGTTTTTTGTTTTGTTTTGTTTGTAAGGGATGGTTTTAATCACTACCGTGAATGGAATCTAAGTCAAAAAAAATTTTTTTATTGAATAAGCAGTACATGAACATACTCCTGGTATAAAAAAATTCAGAAATACAGACATACAAAAACACAAGGTAAAAGCTCCATATGTCTCTGTTCTCCAATCTTACTTCCCCTTACCTAAAGGTATTATTAAATGTCCTTTCATTAGTATTTAACATACACAGAAGTGGATACACAAACACACACACCGCCCAAATACACAGCTGTTTAACAATTTGGCTTTTTTCCATATCTATAAATGAGATAATGCAATACATATTATTCTGCAATTTGCTTTCTTTTCACTTAACGATATATCTTGAAAATCTTTCAGGTTTCTACATGTAGATTTAACTCTTTTTTTTATAGCTTCATTATGGTCCATAGTATTTCTGTGCCATAATTTCTATAACCGATGTTTTACTGATAGTTACACTGCATCAAAATTTTGCTATTACAAATAATGTTGCAATAACGCATTTTGTGTTTAGGTCTAAAGATATTTTTCTATATATTTATCAATATAGATATATCAAAACGTATCTAGATATACATTAAAATTAGAAACACTGGGTCAAAAGAAATGCATTTTAAAATTTTAGCTGATACTGTTACACTGCCCTTCAAAAAGGCTGGAGCACTGGACGTTCCCATCACCAGCGCCCATCTCTTCAGAGCTTCACGAACCTGGATACATAGCTCCATTCAGAACAACGGGTAAGATACCTCCCCACTGTTGTTTTAATACCCGTTTTCCTGATTACTTGTCTAGTTGAACACCCTGTGGTATCCTTGTTGTTCTGCACAGTTCTTCTGGGAATAACATATTCATGTTCATCTTTTGCTCATTTTTCTGTTACAATTTGGCCTTTCTCTACTACTTGGTTTATAAGAATGCAATGGATTTTTTAAATTTTTCTTAATTTCCTTGAGTTTGCTAGATCTATAGCCTAGCCAAAAAAAAACTTTTTAAAAAATGTTTACTTTCTATGTTCTTGTTTTTTTACCTCTGATCTCTAATTGCTGCTAGCAACATCACTAGTACCAGGCCTGGAGCATCTGTGTATTAAATAGTGCTGCAACTTATTTTTTAGACAAAACTTCAAACACTTATTAAAAAGAATGTCATTTAATTTTGGTTTGCTTTTCTTGTCAACAAAAGAGAGGCAGTAAAGTGCTCGGTTAATGATGACCAACGGCCTAGGTTCAGATACTCACTCTGCCACTTACTAAGTAGCACGTAACCTTGGACAAGTTACTTAGACTAAGTCTCGGTTTCCCCAGTCATAAAGTAGGAATTTAGTACCTTCATGGTCCAGGATGAGGATTTTAAAAAGATCACTCTTATAAAGAAAGCACTTAGCACAGGCCCTTACCACATAGTAAGTGTTCCATAAATGTAACCAATATGATTACAGCTAAAAAGAGACAGCTAGCTATATGAGAGTTTCAAATATATAGCAGTATTACCAAGAAACAAAATTTTGGTCCACACAGAAGGCAATGTGTGACCTCTTTCACTCATGCATGTTCTCTACACAGTAAATAATCAAGGAGAAAGTGTTGTCGAGACACTTAAAAAACCCAGTCTCTGTGGGGCAAAGTGCCACACCAGTTTTGCTTCTAAAAGCCCACTCAACACACAAACGTTCAATCACAATTATGTACCACACTTACGATTTTTGTGGCCTAGTGTCATAATTCTATCCATATCATCAGCATTATTTACCACGTAAGCTGATAAATCTTTGATATAAACTCCCACATCAGGTCTTTCTTTAACCTAAAAAGGAAAGGAAAAAATGACCCTAAGATTTTATGCACATACCATAATTGCACCACAGTTATTTATCAAACATCTACTATGTGTTGGACCCTCTGCTAAAAAGTGAGGCAAGAGTGATGGACAAGGTAGACGTAGTCCCTACGTAGACCTGCACAGGTGACACCCTACGGTGAGAACATACAGATGAGTAACACCACACACTAATTATTTCAAGTGGGATAATGTCATGAAGAAAAAAAAATACAGGACGGTATGAGAATACACTATAGAGAGACTAAGCTAGTAAAGTAGGGACTTATAGTTTCCCCAAGATGACGTTTAAGCTAAGACTTCATGAAGTAAGAGGCAGCCAATGCAGATTCCAGTAGCAGGAAACAAGTACGTGCTAGGATCCTGAAATGGGCCAAAACTAGGCACTTAGAAAAAAGCAAAAAACAAACAAAAAAGACAGGTTGGCTCGAAAGAATAGGAATCACAGGTAAAATAGGTGGGATATCTGGCTACAGAGGTAGCCAGAGGTAAGACTAAGCATAGTGGTCTTTATCTTAACAGCAACTTGAAGACACTGGAGGATTTCAAACAAATGAGTGAAATAATCAGACCTATGACATCTAAGTAAAAATGTTACCTTTCTGTGAGTGACCTTATTTACCAAATATGAAGGATATATTTAGGATAGGTTTAAAGTACAGTGTTAGAAATATAAAATTCACTTTATAAGACCCTAGCAGTCACCGCCACAAGTCAACAAAAGACAGGCATCCTTGGAGATATACAGGCTCGGTTGCAGACCACCGCAATATAGTGAATACTCAACAAAACCAAGTCCAATGAATTTCTTGGTTTCCCACTCCATATAAAATTATGTTTATATTCTACTGTAACCTATTAAGTGTGTGATAGCACTATGTCTAAAGAACAGTAATATATACCTTAATTAAGAAATATTTTATTGTTAAAATGCTAACCATCATCTGAGCTTTCAGCCAGTTGACATCTTTTTGCTGTGGAGGGTCCTGTCTCATTGCTGATGGCTGCTGACTGGTTAGGGTGGGGACGGCCGAAGGCTGGGGTGGCTGTGGCAGTTTCCTCAAATAAGACAACAAAGTTTGCTGCAGTGACTGGCTCTTCCTTTTAAGAATGATTTCTCCACAGAATGTAATGCTGTTTGATAGCATTTTACCCACAGCAGAACTTCTTTCAAAACTGGAGCCAATCCTCTCGAACCCCACCACTGCTCCATCAACAAAGTTTATAAATATTCTAAATCCTTTGTTGCCATTTCAATAATCTTCACAGCATCTTCACCAGTAGATTCCATCTCAAAAAAAGCAAAACAAAACAAAACAAAAAAAAAAACAAAACAAAAAAACACTTTCTTCATTCACCCATAGGAAGTAACTCCTCATCCATTAGGTTTTATCATGAGGTTGTAGCAATTTAGCCACATTTTCAGGCTCCACTTCTAATCCTACTTCTCTTGCTGTTTCTACCACATCTACAGTGACTTCCCCCACTGAAATCTTGAGCTCCTCAAAGTCATCCATGAGGGCTGGAATTAACTTCTTCCAAACTCTTGTTAATTCGGATATTGTGATCTCTTCTCATGAATCATGAACGCTCTTAATGGCATCTAGAAGTGTGAATCCTTTCCAGAAGATTTTCAGTTTACTTTGCCGAGATCCCTTAGAGGAATAGCACTATGACAGCTATAGTCTTAGGAAATGTATTTCTTCAATAACAAGACTTGATCCATGGGCTGCAGAATAGATGTTGTGTTAGCAGGCATGAAAACAACACTCATCTCATTGTATGTCTTCATCAGTGTTCTTAGGTGACCTGGTGCACAATGAGCAATAATATTTTGACAGAAATCTTTTTTGCTGAGTAGACTTAAAATATTCAGTGAACCATGTTGTAGAGAGACATGCTGTCATCCATGCCTCGTTGTGCCATTTATAGATGAAAGACAAAGTATATTTAGCATAATTCTTAAGAGCCCTAGGAGTCTTCAGAGTGTTAAATGAGCACTGGCTTCAACTTAGAGCCACCAGTTGCGTTAGCCCGTGATAAGAGAGTCAGTGTGTCCTTTAAAGCCAGGCACTGACTTCACTTCTCTAGCCATCGAAGTCCTAGACCGCATCTTCTTCCAATAGAAAGCTGTGTCATCTACACTGAAAATCTGCTGTTCAGCATAGCCACCTTCATGAATTATCTTAGCTGGAATTCCTGGTTAACTTGCTACAGCTCCTACATCAGCACGTGCGACTTCACCTTGCACTTTCATATTATGGAGATGGCCTCCTTCGACCTCATGAACCAACCCTTGCTAGCTTCAGACTTTTCTTCTACAGCCTCCTCACCTTTCTTAGCCTTCCCAGAATTGAAGAGTTAGGGCCTTGCCCTAGATTAGGCTTTGGCTTAGGAGAATGTTGTGGCTAGTAGGATTTTTGGTCCGAACCACTAAAATTTCTTCATCAGCAGTAAGTCTGTTTGCTTCCTTATCATTTGTGGGTACACTGGTGTAGCACTTTCAATTTCCTTCAGGACCTTTTCCTTTGCAGTCAAAAGTTGCTAACTGTTTGGTGCAGGAGGCCTAACTTTCAGCCTATCTTGGCTTTCAACAGGCCTTTCTCACTAAGCTTAATCACTGCTAGCTTTTGGTTTAAAGAGACATGCGACTCTACCTTTCGCTTGAACACTTAAAGGCCACTGTGTACAGTCAACTGGCCTAATTTCAGCACTGCTGTCTGTCAGGGAATCGAGAGTCCCAAGGACAGAAAGAGAAATGGGGAAAGGCCAGTCAGTGGAGCAGTCAGAACATACACATTTATTAAGTTTGCTGTTTTATTTAGGCATGGTTTGTGGCACACCAAAAACAATTACAATGGTAACATAAAAGATCACTGATCAGAGATCACTGTAACAAATATAATAATGAAAAAGTTTGAAATACTGCAATAATTACCAAAACATAACACAGAAACAAGAAATGAGCAACTGCTGTTTGAAAATGGTGCCAACAGTTTGTTCGACACAGGATACAAAATGCAGAATCTGGAAAGACTCTAAGGCGAAGCACCATAAGATGAGGTACACCTGTAAAGTGAAGCTGAGGCTCGGGTCAATGGCTGCCAGTGGAAAGAACCATTCCACAGGCAGTAGGACCTCAGAGACAAAGATGACAAACGGAAGTTTAAATAAAAAACAATCCCAGAGACAAAAATTACAAGGGCAGACACTCCAAGCTCCAGGTGTTGACTTGAGATCTAGTTGGCGGTTTGGGAGTTTTTTGGTCTCTTTTAGGTAACAATTTATAAGATATATTTATACATTAGGAAAAACTCCTCTTTTTCTGTCATGGGATATAAATACGCCCTGAAGTGGTAGTAGTAAAGGAGTATGCTGGTCTCTATAAACCACTGGGTGTTGAAATGTGCTCTGAGAGCCCCAGAGAGTTCATGGTGCCCGGAGGAGGCTGAGACGAACTCTAAAGAGAGCTTCACCTTCATGTGTTTTGCATACTGTGCTTCCACGTAAAGGTCTGGTTTGATGATGTATTTAAATGCTTTAAACCTTTCAAATGTTTGGAAATTACTGGTCTATATCAATGCTTCTCAGAAAATCTGTGGTAAGGAACAAATGTGTGTATTTCTAATCTGGCAAACTGGTATTTCTGAAAAATATAAAAATCATGCATCTGATGTCATGACAATGTCAAATTGCTGTAACAGTTTTTAAATGTTTACTCTCACATTCTGCATTCATGTAACTGCGGACCAGAAACACGCTTCTAACAAGCATTAGTCTGCAAATCTAAGGTCGTTTCCAAACACAGTATGACATTAATTTAAAATTCAATTAATAAGTGTAAATAAACTGATTAGATATGAAAGATGAAGAAATCAAATGTGATTCTAAATTTGTGAAAGCTTTTTTTTAATTGGGAAATGCTATCAAATAATTTCTGTCAGGGACACCTGGCTGGTTCAGTCAGTTAAGCATCTGCTTTCAGCTCAGGTCATGACCCCAAGGTCCTGGGATCGAGTCCCACATCGGGCTCCCTGCTCAGCGGGGAATCTGCTTCTCCCTCTGCTGCTCCCCCTGCTCATGAGCATGCTCTCTCTCTCTCAAATGAATAAAATCTTTAAAAATAATAAACATAGAATTTAACTTGTGTAACAAATACTGTTTATAACACTAGAACAACAGATCTCAAAGGAGCAGTTACTCCCAAACCTCGAATGTTTCAGAAATTTGTAGGGAGAGTTTCTGGTTCACTCGAGGACACTATTAGCACTCACCGGCAGGAGCAATGGATACTAAACATCCTGAAATGGGTGGGATGGTTCATCAATGAAGAATTGTCCCACACAATTTTGAATATCCTAGCACATATTCACATGGGTGAAAAAAATTATTTATGATTACCTGAGTCTAGACCCTGACTCTATTTTATATATAAAGACAAAGTGCTTTTCCACAATAATAATAAGAAGAATAGAAATACATAAAACTGAGGAAAGAACTACTACTTTATTCTGTTCAGAACACTAAAAAGAGCTTGTCACTATTTAAAAAACCATTTCATTAAACACCACTCAAGGGGTTTAGATCACCAATACAGCATATCTGTAACAGTCTGCATTTACAGCTGTTGCATTCATAATGATTACTTATGCCTCTGACTGCTTCGTTATGTCATTGAGTGTGGTCATATCTAAGCATTTATATAATGAAATACTAGCATTTTATTTTTTTCAGTACTTTGTTCTCATTTATATTACAACTGGTCAGTATACAAATATTTTAAAAATTATGTGTGTAGGTAGATATTATTGTCTATGAATTTTATTTCAGGATAGTCAAAGGGACATTACAAAATATACATTATAAAAAGGGGCCCCTGGGTCTAATACAGTTAAGAATCATTGACAAGAACGTTCCTGAGAATAAATCTGATCCATAATTACTGTACAAATGGAAATGTTCTTTCTAAATGATTTTTATTCTAATAATTTCTGCAATGAGAAACATTTAAATGGTAAAACCATAGAATTAAAGTATCCATCAAAACTGACGTCAAAAATGACAACTAGCAAAAAAGAAACTGACCTTGACATTTCCTATGTATACATCATCATTACAGAATAGGCCTTCATTAAGGTCCAACAAACAATACCTAAGCCTGCAATACACTGCTCCAAATTTCAGTTTCTATAGTAAACTTAAACAGAAAAAGGCTAGGGGCTCCTGGATGGTTCAGGTGGTTAAGCATTCAACTCTTGATTTCAGCTCAGGTACTGAGATCAAGCCCTGTGTTGGGCTCTGTACTGGGCATGGAGCCTGCTTAAGATTTTCGCACTGAATGCCTACGGTCACGTTATAAGAGCTTAATAACAGTAGCTGCTGTTATTCTACGTGTATTCTACACCACTCTACAAAGGTGGCTACTGTTATTCCACATTCAACTACTCTAGGCATATTATTAATTATTTTACTGATAATGGAATTCTGAATAAAATATCAGTATTAATATTTTAAAAGCTAATCTTTTTTTGTTTCATATCCTAAAATATTTGGCAATATTTACCAATTGTTTACCACATGACCCAGCAATCTAGCTTCAGGAATTTATCCTCAGATACTCCTGCACATGTATGAAATCACATAGGTACAACACTACTTACTACAGAATTGTTTGTAACAGTGAAAGATTAGAAACAACCCGAGTGTTCATCAAGAGAGGGCTAGCTAAATACATTTTAATTATGTCCATATAAAGGATAGTATGCAGCTTTTTAAAAGGGCAATAGAAAAAACAAGAATGAGGAGGCTTTCTCTGTACTGTATGCAAAGACTGCCACAATCCACGTTCAGTCAAAAAAGCAAAGCGCAATGGGGAATAAAAACAGTCTTTTCGAAATGGTGCTGTGACAACTGCATATCCACACGTGCAACAATGAAGCTGGTCCTCTACCTCAGCCATATATAAAAATTAACTCAAACAAACAAAAAAATGGATCAAAGACATAAATGTAAAAGCTACAACTATAAAACTCTTACAAAACAAAAGCAAAAATCTTCACGACCTTGGGTAAAACAATAGTTTCTTAGGTGTAACACCAAAAGCACAAACAACAAAACTAAACATAGATAAATCAGACAAGATCAAATTTTAAAATTTTTGTGCTTCAAAGGAAACCATCATGAAAGTGAAAAGACAACCCATAAATGGGGAAAAAGTTGTGTAAATCATACACCTGTTAAGGGACTTCTATCTAGAATACATAAAGAAGTATTACCACTTAATAACAAAAAGACAACCCAATTAAAAACAGACAAAGGATCAGAACAGACATTTCTCTAAAGAAGGTACTAAAATGGCTAACAAGCATGGGAAAAGATGTTCAAAATTGTTAGCCACCAAAGAAACGGAAACCAAGCCCGCAGATACCACTTGACACCGACTACAATGGCTAAATTGGAGGAGGACAACAACAAATACGGACAAGGATGTGGACAAACTGGAAACCTCATTCACTCGTGACGAGAATGTAAAATGGTACAGCCGCTGTGCAAAAGAGTCTGGCACCTCAGAAGCTTAAGCAAACAGTTAACCACAGGACCCAGCAATTACACTCACAGGTATACAACCAGGAGAACTGAAAAGATATATTCATGCAAAAACTTGTACAAGTCTAGGTTCATAACAGCATTATTCCTAATAGACGGAAAGTGAAACAACCCCAATGTTCACCTGATGGAAACTATAAAATGCAGTATGCCCATACAATGGATTACTATTCAGCAATAACAAAAAAATCAAGCACTGACACATGCTGCAACATGGATGCGCCATGAAAAGTGATTCTAAATGAAAGAAGCTAGTCATCAAACACCGCATATTGTACTATTCCTTCACATTATATATTCAGAATAGGCAACTCTATCGAGACAAAAAGGAGAGCAGTGGTTGCCTAGGACTGGGTTGAGAGTGGCATCTAAGAGGCACAGTGTGCCTCTTTTTGGGGTAAGGAAAATGTTCCAAAACTAACTGTCATTGACAGAGGTACAACTCTATGAATATATCAAAATCCATTGAATAGTACACTTTAAATGAGTAAATTGTATGGTATATGAATTATATCTCAATAAAGCTATTTTTTAAAAAAAGAAATGAAGAACGTCAATGAACTGTGAAAACACTATATTAAATGAAAGAAGCAAGACACAGAAGACCATACTTTATATGATTCCGTTTGTATGAAATATTTAGACTAGGCAAATCCATTGGACAGAAAGTGAGTTATGATTACCAGGAGGTGGGGGAATGGGGAGTGATTCCTAATGGGCATGGGATTTCTTTTGGGAGTAACGAAAATGTTCCAGAATTAGATAGTGATGGTTGTATAATTTTGTGAATATACTAAGAACTGCTAAATTGTATACTTCAAAAGGGTAAATATTATCTATTCTATATTATCTCAATTTTTAAAAACAATGAATGTGAATCAGCTAAGCTTGTAAGTTAACATAATGCACCTATTCACAAATTTTGTAATTCTCCAATATTTATGCATATAATTTCACATTTCCCTTTTCTGAAATGCATGATAAAAATAGTCTTTTGTGCCCATCTCTTACTCAAAAGTGTACAAACTAAACTTTATCAATCAGCAACTTTAGTTTTTCCTCTAGGTAAAAGAAAGATTGAAAACTACTAATATTTTTTACTATATTCATAATTGGTCTTAGTATCTTTATTTTTGACACCTCAACAATTCCGGACTTAAAATCAATTCTGGAGTACTCTTGGCATTCATACCAGAAAATGAAAACACATTCACGTAAAAATCTGTGTGCAAATGTTCTTA
Organism: Ursus arctos; assembly: GCF_023065955.2. Taxonomy (NCBI): domain Eukaryota; kingdom Metazoa; phylum Chordata; class Mammalia; order Carnivora; family Ursidae; genus Ursus; species Ursus arctos. Next base: position 31,199,690 of record NW_026623067.1, read on the forward strand.
GATATTTTATTCATAATAGCCAAAAACTATAAACTGCCTAGACGTCCTTCAACAGGTCAACGGTTGAACTTTACATGTATACACCATGAAATGCCACTCAGCAATAAGAAGTCATGAACTATCAATACATGCAACAACTGGACAAATCTCAGGGGGGGTTATGCCAAGTGAAAAAGGCTGATCCCAAAAGGTTATATATCGTATGGTTCTATTTATGTAACATTTTTGAAAAGACAAAATTTTAGAACTGGAAAGTAGATTAGGGCTTGTCAGGGGTTAGGGACGACAACAGAGCAATGTAGTCTGACTAGAGGTGGATGTGGTTATGAAAGGGCAACAGGAGGCATCTCTGTGATACGACTGTGTCGTACCTTAACGTGGCAGTGGATCTGCCAATCTAAACGCAAAGAGTACAAGAAAAATTGGAGCACTGTGAGCAAAATCTGTGGACTGTGTCAACAACATCATGGCTGTGACACTCTACTACGGCTCTGTAAAATGGTACCACTGGGGAGACCTGTGTAAAAGGTTCATCTACGTAAAGGGTAATGTCTCCATATTCTTTCTTACAGCCGCATGTGACTCTACACTCATCTGAATAAGAATTTTAATTTAAAAAAAGTGCAGATCAAGGGGCGCCTGGCTGGCTCAGATGGTTAAGCATCTACCTTCACCTCAGGTCATGATCCCAGAATCCTGGGATCGAGTCCCTCATAGGGCTCCTTGCCAGCAGGGAGTCTGTTTCTCCCTCTGCCTCTACCGCTCCCCCTGCTTGTGCTCTCTTGCTCTCTCTGTCAAATAAATAAATAAAATCTTTAAGAAATAAAAAATAATAAAGTGCAGATCAATGTACATGTATAACTACTTGTAGAGTAGAAGTAAAATTATATTTGTTGATGCTTACATAATGGAACAATGAAGGAATACTGAAAGTGGTTATCTTAGGGCTGGGAAAAGTGGGCAGTTGGGGTAGGAACAATTTTACAAAGCATTAATTTTCACATTTTAAATTTTGAATCATGATCATATTACCAGGTCAAAAAATAAGTAAAACATTAAAAATACTTTTGGACAAAAAGAACCATAATTTAGTAAACATTCTACTACTTCAGAAAGTACCTCAATTTCAGTGATCCTTACCTCTAACCTCTGTGTCTGATCCTTGCCCAAAAGGTCACGGACTTCTTCATTATATATTTCCAAATAAGACACGCGAACCAAAAATCTATAAATAAAACATCATTTTAGAAAACATAAAAAGCAGAGAAATAAGAGCTGTTTTTAAATATGTTTATAAGTTTTGTACCTATATGCTTTTCTAATGTTTGTACTTCTCAATATTAGAAAATAAAAGAATTCTCTTTTACCTTGTATCACCCTCTGCTTTTGCAATATGACCAAATATGTGAGCAAATGAATTTGGAATGATTCCTCTAAGTTCAGGAACAGCTCGAACACCTTCCATGGTAAAAGTTTTGCCTGTTCCAGTTTGTCCATATGCAAAAATAGTCCCTGAAAATGATGAAGAGAATCAAACACTTTAATTTAGAGTCTAATGCTACAGAACAGTATCTCTCAAAAGTAATTCCTTTGACACTGTGATGCAATTTCTTCCCTGGATTTAAAATTTATTCAAGTATGAATTTCACTTCTATTATCAACAATAATATGTACTCTGTGCCACATGAGTCAATGAGATACCCCTAATTATTAATAAAAAGTATCCCAAGCACTAAAAGCAAAATTTTACATTATGGATAATTATAAGAAATTTACTGTAATGTGTATGTTAATTATTTAATGTGGACATTAAATTGGAGAAGGTAGTATAATTGCAGCAACGAAAGAATACAGGTTCTAGAACAGAAAGGCCTCACTGTGAATCCACACATCTGCCACTTTTTAGCCACCTGAGCTTAGACAAGGATCTACCCGGAGATTGTCTCCTCAGTGGTAAAATGAGGACAAGAATAACTACCTGACATGAACAGTAAGAATCAAATGAAACAATTTTCTCCACGCGATTAGCACGAAGCCTGGTAGAGTACAAGTAAATGGCAGGGTTTGTTCTTCTTAATCCTAAAATAAATTAATTTTTAAAATATGTATTTTTTAAGTAAAAGCTGTAAGGAATGGGGGAATTAAAAAATGTGACAAAACGATTATTATAAGTAATTACAGATACAACTTAAACTTTCTAAAGCCTAAATTCATTCATTCAACAAGTACTTGGCACACACCTGAGTATGGCATTATGCTAAGCACCAGGGACACGGTGACAAACAAGACAAACAGAATCCTTAATCTTATGGTGTGTATCATCTTGGAAAGGAGATACTGGTCAAATATTTACAAGCAGGATGAGTGTTGGGAATGAGAAACGGAGTTCTAGCTGAGAGTAAAGGGATATAATCTCGGCAGAAGAAATGACACAAGAGGAAAGTGGAGGGAGATCAAGAAAGGCCTTCCAGAAAAGGTAAAGTTTAAGATATAATCTGAAATATGAGTAAGAGTTAGATAGCAACAGAGTGGGCAGCAAGAAGGAAGAAAGAAAACAGAGGTTTTGCAGAAATGAAATGAGATCAGAATGGAAGAAACAGAGATGGAAAATGAAGGCAGATGGACAGAGAGGTGAAGACACCAGCAAGGGCCTAATCACACACTGCCATGAAAGCCATGCTAAGGTTTTAAGAACTTATCCTGAAAGCAAAGTGAAGCCATAGAATGATTTTGCAGTTAGGAGTGACATCAGGATCACTACGGCTACACTGTGTGCAAAGAACTGGACGAAAGAAAGGGGAGATGTGAAGAAACCAGTCAAAGAGCTGGAGCGGTTAGCCAAATGAGAGATGGTGCTGACAACAGAAGGGAATGAGAGAGGTGGAAGGACTTCAGAGACACGCAACAGTTAGAAGCAACAGCATCTGGGAAATAAGCAGCCAGGGGACCGGGGAAAAGGAGGAATCCAGGATGACTTTCAAATTTCTGGCTTGAACAAGGGATGTATGACTATGTCATCTACTGAAGTGGTGAACACCACCAGAAGAAATGACGGTTTGAAGGGAAAGACTGTGAATTCAGTTGAGAGCATACTGAGGTCGAAATGCCCATGACACACCCAAATCCATGTGTCAAGCAGGCAGGTGGAGGGATGAGATGTATTTGCCCAGGGAAGCCCTGGGAGCAGCTGCAATTTCTGCAGGAGACAGCACAGTGTGAGAAGACAGCACAAATGACATTGCTTTTCAACTACTTCCACCCCATGCAAGTAATCTCTTATGTCACCATCACTTTCAGACTTTCCGTGACAATCATCACAATACTTAATCACAACGGAAGCCATTTTTTACACATGGAAATAAAAAAAAGTTTTGATTTTTTCTAACTAAATATTTCAAACTATGCCATTAAGAATATAACGTATTGGGGGCGCCTGGGTGGCACAGCGGTTAAGCGTCTGCCTTTGGCTCAGGGCGTGATCCCGGCGTTCTGGGATCGAGCCCCACATCGGGCTCCTCTGCTGGGAGCCTGCTTCTTCCTCTCCCTCTCCCCTGCCTGTGTTCCCTCTCTCGCTGGCTGTCTCTATTTCTGTCGAATAAATAAATAAAATCTTTAAAAAAAAAAAAAAGAATATAACGTATTGCCTTCAAAAGAGCTGAAAATATTATGAACTCACAAACCGCACGTGAGAGCCAACACAACGGCTATCATTCACTGATCATCTGCTCTGTGCGAGACCATGTACTTTACATGCATCCTCACTGAATTTTCACCCCAAGCCTAAAAGCAAGGCACTATTTATATTCCATGCATTAGCTGAGGAAACAAAGGCTTACAGAGGTTGAGTTACTTATTCAATGTCATAGTAAGTGGTAGAAACAAGATGTGGACACAGTTCACCTGGCTCTAGAGCCCTTATTTTTTAAAAGTATGTAAAGGCCAAAATTTTAATTCAAAATTAATTCCCAACACAATTCCATAAATTCATTAAATATATTAATATTATTGATTCAAAAAGGATATTGATCTATATTTTTATTTTTTTTAATTTTTTTTTTTAAAGATTTTATTTATTTATTTGACAGAGAGACAGGCAGTGAGAGAGGGAACACAAGCAGGGGGAGTGGGAGAGGAAGAAGCAGGCTCCCAACCAAAGAGCCTGATGCGGGGCTCGATCCCAGAACACCGGGATCATGCCCTGAGCCAAAGGCAGACGCTTAACGACGGAGCCACCCAGGCGCCCCTGATCTATATTTTTAAAGCTGAGAAAGGAGGACCAGGAATCCCCTAGAATAAAAGAATCTCATCTCATTTTCAGAGATGAGATTCCAAATTTCTAGTTTTTGTATGTCCAACTTAACAAATCCAATGCTAGCATTTCCTTCAAAATGAACTTTTCTTAAAACTTTACTTTTAAAAAACTAAAAATGACCTGAAATTTTACCCAACCTCCCGACTTCATGACTACATCTTAAAAATGGTAGAAGGCCTACAAAAAATCTGCATATAGATGTTTACAGCAGTGCATATTCATAACTACCAAAATTTGGAAGCAACCGAGATGTCCTTCCGTAGTAAGTGAATTGATAAATAAACTGTGGTACATCCAGACAATAGAATATTATCAGCACAAAAAAGATACAAGCTATCAAGCCATGAAAAGACATGGAGAAAACTTCAGTGCATGTTACTAAGTGAAAGAAGCCAAACTGAAAGGTTAAATACTATACGATTCTAACTGTGTGACATTCTAGAAAAGGTGAAACTATGTAGACAGTAAAAAGATCAGTGGCTGCCAGGCTTAGCTGGGGAAGGAAGGATAAACAAGCAGAGCAGAGAGTGAAACTGTTCTTTATGATATTACAATAGGGGATACACATCATTACATTTTTGTCAAAACCCATAGGATGTACAACCCCAACAATGAACCCTAATGTAAACTATGGACTTTGGATGATACTGATGTGTCAATGTACATTCATCAATCGTAACAAATGCACCACTGTAGTGCAAGATGTTGATAGTGGGGAACTTTGTATATGTTTGGAGACAAGGGATATAAGGGAAATTTCTGTATTTTCCTTAATCTTGCTGTAACCTAAAACTCCTCTAAAAAGAAAGTTTATTAATTAAAAAAAAAAACGTTGAAAATTAGGATTATGTACTTGCCATTGCACATTTGATAATGTCAAGTAAACTACACCCTATGTTATAGTATTCCCGATTTTTGTCCTTTTTAAACATATTTTTTTCTATGTTACTATCAACAATTTTCAATCAGCATAACAGATGGAAAATAGGTGAAAATTCCCTTGACATTTACATAGTACTCCATACAACATTTATTTTTTAAAATACACAATTTTGTTATTTCAAAATTAAATGAGTGACACTTCGCTTTCAGCAAAGAGTAACAAGGACCAGATTTACCCTCTTGACAGAAACGAAAAGCAGACAAAATATACAAAGCAACAGTTTTCAAGACAATGGACCTCAGTCAACAAAGGGCGTGACCCCCGAAAATTGGCAAACAGGTGAGGCAGGATCTATGACTGCCCAGCTTCTTGCCTTGTGAGAGAGAATCGGCCACAGAGCAGCCACACAGCAGCAGAATCCAAGGAATGATGAGAAGATGCCCCGAGTCAAGAAGGAGCCCAGAGGCCAAAGAGACCAAAGCAGCTAGAATTTGTAGGACGCAGTAGCAGAGAGGATAACACTGTGCAGAAAGCTGCAGATTCCAGAGGTCTGCAGGTCTTCCTCAAGTATTCTGCTGAATACTAAGCATCTCAAGAGTGTGAGGGAACTATCTAAATGGGGGGGGGGGGATCATTTGGAAGGAAGAGTCCTCAATGCCCACAAAGGCCAGAAACAGTATCTGTCTACACCAGCCAGACTGGAAAATCTCATGATGCACAGGACATTAGGTACAGTAAACAAAAGGGTCTTGCCTCAGAATTAGGGGAATAACCTTAGACTAAGTACTGCTCCAGTCCTAACTAAAGATCTTAAAAAGATCTGAAAGAGTCAGAGAAAGACAAATACCATACGATTTCATCCATATGTGAAATTTAATAAACAAAACAGATGAACCATACAGGAGGGGAAGGAAAAATAAAATAAGATGAAATCTGAGAGGGAAGCAAACCATAAGAGAAGCTGAACCTAGGAAACAAACTGAGGGATGTTGGAGGGGAGATGGGGGGATGGGGTAACTGGGTGATGGGCATTAAGGAGGGCACTTCAAGTAATGAGCACTAAATTCTACCTCTGCAACTAAAAAAAACAAAAACAAAACAAAACAAAAAAAACCCTGAATCAAACCATTTTCAAATAACTGCAACTGAGAACAAAGCTCATGAATATTTATAGGAATTAAAAAAATCCAAGAGCCAAGGTAAAATTCACAGCGTCTGGCATCCAGTCAAAATTTGTCAAGCTTGCAAAAAAGCAGAAAGATACAACTCATAATGAAGAAATTCATCAATCAGTCAAAACCAATTCAGAACTGACACAAATGTTAGAATTAGCACACAAGGACATTAAAACAGTTATAAAAACTATATGCTACATGTTAAAAAGTTAACTGGAAAATTTGGATGGAAGTTTGGAAGAACTTAGATGGAAGATACAACAAAGACCCAAATCAAACTTCTAGGGATGAAAACTACAATGTGTGAGATGAAAAACATAAAAGATTAATGGCAGATTAGACACTGCAGAATAACAGATCAGTAAACTTTAACACGTACCAACAGACACAATAAAAAATGCAATACAGAGAAAAAAGAAAAACAGCATCAATGAGCTGTGGGACAATTTCAAGCAGCTTAATATACATGTCATTGCAGTCCCCCATGGAGAGAGTGGGGACAGGGAAAATATTTGAAGAAATATGGCTGAAAATTTTCCAAATTTGATGGAAACTACAAACTCACAGATCTAAAAAGCTTAATGAACTGTAAGCACAGAAACATAAAGAAAAATAAACCATGGCGCATCATAATCAAAAATGCTCAAAACCAATGAAATAGAAGAAAATCTTAAAAGCAACCAGAGAAAGACATGTTATGTAAAGAAGTACCAAAATAAGGAAAACAGAATTCCAGGACAAAATGCAAAAAGATGACAGTAGAGGAATATCCTTCAAGTATTAAAAGAAGAAACTATCAACGTAGAATCCTACATCTCGTGAAAATTTCTTACAAAAACAAAGGCAAAATAAATATTTTTTAGACTACAAAAGCTGAAAGAATTCATCACCAGTAGATTTGCACTCTAAGAAACATTAGAGGAAGTTACCCAATGCAGAAACCATGATACTAGATGGAGGATGGATCTACACGAAGGAATACAGAGTACCAAAAATGGTGAGTACATAAGTAAGAAAACAGGTACGTTTTTTCCTATTATTTAAATCTCTTTAAAAGACAACTGACGGTTTAAACAAAAATAACAACAATGTGGTTTGGAGTTTATAACATGTAGAAGTAAATGTCCGACAACAACACCACGGAACTTGGGAGGAGACAACTAGAAGTAGAGTTTAAATTTTTTTTTTTTTTACTACACAAGAAGTAGCATGATATCACTTGACGGTAAAGTGTGATATATTAAAGATTTATACTATAAACCTTGAAACAACCACTAAGATAAAACAAAGATGTATTGCTATAAGCCAACAGAGAAGACAGAATGGAATACAAATAATACAAAGAAAGGCATAAAAAGGAAAAGAGGACAAAGACAAAACCAACAGCAAGACATAAATGGTTTTGATAACCCAATTAAGAAGCAGAGACAGAAAGACTGGGTTTAAAAAACAACAACATAAAAAAACCTACCAACTACACAATGCTGTACAGAAGAGAGCTAACAACAGATCTGGGGCTACTATTCTTTGACAGGCCTGCTTTCAAGTTTGGCCTTTGACTAGCATTTGGGAATTTAGATTTAGGGAGGGTTCTCCCTAATCCCTAACAAACAGAGTAGCTCATTATGCCTAAACTGTTTGTATAAACAAGGTGGTTTAATACTAAACACCTGCTTTCCTTCTGCGAGTGTGGGATCTTGGCAAGTGCAAGGCTGAGGGCGCCCACATGAGCAACCTGGGACAGACACTGTGTCTCTTACAGAGCTCCTCTGACAGACAAGATTGCACAGGTATTGTCGCATTACATGGTAGAATTAAGCACATCCTGTATGCCCACTAGAAGAGGACCTCTAGGAAGTTTATACCTGGTTTCCTCCACACTTCACCCCATGCACCTTTTCCCCTTGCTGTTTTTTGTTTTCTTTTTTCTTTTTTTGGTATCTTTTTTGCTCTAATAAACCAAAGCTGTAAGTACAATTATATGCCGAAACCCTCGACTTCTCCTACCAACCTCTGAACCTGGGGTAATCTTAGTGACCTCCAGTATAACTATGTACTAGAAATGCACTTTCAATATAACAACACAAATACGTTAAAGTAAAAAAGATGAACAAAGATATACCATGTTAACACTAAATCAAAAGAAAGCTAAAATGTCTATATTAATATCAAAGTAGGTTTCAGAGTAAAGAACATTACTACGGATAAAGAGAGTAATTTCATAATGAAAATGAGGTTAATGCATGAAGAGGACTTGAAACCCATAAGCATTTATGCACCTACTCACAGGGTTTCAAAATACATCAAGTAAAAAAATGACAGAACTGAAAGGAAAAGGCAAATACAAAAACATAGTAAGAGAATTCAATACCTGTCTCAATAATCGATAGACCAAGTAGAAAATAATTAAGTAGATAGAAAACCTGAATGATACCATCAAACTGATGTAATGAACATTTATAGAATGCTCCACCCAACAACAGCAAAATACATATGCTTCTCAAGAATATACAAACATTTAATAATAAACTTATTCTGGGTCATATAACATGTTTCTAATTTCAAAAGATTCAAGTTTCACATAGTATGTTCTCTAACACAGAATTAAACTAGACATCAGTAACAAAGATCTCTGGAAAATCTCAAATTATCTGGAAACTAACACATTTTTAAATAACCCAAGGATCAAAGAAGAAATCAAGAGGGAAGGAAGTACCTTGCACTACATGAAAATGAAAACACAGTATGTCAAAATCTGTACAACGCCACTAAAGCAGTACTTAGGGGGTAATTCATAGCATTAAATCTCCATACTAGAAAGTTAGAAAGGTCTCAAAATAATTACCTCAGCTCCCACCATAAGAAAGTAGAAAAAGAGGAAGTAGGAGAACCTACTCCTACTTTATTAGTCCTCTTCCAGACTAATCACAAGAAAAAGAGATGACACAAATACCATATACCAATATCAGAGAAAGATTACATCACCACATTCTGATACAAGAAAAATGGAGGATTGATATAAACAACTTTTTGCCAATAATTTCAACAACTTAGATGAAAGAGACAAATTCCATGAAAAATAAACTTCCAGATCTCACTAAAAGAAAAACAGGTAACTCAAAAAGCCTTATATTATTAAAGACATTGAATCTTTAAAAACCTTCCCACAAAAAAATACTCCAGGCCCAGTTGACTTCACTGGTAAATTCCACCAAACACTTAGGGAAGATACAATACTAATTCTAGACAAATTTTTCCATATGATTAAAAAGGTGGGAATACTTTTCAACTCATTCGATGAAATTAGTGTTATCCTGATAGCAAAACCAAATAAAGACATTACAAGAAAACTACTATATCCCTCCTGAACATAGACAAAAAGCTTAAACAAAATTTTAGCATATCAAATCTAACAACATACAAAAGGATAATATACCATGACCAAGTGGTATGGCTGGTTTCACATTTAAAAATCAATGTAACTGAATATATGAACAAATTTAAAAAAAAAAAAAAGATGATTTCAATAGGTGCAGAAAAAATGCATTTGACAAGATCCAAAATCCATCCCTGGGGGGAGAAAAACAAGAACAAAGGGGAACTTACTTAATCTGATAAAAATCTATAGATAACATCGTACTTACTGGTCAAATAGTGAATGCTTTCTCCCTAAGATCTGGAACAAAACAAAAATGTCCATTCTCACCACTCATATTCAACACCGTACTGGAGGTTCTAGCCAGTACAATTCAGGTAACAAAAAGATGGGAAAGAAAGAAATTGTACTATCTTAATTTGAAGGTAACATGCTCTTGTACAAAGAAAATCCTAGGGAACTTACCAATAAATAAATAAAAGCCTACCAGAAATAATAAACAGGTTTAACAAGGTTTCAGGGTACAAGGTCAATATACAAAAACCAACTGCAAAACACAATGAGATATCACTTCATAACCATTACGATGGCTGTAACCAAAAAGACAACAAGTTTTGGCAAAGATGTGAAGAAACTGGAAACCTCATACATTGCTAGTGAGAATGTAAAAACGGGGCAGCTGCTGTGGAAAACAATCTGGCAGTTAACCTTTTGACCCACTCCTAGATATTCACCTAAGCAAAGGGAAAACATACATTTACACAAAAACATGTACAAGAATATTCACAGCAACATTATTCATAATAGCCAAAAATGGCAACAACACAAATGTTCATCAATGGACGAATGGATAAATAAAATATAGCATATCCATTTGATGGAGTATTAATTTACCATTAAAAAATGCAGTCCTGGGGCGCCTGGGTGGCTCAGTCAGTTAAGCAACTGCCTTCGGCTGGGGTCATGATCCTGGGGTCCTTGGATCGAGCCCCACCCACATGGGGCTCCCTGCTGAGCAGGGCGTCTGCTTCTCCCTCTCCCTCTGCTCCTCCCCCCTGCTTGTGCTCTCTCTCTCAAATAAATATTTTCTTAAAAAATGCAGTCCTGATACATACTATAATGTAGAAGAACGCTGAAAACATTATACCAAGTAAAAGAAGCCATACATAAAAGACTATATAGTATGATTCTATTTATATGAAATGCCTAGAACAGGCAAACTCGTACACATAGAAAATAAATACATAGTTGCTAGGGTAGGAGGGAGCAAAACTGGGAGTAACTGCTAACAGATACATAGCTTCTTTTGGGGGTGATGGAAATCTTCTGGAAACAGATTAACAGTGAGAGATACAAATAACACTACGAATGTACTAAAACCCCTGACTTATATACTGTAAAATGGTTAAAATTGTGAATTCTATGTTATTTGAATTTTATGTTGATTAAAAAAACTACTAAAATAATTGCATTCCTATGTATCAAAAATATACAATTCCAAGAATGAAATTATAAAAACAAAAGCATCAAAAATACTTAGGAATACACTGTATGTTAACTAAAGTTTAAATTTAAAAAAAGAAAGAGGTAGGGCACCTGGGTGGCTCAGTCAGTTAAGCGTCTGTCTTCGGCTCAGGTCATGATCCCACGGTCCTGGGATCAAGCCCTCCATCGGGCTCCCTGCTCAGCAGGGGAGTCTGCTTCTCCCTCTCCTTCTGCCCCTCCCCCTGCTTGTGTGCTCTCTCTCTCTCTAACAAATAAATAAAAATCTTAAAAAAAAAAAAAAAGGGAAACTGGTAAAAAAAAAAATACTCAGGAATAAATTTATCAAAATAAGTACAAGACCTGTACATTAAAAACTACAACAAAATGCTGATGAGAGAAATTAAACAAGATATAAATAAATGAAGAAAGATACCATGTTCTGGATTAGAAGACTCAGTATTGTCAGAATAACAATTCAACACAATCCCTACCAAAATCCCAGTAGGTTTTGTTTTTGGTTTTGTGTGTGTGTGTGTGTGTGTGTGTGTGGAAATTGACAAGGTAATTCTCGAATTTATGTGAAAATGCAAAGAATCCAGAAAAGCCAAAACAATTTTGAAAAAGAATAATAAAGCTAGAGAACATACAATACCTAATTTCTACACATAAACCTACAGTAATAAAAACAGGATAGACATGGAATAGAACAGACAATCCAGAAATAAACTCAAGCAACCATAGTCTGTTGATATTTGACAAAAGCACCAAGTTAATTCAATAGGGAAAGGATAGTCTAAACAAACGGTGCTGCAACAACTGGATATCCATAGAAGGTGGAACAAAAGGCAAAGAACTTATGCCCTTACCACGCACCATCTATAAAAATTAACTCCAAATGAATCACAGACCCAAATGTAAGACATACAATGTTTACAACTTCTGGATAAAAACATAAGAGAAAATCTTATTGGTCTTGAGTTCAGCAAATATTTCTTGCCTATGTCAATGAAAGCATAATGATAAAAGAAAAAAAAACGATAAACTGGACTTAATCAAAACTCAAAATCTTTTCTCTTCGAAAGACACCATTAAAAAAATGAAAATACAAGCCACATACTGGAAGAAAATATATCCAAATCACTTATCTGATCAAAAGATTTGAATCCAGAATGTATAAAAAGCATGACTCAATAATAACACAGGCAATGAAACTGAAAAGTAGGTAAAATATTTTAAAAGATATACAAAGGGCTAATACATACATGATCAGATGCTCAACACTGTTAGTTATAGAGAAATATAAGTTAAAACAATGAGATACCACTACAGGTTCTCTAGAACGGCTGTAATTAAAAAGACCGACAATCTAAATGTTGGTGAGAATGTCAAGAAACTAAAAGAACCCTCATAACACACTGGTGGGGGAAAAAATTAATAGTCACCACATTGGAAAATAGTTTGGCAATTTCTTCAAAAGATAAATATACATTAACCATATGACCCACCAATTTTACTTCTAGGTATCTACCCAAGAGAAACTTAAAAACTTATCTGCACAAAGAACTTTCTATAAAAGAATGTTCATAGCAGCACTATATATAATTGCCAAAAAATTGGCACAATCCAGATTTCCATTGAAGATCACAAAAGGTGGTATATTCATACAATGCAATACAATTCGGCATTAAAAAGGAACAAGGTACTGATATATATAACAACATGGATGACCCTCAACAACATTATACAACTGAAAGAAAACAGGTTAGGAAGATGAGATACAAAATTTCGAGCAAAGACAGAACTACACACAAAAGCAGGTCAATGGATGCCTAGAGGTAGGACTGCAAAGGGGCATATAGGAACTTTGGGGGGTCATAAAACTGGATTGTGGTGATGGTTTCACAACTGTATGTATTTACTACAACTCATCAAACTGTACAATTACAATGGATGAATTTATAGGGTATTAATACCTTGATAAAGTTGTTTAAGAAAAAGTGAATAATATACTCACCATTGTAGCCTTCAAGAACAGAATCAATAATAGGTCTTGCAGTTAAGTTATAAACATCAAGTTGTTTACTCTCTGGTCCAAAAACAGTATCAAAAGTAAATGTCTTTGGAGGTTCATTGGAAGAATCAGTCTTATGTACAGTAATAGTTCCCCTCATCTCATCCACACTGACAGCCTGTTTATAGCACATTGATTTCTCTCTCTCGTTGAGGGGCCGGCACCTAACAACCACCTTCACATTATCACAGCTTTCAGGCTTCTCTGATTTATTGATCTGGTGGAGAAAATATTCACAAATAATGAAAAGAACATTTACTTTTACCTTCAGCAAATTAAATTTCAAATTTGAAAAAGGCTACTGTGCCATCCCAGTGCCCTGCATATATTAAGCACTAACAAATATTTGTTAAATGCAATTAAAGATCTTACAGATATACAGAAAAAGCTTCTTAAAAGATATGAAAAGGCAAATGGTTTCTTTTACAATACAAATGAGGAGAAAGAAAGTCTAATTTACATTTATAGTAAATAAATGCTTTTCAAGCAGAAAAATGAATCAGTATATTATGGACTTTCTCCACAAAAGTCCCTGACTTCCTCTGAGTTTCCTGCCTGAAGGAAAACACATCTGAACCTGGTTAGCAACTTTAATCAAGAATAAAGTAGTAGATCCTGTGTTCCCCTGAGACTTTGAGTTTTATTTTCTACAATGCATCGCTAAGATGTTTCTTACCATGTGACATATGTAGTCTATCTTCTCTATAGAAGACAACATGAAATGAAACACAGCAAACAAAGTCCAATGGCAGAGAGAAATGTTTTAGTATCCCTCTAACCTAATCAACATTGATATATGTAAAGTTTCAATTTTTGAAATTTTATGATTAACCATCTGTGTTAAAATATAACCTTAAGAAATGGCACACACAGTATGATTTCACCTACATGTGGAATCTAAAAAACGAAACAGAGGAACAAACAAAACAATACTCACAGACACAGAAAACAGACCGGTGGCTGCCAGAGGGCAGTGGGATACAGAGGTGGACAAAATGGGTGAAAGAGACCAAATGTACAAATTTCCAGTTATAAAATGAGTAAGTCATGCATAAATAATACATAGTACGGTGACTATAGTCAATAGTACACCGCTGCATATTTGGAAGTTGCTAAAAGAGTATATCTTGAAATTATTCATCATAAGAAAAAAATTTTTGTAACTCTTTATGGTGAGAGATGGTCACTAGACTCACTGTGGGGATTATTTCACAAGGTACACAAATATCAAATCACGTTGTACAGGTGAAATTACTGCGTTATATGTCAATTATACTTCAATTAAAAAAATACAATCCTGTTACTGAAGCTCAATAGTTCAGTTGAACAGTATCAATACAACACAATTTTCCCCATCTCTACTTTCACCACCTAAGTCTAGGTCACCATGATCTCACCCTAAACTGGATACCCACATCTAGTTAGGTTCTCCTACAGTCTGTTCTGTCGAGTGGCCAAACAGCTTCAATACAAATTAATCATGTTGCTCCCTTACTTAAAACTCCTCAATGGTTTCCCACAGATCTCAGGATTAAAATCACAATCCTTAGGGGGTCTGTAAGACCTGGCTCCGGCCCATGTCTACTTGTCCAGCCTTATTTCACTAGCTACCCTGCTTGGCTTTCTTAGCCACAGCCACTAGTTTTTTTAAAGCCTTTTCTTGTCACCATGCTCTTTCTTACCACAGGCTGTTTCATTCCTGTGCTGTTCCTCCTGCCTAGAACATTCCTCACTCTCCCCTTCATTTATTCTCAGATCTCAGTAAAACAGCCACTTCACTTGGGAAGACTTCCCTAACTAGGTCAAATCCCAGTATAGGCCCTGAAAGCACCCTTCTCCCTCCATCATCTACAACCAGTTTCAATTCTACTTTTGTTTGCTCCTTATTTGATTAATGTCTATCTTAAATGTCTACATCAAAGGTTCCCAACTGGTAGTCAGGGGCTGAATTCAGCCACATATATCTTTTGTTTGGCTCATAGCACTTTAACAATATTTTTGAATTAGTTGCTAAAATTTTAAAAATGGAGAAATTTCACAAAAATAACAATTTATAGATTCTCTTGAAAAAAAGATCTGACATCTGTAGGCCAGCATTCCTACAAGGAACACTTCACAATTCACCAGATTCTACTTTCTATGATATGCCAACCGTTCGCTTCATGAATGATAAGCATCTGGACTCTATCAACATGACTTTCAACTCTGGCCATGAAGGGAAGCTTCTGTCTTCCCAAGTTCAAGAACCTGGCTGGTTTTGCTCAATATTTTGCCTCCAGGGCCTAATGTGCTTGATGCCCGGTATCTGCTGAATGAACTAATAACTTGAAAGCCACGACGCGGGACAAACATTGAGCATTTAATGCTAAATGTCAAGCACTGTCCTTCAATTCCGCCGTGCATTACCTTATTTCATCCTGATAAAACCGCATGAGAAACAGTTTAATTATGTGGGAACTAAGGACCCAGAAAGATTCAATAATTGTCCCAGGCCTCGCAACCAGTAGAAAACCGACCAAAGCTCAGGTGTTCTCCATGACCCTAGATTGGACTTAGGACGCCCCCTGTTAAGCGTACGGTAACACTCTGTGAAATCCTACAAGACAAACATACCACCACCCACCCACCCCCACCCCCCGCCACACACACACAAAGATACCTACGGGTTACATTCTGCACTGTAAGCTAAAGCACCACGAAAGAAATGACAGCTCGAGTCAAGGGCTGGACAAGCAAGCAGCTCTCGTTTCGCTACCTTCCAAGGGTTGGCCCCGCGGCATACAGACCCCACCAGGTGCGGAGCATCCAAAGCCGACCCCCCGCGGCCGCTCCCAGACGCCCTACTCCGTGAGCAGGGCTGGGAGCGAGAGCGCATCCTCTGGCGCTGTGCCTTTATGTCAAGCAGCGCAGGCCCTGCGGGATGCAGCACCGGCGAAGGTGGCAGGGCCTGTCTGGGGCCCCTCCCAGGACCGGCTGGAAGCTCCCGGGGCCCGAGCCCACCCGCCAGGCTCCCCTACCGCTCCGGCCCGTCGAGCCGGACCCTGCCCCGCCCCACCCCGGCCGCCTGCCTGATCCGCGCCTCCATGGCAACGGCCGCGCCCCCGAGCCAGGCCGCTGAGATGAGGAACCCCAGCGGCTGAGCGACTCTCCTCACCGGCATCGTGGCTCCCTCCGGTGCCCGGCGGAGGTCCCCGCCCTGGGCGCAGTCCAACGGCGCCGGGTTCGCGGGAGAGGTTTACCAGAGATTACCGAAACACCGCCTTGGCGCTCTCGAGACTGCGGCTCCTCAGGAGAGAGCAGGCAGTGCGCAAGCGCACTCCGAGCTCGCCCCGCCCCATCCCCGGGCCTCACGCTTCCTCGGCCTCCTGAATTACGCCTGCGCCGAGGCTTTCAGAGTCCGTCTCCTAGGACGCAGGACTGAGGCCGCGCCTGCGTAATGCTGACGGTCGGCTGCGCTAGAAATCTGGCCCGCATTGGGGCGGGGATACCTGGCTGCCACCGGTCGGGAGAGGGAGGTGCTTCTAGGTCGCACCGCTAGTCTCCTGGCAGTACTCCAAATATTGAAAACAACCATAGCAAAAAAATAAAAAAGCAATTGTACACTGTGTCCACCTAGAGAGCTAAAGACTTTGCATACATTAATGCGCTTGATTGCTGACTTGTTTATAAAGCCCGTATCTCTACTACAGATGAAGTCAGGAGGAGCTTTGTCTGTATTCTCACAAGTATCTCCAGAGCCTAGAATAGGACTTAAAATAGGATCTAGCACAGGACAGGTTTTCAATAAATATTTGTGAAAGAACGAATGATCTATCCTGTTTCCTGTCCGAACCTATGCTCTGAACACCTGCTACTGCGCTTGGATGTGCAATAGACAGTTCAAGATTATTATGTCCAGAACTGAAAGGTTGATTCCCGCCCCCGCGCACACACACTATATTACTCACTATGTTACTGCCCATCCCCGCCCCACCCTCCTCCAGACGTGAAAACAACAACAACAACAACAACAACAAAAACGCCCTCTCATACTTCCCGCAGCATAATAAATCTAAACTGAATTCTGACAATTGCTCAGGTCAAAACGCAGTCTCTTTCTCTCATACCCAACGTCCAATCTTTCAGTAGAGTTTGTTTCTATCTTTAGAACAGAGCCAGAATCTGACCACTTCTCACTACCACCATCACCGCGCAACTGTATTACCGCAATAGCTCAAAACTGGTGTCCTTGAGTGCATCCCTGCCCCCTTTAGAATGTTGTCAACACAGGAGCCAGAGTGATGGTGTTAAAAAATGAATCAGATAGTGTCCTTTCTGTATTCAAAACCTGCCAATGATTACCTATCTCACAGACTGAAGGTCACAGGCCCTCTCCCCATTTCCTACAATTTTCCCTCTGCCTCATTATTCTGCACCAGCTCCGCTTGGCCTCCTTGATTCAACAGACATTCTGGGCGTGGTTCCATCTTAGAAGGCAAGGGCATTTGCACTTGCAGTAGGAGCTAATAAAAACAACTATAAAGCATCTGACTTAGTGCCAGTGTACTCTTCTAAGTGCTTTACTTTCTTTTTTTATTATTAATTTAATCCATATAATAACCTTCTGAAATAAGTACTATTAGTCATTTTACTAGAAAATAGGAACAACTATTCTACAGATAAAGAAACTCAGGCTCAGAGCCATTATGTAACTTGTCCAAGGTCAGATATATGGACAGTGGCAAAGCCCAGATCCAAACCTAGGCCCTGGAATGCTCTCCCCCTAGATATCCACCTCACTCCCTCATCCCTTTCAGAATGTCTTGTTCACACATCACCTTCTCAATGAGCTCTACCATGATCTCTCTACTTAAAATTTCAACTTTTAGCCCCAGTCTTCTTATCTCTTCTCCATATATCATATTTCTCCATAGCACTTATCACCATCTGATATACTATATATGATATATATTATGTATATACATATACACTGCCTTATTGAGATATAATCACACATATAATTCATCAATTTAAATTGTAAACTTAAATGGTTTTTATTATATACACAGACCATAACCACAATCAAAACATTTTCATCACACCAAAAAGAAACTATACTCATAGCACTCACTCCCACTCACCCCCACCCCCTCCTCGTCAACATCCCAGCCCCACCAATCAACTTTCTGTTTCTCTTGCTTATTTGGGATATTTCCTATAACTTGAATTATGTAATATGTGGCCTTTTTTGAATGATTTCTATCACTTAATGTTTTCAAGCTTCAACCCTATTGTGGCATAGACCAGTAATTCTTTACTTTAAATGGCTGAGTAATATTCCATTGTGTGGATATACCACATTTTTATACATCTGTCAGTTGACAGACATTTGGGCTGTTTCTACTTTTTGGCCATTATGAATATTGCTGCCATAAGTTTTTGTGTGAACACGTTTCATTTCTCCTGGGTCTAATATGCCTACCAGTGGAATCACCGGGCCATTCAGTTACTGTAATGTTTAACATTTTGAGGAACTACTGAGCTGTTTCCAACAGTGGCCACACTACCAGCGATTTTATATTCTCATCAGCAATATATGAGGTTTACAGTTCCTCCATGTCCTCACCGACTCTTGCTGTTTTCTTGTCTTTTGACTACAGCCACCCTACTGGTGTAAAACAGCATCTCATGCTGGTTTGGATTCACACTTCCTTGATAACTAATGATGCACCTCTTTCCATGTGCTTATTGACCATTTGAACGTCTTCTTTGGAGAAATGTCTATTCAAATCTTTGCCGTTTTATTTGTCTTTTCATTATTAAGTTGTAAGAGTTCTTTCTAAATCCTAAATACAAGTCTCTTTTCAGATATACAATATGCATAAATTTTTCTCCCATTCTGTGGGTTGTCTTTTTAATTTCTGGAGAGTGTTCTTTGTAGCTCAAAAGTTTTTAATTTAGATCAAATTCAATTTATGTATTTTCTCTTCCTTCCTTCCTTCCTTCCTTCCTTCCTTCCTTTCTTGCATTGTACTTCTGGTACATACCTAACAAACCATTTCCAAACCCAAGGTCATGAAGACTTATTTTTGCAAGAATTTTATAGTTTTAACTTATACATTTAGATCTATGATATATTTTGAATTATTTTGGTATATGGTAAGATATAGGGATCCAGCCTCATTTTTCTGTTTATCACTATCCTGCTGTCCCATCACCATTTGCTGAAAAGCCTATTCTTCCCTCCACTGAACTACTGTGGCACCCTAGTCAAAAATCAATTGATCGTGAATGTGACTATTGATTCCTAGACCCTCAACTCAATTCCATTGATCTAACAGACTGACCTAATGCCAGTCCTATGCTGTCTTGATTGCTGTAGGTTTGAAGTCATATAGTTTAAGGCCTCCAACTTTGTTCTGCCTTTTCAAGACTGTTGTGGCTATTCTGACACTCTTGTATTTCCATAAAAATTTTAGAAGCACCTTGTAAATTTCCACAAAAGGGCAGCTGGAAACTTAAAAGATTATGTTGAACCTACAAATCAATTTGGGAATTATTGCCATTTTAACAATGTAAGTCTTTTAATCTATGAACATGGAATGTCTTTCCATTTATTTAGGTCTTCTTTAATTTCTTTCAGTGATGTTTTGTAGTTTTCAATGTATAAATGCTGCACTTTTTTTGGTATACTCTTAAATGTTTTGTTCTTTTTTATGCTACTGAAATGGAATTATTTTTTTAATTTTATTTTCAGGTGGTTCATTGGTATTGTATAGAAATAAAACTGATTTTTTTTCTAGTACATTGACCTTGTACTCTGAAGTTTCATGAACTTGTTTATTACTTCTAAGCGTTTTTCAGTGGATTCCGTAGGGTCCTCTACATACAAGATCTTTATTTCTTCAACACTCTTGAAAGATAATTTCATTAGATACAGAGTTCCAGGTTGATAGTTTTTTCTCTCAACACTTTAAATATTTCAGCCCACTTTCTTCTTGTTTGCATGATCTCGGAAGAGACGTGCAATGTAATTCTTACCTTTGCTCTTTTATAGGTAAGTTTCTTTCCCCCACTCTGGCTTCTTTCAAAATTTTTCTTTATCTTTGACTTTCTGTAGTTCGAGTATGGTATGCCTAGGTATTATTTTGGGGCATTTATCCTGCTCAGTGTTCTCCGAGCTTCCTGGGTCTGTTGTTTGGTGTCTAATATTACCTGGGGAAATTCTCAGTCATTACCACTTGAAATATTTCTTCTATTCCTTTTCTTCTTTCTTCTCCTCCTGACATTCCCATATATTTTAATGTAAATTTAATGTAATGTACATTTTTAATGAAGTATACCTTAAATAAAGTGCACAAATCATAAATGCACAGCTTGGTCAATTTTCACGAAGTGAACAACATATCTGTGTAATCAGCATCTAAATCAAGAAATAGAACAAGACCAGCCCCTAGAAGTTCCTTGCGATCCTTTCCAGTTACTATCCACTGCCCCCTAACGGTAACCACTATCTTAACTCTTAATGTCATAGATTTTTTTTTTTCTTGTTCTTAGGCTTTTACTAATGGAATCATCCAGCAGGACGCCTTTCGTACCTGCCCCTCTACAGTCGGTATTATGTTTGTGAGATCCTTTCTTATTGGGTATAGCATTCATCCGTTCTTTTTCGGTGTGGTGTAGTATTCCATCGTGTGAATATACAATTTGTTTATCCCATTCAATTGCTGGTGGACGTTTGGCTATTACAAATACCGCTGCCCGGAACATTATGTAGTTGTCTTCTGGGTGCACATTTTTGAATTTCTGTTGAGCATATACTTAGAAGTGAAACCGCTGGGATTCTACTCATGTTTATTACCTGTCTTTCCGGCTAGAATGTAAATTCCATGTCTATTTTATTCACAGTCATGTCCTAACACATTTCAGGCCTTCACTGAGTAACTGCTGATGGGGAAAGATGGACGCATGAAGGAACTACTTTGTGAGGAAGATACTGTCTCTTTTTAAGAGATGAGGTAACCGAGACTGAGAGTTCAAGTCACTACAGGCGATCGCACAAAGTCAGAATTCCATCTCAAGCTTGTCTGACTGAGGAGCGCTCTTGACGCTGCTCTACCCGGTCCTGTGTGTCCCAAAGACGTCCTGTGAGGTAAGACGCAGGGTCCGCGGCCGGGTGTCCTTCTCCAGGGCCGGCGTGCTCCCCAGCTGCCCCGTCCCGGGTTCGGGACTCTGGTCCTGGGGCGCGGGCCTCGCGCGGGAAAGCCTCTCACAGTGGGCGGCGGGACCGGGAGCGCGGGGAGAGGGGACCCCTTGGCTACGTGCGCGCGCTCTGGGCGCCGCGGCCCGGGAGCCAGGGCCAAAGCCGGACCGGCCGGGCGCGCCCGGGGCAGCTGAAGGCCGGGAGAGCCTGCCCCGCCCGGCTCCCGCGGGGCCCCAGCTGCAAGGCCGGGGCGCCGGGTTATAAAAGGCCCGCTATGGAGGGTCTCACCTGGGACTCGGCGCTCGCCATGGCTTCGAGAGAGCGGCTCCCCGCGCCGTCCCCGAGAGGACCCCGAGCTGCGGCCCCCGCCCTCCGCGCCGCTCCGGGTGCGCCGTCCCCGCAGCGACCTCTCGGGCCCGCGCCCTGGGACAGGGGCGGCCCTCTGGACGAGCGCCGGCTGGTCGCCCATCTGCAACTGGCCCTGGGTCGCGAGGCGCGCCTGTGGAGGGGCGGCCAACCCCAGTTAGCGGGCCCCGCGGCGGGGGCCTCCCGGGAGCGCGTTCACCCCCTTCCCCGCGCGCGCACGGGACGCGGCCGGGTTCCACCTGCGCCCGCGCCCAGGTGAGCTGCACCCGCGGCGCTGGGACCCGCCCCAGGTGCGGGCCGGGCACGAGGCACCAGGCGGCACGAGGCGGGAATCGCGGGCCGGTCTCGCCCAGGAGGAGGACCATCTCAGTCCCTGAGCGGCTGGGCAACGGCGAAGCGCTTAGTCCCACCGCAACTTAAGGTGCAGGGACTTCTCCCAGCCGCTCCGGTCACCTTCGGCAGACCTGCTCCACAGGCGGACCGAGACGGGCCACCGACGAACTTCCCGGCCCTCCCCTACCCCCTCTTTCTGGCAGGTCGAGATCTGCCACAAGGTCCGGGAACTCGTGTTGGGGCTCCTGGAGCTTAAGAACATTTTCGACTTCTCCCAGACTACTATTAACCTGGCTCTACCTTCGGCCGCCTCCTGGTTTCATTAAAGGTAGGAGAGGCCTGTGAGGATGGCAATGGGGTGGGAGGGGAAACCTGACCTCTGTTATCCCAGATGCTCAGAGGCTCATAAACTAAGGAACTTGTTCGAAACGGTAGAACTGTAATGGGAACCTCTTTACATCGACTCCCCTGCCTGTCTGGCTCAGTGTCGACTGGCCTTCCGAGAGGACCTGGTTGGGAAAGGACTTACCGTATGATGAGATAGGAGGTGCTTGTCTGGGCCAGCCCGGTGCAGCCTGAGGCCAGGATGGGACTGTGTGTTCCCTGAGATGGTGCTGTATTTCCCACCATGGTTCATTCCCCTAACAAAGGACTATTGACTAGTCCCTTACGGTTCTGAAATCAGGAGCATATTCACTGCTCAAATCTAAAATGGCACTAACTTGTGGAGGAATACAGTCAATCTCTTTTTGAAAAAAGGAAAAAATGTAATTGCCTGTGCTTTACCATTTGTTTCTGGCATTCGTGTTCTGCTCAAATGTGTTTGTTCCATTCTTGCAGATAAGAGAGAGGATACTCCAATGTGTCATGGTTACCTCCTTGAGACTCGCTGCCAAAGTGAACGAAGAAGAGGAGGTAGGCATCCATTGCAGTCTGGTCTGGGCTGCTTTTGAAGTAGAGGAGTGTTAACATGGGAGCACTCAGACTTCCTGAAAAGTCTGTGTCCTTAGGAATGTTGGGCATGTTGGAAAATTCATTAACTTCCCAGGATCTCTGCTGTTCCTTCTTTAGCTTTATTGCACCCCAAGACCCCACGAATGGGCACTTAGAACAGCTGAATTCTCCTGGTCCAGCAGACCCAGAGGCCTGATCTCCTGCAGATGGACCTTACCTCCTTGGTTGATGTCTGATGTGGCCTCCCGCCCAACAGAAGCATCTGCTGTTGAGCTAAGAAAAAGGCCTCCCAAACCATGTGGACTGATGTCCACCCTTAGAAACTACATCTAAGAAATCTGTTTGAGACTTAAGGACTTGTCTGTGTCAATGAAGATGGTCCTCAGGGACTCCGGAACCCTTCTTTGAGAGGGGCAGGAGGGCCACATGCTGGGGGAGATGAGGCACCCCCACAAATGCTTCAGGATTGGTTGGACTTTGCAGTTTCACTGTGGTTTCCGATCAGGAGATTCTCTTTGAATACCCTTCCCAGACCCCCCTCCTTCTCTCTCTAAACTTATCCCCCTCTAGGGGATAGTGAAGTCTCTGTCATTTCCACAGGGTCCCCCCTGGCTGAGCTCAGGGTCTGAAGGGTCAGAAAAAAAATCACTTGTGTGTCCAGTTCCAAACCTTCCATAAAAGTGCTTTTAACCCCTGTTCATTAGAATATAATTTGTGCTCCCCCAAAGTTGCTTCTGTCCAACTAAAAATCAAGTAAATGAGCCTTAAAAGAAGCATCTGTGGAAGCTACGGTAATACTTTGTTTACCTAAAAAAAAAGGAGAATAGTCTTTGAAGCACCTGTACTTGAATGTGTAGTCATAGGCAAGCCTTACCAGTCCTTCCGGGAAAAAGTCATCGTTTTTCCAGAAATGAGCTGCCTTAAATCAAGGTTGAAGGGAATGTGGCTGCAGCTATGGTGTTGCCAAAACCTTAGGAGGTTTTGTGTCTGGTGTAGACCAGGAAGCTCAAAGGCATACTTTTTCTCTTTGGGACAAGAGAGGGATGGTAGGGATCAAGAACAGGAATGATAGGAACAAAAACCATGAGTGAGTTTGTGCAGCTGAACAGGGGAGACGGCACAGCCCCACCCTCAAAAGCACCTTTGGGTATGAGCTGGAGTGCATTTGGGGATCAAGACCTGTTCGCATTAAATCACTAGATTGTACACCTGAAATTAACATAACGCTGTATGTTAACTCCACTGGAATGAAAATGAAAACCTGTCTGCAGAGGGTGACCATGTGACACTCACTACACGTTGTCATCACCACCAGGGGACTTGACACACTGCCAAGATCTGACTTGGTTTCTCTTTCGGAAGCATTTTCTGTGGCAGGTCACCCGAAGACATTTCTACTGGGGTCATGGATGCCCAGTTCCCATGGATAAGAAAACAAGTTACCATGACATGATACAGCGCTTTGGCCTCTTTATTTTCTTTTTACAGTCAATTCCACACGTAAAAGACTTCTTAAAGCACTACGGCTCTGGCTATACCCCGAATGAGCTGCTGAGGATGGAGCTGGCTATTTTGGACAAACTGCACTGGGACCTCTACATTGGGATGCTGCTGGACTTCTTGACCATAGTGAGTACGAGGAGCTGGCCGAGTCCACCCTAGACTCATTGGTACCTTTGGAACAGCTGTTCACAACGTAGGACGGCCAAGCACAGGCAGGCACACACCCTAGCGCATGCACCACAGGGAGGTGACCCACGAGGCTCAAGACATGTGTAAGAGTGAAAATGTATCTTAAATCCAACACAGTTCCACCAGACTCCCACTTCTATAAGACATTAAATTAACTTTATAAAGATTTTTAGACGGCACTATTGTGGTGAGTTTCTCTTTTAAATACACACTGCAAAAATATTTAGCTTTCCATTCTATGAATACTGTACATAAAAAGCTGTCTGCTTTTGCTACACTTTACACACATTCACTTAGCTGTCTTTATTCACCTACACACAATCCTTATTGAGGCTTTAGACCATATTGATCTGGCACTTAAAAAATGTCGTATTACTTGGTATTTTTTTAGTTCGGGAATGATGGTCATTCTTAAGGATATGATCTGTTAGTAAGGCAAAATTATGCAATGTGGAAATGTCATGGGGTTTTGGTCTGTTATGAAGCATGAAGATTAAATCGCTAAGGGCTGTTTCATTATGAAAACTGGCCACTGTTGCCAAGTTGCAGTTTCTGCTCATGTCAAACAGATACAAGTAACTTTTCTGTTACCTTAATCTTGAATAGTATGCTTCTGTTTTCAGAATGGAAACATTGTCATCTAGGTACTTTAAGCTCATAATGACCATGTCAGGAAGCAGATTGTCTTTTCTCTCCAAGGCTGAAGCTCAACTTGGCCACAGAATGAGTATTAAGCCTCAAGTCCCTTGGGGGGCCATGATGGGAATGAAAAGGGTGGGGCAACATTTGGTGTTCCCTGATGGAAATTGAAATTGTTTGCACTTTTGGCCATTTATCTATGAAAGGTAGGGGTTTTTGGGTTCTAACATTAAAAACCACGGTCTCTAGTTCCACGCCCTGGTGATCGTGGGCTGGCCCCACGTGGTGGAGCTGCTGCCTCAGAGGAATCCTTCCCTCCACGTCGCGTCCCTGACCAGGCAGCTGCAGCACTGTATGGCGGGCCACCAGCTGCTGCAGTTCAAGGGCTCCACACTGGCCTTGGTCATCATCACCTTAGAGCTGGAGAGGCTCATGCCCGACTGGTGTACTCCTATATCTGGTCTGCTAAAGAAAGCACAGGTAGACATCAACTTCGCCCCAGACCAGGCTCTCCACTTCGCCCCTCTAGCTGATGCGCTCTGCCCCCCAAATGGTACACATCACCCTTCCCGGCGCTTGTGGGCTGCAGAAGATGCTCTGGCCACAGGGACTCTGTGAAGAGTCTCCCGAAGGGCCAGGCTTTGCACACTTGGCATGCCCTCTGGATGGGTATGGGATATATGTTTCCTTTACTGGACCAGTTGGTGGGTTTCTCTGACAGAAGAAGAGCTTTATGTCAGTGGCCACCCTTGTAGTCAAGAGGCTGGGGTGAAGCCGGGGGGACGTGTGCAGCTAAGGAGGAGGCAACCCTGAGCTTACTACTATGGGAGAGGTTAAATTGCAGATGCCTCACCCTTTATAGGACTATATGGTACCAGGTACTGGGGTGCCATGAGGCAGGCATGGAAGGGTCAGAATCCCTGAGGATGGACGGGGTAAGATGGAATGCATAGTTAGCCCAATGACGGCTTCACTGAGGTTGGGGGTGGATGTCCCTAAGATGGTGGGGTTAATGCTCTTGAGTCAAGTGGTTACACCTTCCTGAAATTGCTCTATACTAACATTTTAGCACTCAAAATTTGACTTAGAATGTAAAATGGTTCCGCTTCAAGCATGACCAGTCTATTTTAATTACAGGTCGGTACTGAGCAGTTGAGCCTCTGCGAGGGGCTGGTGGGGCAGCATCTGAGAAGTGCGCAGTCATCCTCCTGCTCAGACAGCTTTCTGTTCCACCTCCCAGCCTTTGGGCCCCTACCCTTAGTATCCTTTAGAACATAATGGCAACCCCTTCTTGCTGGGACCCCTCTGAATTCTAGGCTTTATGGATCCTGTAACAAGGAGGAAAGAAGGCACTGGAAAGCAATTGAGAAAAAGTTCCCAAGTCTTTAGAAGGCAATGAAGAGAAAAAAAGGCAGGTCAGGGTCACTGGTGGGAAGCGTAGTCTGACAGATCAAGACCCTGCTCTCTTCTCTCCCATGGGTCAGAGACCAGGGTGAAAGAATGAATAGTCACACTGCTGCTTGGTTTTCCTTCTGCAGCAAGGGATGCAGTCAAGCCAGCGGTGGGCCTTGCTTGGGGCTGAAGGGCCGGGCTGGTTCTCACTGACCAGTTCTCGCTGCTGCATTCGCTGGAGCTGGCCAGGTTCTTCCAGCTTCCCAGGCTTACACCAGGCACACATGTAGCACTTCAGGTCCCAGTGACCCTGCCCATCATTGCAAAAATGGGACCCCCCTCCAGGTGCATGCTCCTGACTTGGCCCTGACTTCGGTCTTGGGTCTTCTCTTACAAGAGCTGGATCGTAAAGTATGCTTTGTTTGATGTAGTGATTTGATCAAGCCTAAAACATGTTTTTTTCCTTTGTTACTCTTAAAGTAGTCTGCTCACTTAATCAAAGGCACTCTGTGCTAAAGAATGACGTTAGCAGCCGACCCCCAGTGGGGGAGACACTGCTCTGAGGGCTCTGGGTTGAGAGGAGCAGGTTCCGAGACCGAGCCCGCTCCAGCCACGGTGCTGCTAGGAGCTTCCCAGCATGGCCGGGGGGGGGGGGGGGGGGGGGCCAGCTGTCTCTCTGACACCCTGACTCCAAAGAGCCATTCCCCAGGCAGCCATCTCCGCCAGCTGGAGCTGTGTCAGTAGTGCTGGGATAGGAATGGCCGAACCACTTGTTTACCAGTCATTTGTGAAGTCAGCGGTTTTTTGTAAATGCACTAAACCATGGGGAGGCTAGTAGGTGCAGAGTGGTCACAGACCAGAGAGACTATACTAGTGTCTGTACAAATCTCTACCTTTTCTCCACACAAGTTTGCTTGTTGGAGCTTTTGTAAAAATAAACTTGAATTCCTTTCAACCTTGTCAGAATCTTATTTTCAGTCTATCGGATACCATGGATGTAGACCTGACAGTTCAGTATACTTGGAATATCATCTCCTCGGGCCCAGCAACGGCCGTCTCCAGTCTAGCACGGACGGAGAGGCTGAGGGACAGCGTGCTGCTCAGGGCAACTCACAGACGGCCGTGACTGCCCTCTGCCTCCTTCCTTGCACTGGAGTGGGCACCACATGGGGCAAGTATGGGCTCACGCTGAGGGCCCGCCAAGCACAGGCTGTCTGGAGAACTGCAAAGTCTCTTAATCAGGGAGCTCTGGGCGTAAACTGGGTGCTCAGAGCAAATCTCTCAATTGGAGCAAATGAGTAAAAGGAGAAGGCAGACCTGTGAGCCCTGGGTTGGGGCAAGGGACAGCCCTGTCATCTTTCAGAAGCAACAGGAAAAGCAAACTTGTGCGTTGCCAAAGTACCACTTGTGAGTTTAAGAAAAGCAGATAGGCTGTTCAGGCGTGCTTGGGATTCCAGGTCCCATCCTGCTCTCCTCTTTTTTTCTTCAGGAACTCCTATCCCACCTCAGATCAGAGACTGGGGATCACTGTGGTGGGAGAAATATGGACACAATTTGTCTTGCTCTTGTCCCCATCTCCAGATGGTCGGGGACTGGTGAAGGACTGTGGCTGCAGAAAATGGAGGTATGGTGACTTGGGCAGATGGGCTGAGAGAGGGGTAGGTGAGCAGCATGGGCCTTTTTAATTCTTGTCTAAATACTCCTTCCCCCACATAGGTGAGCTGAGTTGTACTGTGCTGTTCCCAAGGAGAGTCTCTGCAAAGCTCGGTAGAGACTTGGCTTCCCTGCTACCTGCCTCGCCACAGGTAGAGTAGAGCAGTACTTTCATTAGAGATGTCTGCACACAAGTCTCCCTGCTGGGCTGTCAGCTCCCTGATCTTAGTCCCCCTCTCCTCATTTTGGTCATCCCAGAGATTAGTGCCCAACAGAGAAAGGTCCTCACAAATGGACCCACGAGCTTGTCATCGCTTCCCTCAACCACCAGTCTGCCCTTCCTCAACGAAATACTCACCAACAGGGCATCACACCTCTACAAAACCGTCTCAGGTCCACCATCCTGCACTGTCAAACCGCACACTTGAATTTTGGCTACATTTTTGCTGTTCTTCTGTCATCCCACCGGGTCGCCGCAGTGGGGCTATAGCTCAGGAATTGAGCGTACAGACTACCAATACTAAAATCCCAATTCCCTTAGTTACTAGCTGTGTGACTTTGGGTAGTTACTTTACCCCCGTGTGCCTTAACTATGAAATGCGGAAAACAGTACCTAAGCATAGGATTGTTATGCAGATGAGAGGAATTAATGCATTAATGCAGCTTAGAGCAATGGCCAACATACCACAAGAACTCAAACGTTAGTTGTCCCATGTCAAGCCTACTCCACAAGGATATAAACTCTCAAACGGCAGCGTTTGCCCTCTCCCTTTCCTGCACCCAGTCGCCCACTGCAGATGCCTGGAGCACAGGCTGTGTCTTCTCTCCCTAACTTGTTCCTCCATCCCTCACCCCTTCCGCAGCCTGTCACAGATGCCCAGAGCAGGAGGCACTGTTAAAACGTAACCCTACAGCAGCTGACCAGCCCCACAAAGGTCACAGAGGAGACAAGCTGTATTTTACCAGCTGTGCGGCAGATCAATAGGCTAGGAAACATGTTGACTCACAAAAGCTATTGCCCAAAAAAGACACCACAAAAACTCAAAATAAATGCAAAATTTAATGGGAAAAAAAAAGTACAAAGTGAATGGAAAAGAACAAAAACAGTCAATGTATGAAGGAATAAATGAATTAACAAGTGAAGCAGTTTTAGAAAAGCTTGTTAACATAACAGAGGAGCAAGCCTTACGTCCCTCGGGCCTCTTATCCAGTAATACGAGCCCCACTTAACGAGCACCCACACGTAGGCACACAGAAACATATGCAGTCAGTCTACACAGTTACAAACCACCTAGACTCGGGTTACCCATCACCGGGGGACCCTATGTCCCGGTCTGCCTGAGACCATTCTAGCTTACAGCTGTTCATCTGGCATAATTATTTACAAGACCTCCTTTCACTCTGAAAAGTCTCAGTTTGGACAATAAATTACATGATTCTACCCAACATCAACTTGGCGTACGAAAGACATGATAGTAAATGCCGGTGTAGCCCTGCCGCCAGCCCTGATGATGCCAAAGGATGACTCTGAAAAGGAGCGGCACGTCAGGCCCCGCAGTAGGGCTCACGTCCCGGGCCGGGAGCTTGTTAAATAATGGCACGTTTTAAGCTCACCTTGTGCACCCAGGACTAATTTGGTCTCAGCTAAAGACGATAAACTTCCAAACACAAGCAGCACAGAGAGGGAGAAGTGCAGTGAGGCTCACTAAAGCCCGTGGGACCTGTGGAAGCAGCTCAGACCTCAGCAAATTGAACAGTGACGGGTCTCCCCAGAGATGCTAATAAGCCTTGCACCTGCAGACAGGTAACCAGCCACAATTCTGGCATTCCAGTATGCCTGGGGTGCAGCCCACACGCTGCGGTGGATGGGTGGCAGAATATGTCCACTCCAGAGTCCCCAGATCGGCCCATGAACAGGAGTCCCCATTTCTTATATAACCAGTAAATCCGCTGGGTCACTGAGCCTCATCTTTAGAAATATGTTAGGTGACGGAGGCTATCTTAAAGGTCACACTTCAACCCAACCGAAGACACTCCAGACATATAATCCCCCTAAAGCCAAGTCACTTGTGGCCCACATGGGCCTTAGGTATATGCCAATTCGCCTTTTGAATGCCCACACTGAAGGCCCTCAAAATCTGGATCCACCCCTGGTCGCGGCAGGACGCTTGGAAGAGTCGCACTCTGGGCACCCATAGAGCCTGCTCCGCGCCTGGTGAGGAGGGAGAGGCTGCCTTTTTCCTGCTGCGTCGCCACGGACACACACAGCTCACCCCTCCTCCCCACTCTGAATGGAGCCCCATCTTGGAAGCACAGCATGAAGCCAGGACTTGGTCCTGGAAATCAGTAAAGCGGGACAAGGCAGAAAGGGGGAGACAGTGATGGGTAGGAGGATGGAGGACAAGGAAAAACAAACGACCAAGCCAACAATAAATTAGCACAGCTTCTCAAGGCTTCCGACTAGGAGTGCTCTAGACTGCGAGCTCCTTGAGGGCAGGGCTGCGCACTATTCTGGGTAGCCTGTGCCCAGCACAGTGCCCCATCAACATTAAATGAGATTCTTCCTTTGAGCTACTCATTTTTCACCTCCTATTTTATCACGCCATATTCTCAGCCCTGACTCCCACTGGCTCGCAAACCAACAGGAACAGAGAAGAATCGACGCTCCTAGTACTTTTTTAAAATGATCCCCTGAAGAATGCAGTGGAGAGGGGAAAGCTCCTTTGCTGGTAGCGTTTTCTGAAATTGTCCACACACGTCAGACACCTTCGTCTCTTTTCCTTGTGACCCAGCCAGGAAACAGAAAACAATGACCTTGAGACAAAAACCTTTTCCCAGTGGAGTCCTCTGCACTGGGAATGTGCAGGATTGGTTTGGGGGTCTTAGCTGGAGTCAGACACTTAACACACACGTGCAGTTGGTCCCTGTTTACAGGTAGCACCTCTGGAGCGCACAGACAACGGCTTGGGCTGCTGTTCCATTTACATTCGCGTTACAACACTGGACGTGGCCTTGTTCATGATCCACTTTCATCCGTAAAGAAATTCCAAACACTGTCATTACAGGATGTTTATTGCCCACCTCTCCCTAAATATTATAGGGATGCTTTATACATAAGAAAGGTTTAGAGATATTTTTAGTTCTTAAAAATCAGGGAATCTGGGTTACTTATGAAAATAATGGGAGAGGATATTATCTGTCTTCACGCTTGTGCCAAAATAAAAATTTAGAAGTATCCTAAAGTTATTATTGAAATTAAGCTCTAGGTTAGAAACATTAAAATGAAGGGGAATAGGGTGAATTTTGCAGCATGTACACCAGACCACGCGGCCACACCCAGGGCACCGCATGAGTTGCCATCTTGACGGTGAACAATTAGGCCAAGCATCGCCGGCTGGGGCCTTCGCGAGAGTGGCACATAACTGCTCCGTCAAGGAATAGTGACACTGTAAATGGAAGACCAGCCACTGGCTCTGAAAAAAATAAACCTTGTCAGTTTTGGATTCCAGCATTCATGGCTTTGACGTGTTTGCACAGAGAGGGGTGGCCCACCAGGCCCAGGGCAGCCTGGGGGTGGAGGCAGGGGACAAAGCAAGGCTGTAAACACTGGAGTCTGTACCGGCTCCCAGTCCGTCCTCACACCATGTTATGGGAGAAGAAGGGTCACAAGGTGTAACTCAAGCAACTTAACACATGAAAGTCTAAAGTCCGCTCTTGACATGTAAGTCTGTGCGTGCGTTAACTGAAAAATAAAAATAAAACAAACAAAACAAAAACAGACACATTAAAAGATACGCAGACAATCAAATCAAACAGAAACAAAAGACAGCAAGTTGGACGCTGGGAAAGGGCAGTCAGTTTGGCATTTGTGACGAGCAAAGCAGAGAATTCGCTTCAGTTTGTGGCATCCCAGGCTGAGGGTCAAGATCTGATTGGGAAGTAATTTTGCAAAAGTAGATTAAAATTTGAAGACCAAGTACAACCCATGAAAGCAATTCAACTAAATGGTCATGAGAAACAACCCCCCCCACCACCTCGAATGCGCTCTGCACTGACCCCCTTCCCCTGACCAGGACAGGAGGAAGGAGCACTGCTGGCCACCTTACCTAGCCCACTCCTGGCCCCTGCAAGGCCAGCACGGGAGCACAGGGTCTCTCCCGGAGGCCAAACTGACTGAAGCTTTCTGGCATGTCCAGCAGGCAGAGAACGCCTGTCTCCCAGACCCAGGCCACACGGGAAAAGCAGGGAGACGTGACACTGGGGATGGACACCCACCCTGAGAGGTGTGCCAGTGCCCGTGCAGCCGGCCTGCACTCCACCTCCTGGCCCTGACCTGGCCACAGATCGTCGTCTTCCATTTCCGCGGGGTTTTTCCATTACTTATTTCCTAGCAGACTCTATCTGCCTTTTCTGAAACCAGATGGCCTGGGCCCAGTAGGCAGGGAGCAGGGCAAAGTCTCGCTAGGTGCCAACACCTGGGACACAGACCCACAGACCCCTTTCCAGGAGAAACCAGATTTCTGAGCCACTCGCTTAAAATCCCCATGGATTCCAATTCACAGAGTCCCCAGGCTCACCAAGCCAAGAGCTGGACGTGGGGCCGGGGCTGGAGACAAATGCAAAGCAGAGAGCAAATTCACACAGTGGAGGGGAATGTAGGGCTAGTGTCCTCCCTGGGACAGACGGGGGATCATCTCTGCCAGCAGTGCCAGCGGATGGGGGAGGGGCAGCACCAGTGAGCAGGATGAGGGAGACTATGGAAAGGAGGAGGGTCCGTCCCAAAGCAGAGGACAAGCCTTAGGCATAAGAACAAGCATTCAATTCCTAAAGGCCCGGCTTTGTCCCCCTAGCCTCCCCCAGGGAGCAGCTCATGGAGCTCAGGGAGCTTAGATGTGACTACGCCTCTATGCTCGTGTATCTTGGGGGCTGTGTGTGTTGGTAGATATGTGCCTGCGTCTGTGCATGTGACGGGGCTGGAGTAACAGCAAGACAGACCGTGTCCATGGAGGTGTGGGTGCGTGGGGGGGCGCGCGTTGGGGAATGCAGTACTGGAGGTGGGGACAGGCTAATGCCACACGTAGCATCCCAGAGCTGACAGCTTCCTATGTGCTGCATGGCCTTAACCACAAGGCAAGGAAAGGACGGCAAGGACACAGATACTGCCAAACATTCCAAGGAGAAACGGGAGTCCAAGGAGCCCAAGGATGAGGGCAAAAAGGGAGTCACCTGCTTAATTCCTCAGCTGACAAGACAGAGAGGGTACCTGACACAGACTAGGGGCAGGGGAAAGCAGGGATGGACGAGAGCCCACAGTGTGATGTGGTTTGGGACACTGAATGAAGTGAGGTGGAGGAGAGAGATCCCCAGGAGCCAGAGTTGAGAGTGTGGAGTCTCTGAAAAGCCAAGGAGAAATGACTCAGAGTTGCCCCCACCTGGCCAAGAAGTTGACTGCACTCCTGGAGGC
This sequence comes from Ursus arctos, assembly GCF_023065955.2. Lineage (NCBI taxonomy): Eukaryota > Metazoa > Chordata > Mammalia > Carnivora > Ursidae > Ursus > Ursus arctos. Next base: position 31,233,667 of record NW_026623067.1, read on the forward strand.
TGGGAAAAGCCTCCTTGCCCTCCCCAGTCCTTCTCTCTCCTCCAACTCTAACTTGAAGGGCAGCACCTCTATCGAGCAGGACCCCCAGAGCCCCTACAGGGAGCTGTGGTTCTTCCTTCCACCGGGAGTGAGCATACTGCCCAAGGGGTCAGTGCTGCCCGGGCTCAAGTGTCAGCTGCCCTCCGTCACCACCTGCCAGCCAGTGTGGGTCCCACATCTACTGTCTCAGAGACTGAGGGGCATGCAACACAGCTGCCCAAGCAGAAACCACAGAAGCTTTTGGAATCTGGAAATGCTGACATTCCCAGGCCCTGCCCTCTCCAGGCCTGGCAGCCCTTCCCTGAAACCTCTACACCCTTTCAGGGGCCACACCCTGCCTATTTGGCCCAGTCTTCACCACCCCAGCTCTGAAGGGGCTACAGAAGGGGAGAAAGAGAGAGAGAGAAAAGCGAAAGAGAGAAAAGGGAGAAAGAGAGAAAAGAGAAAGAAAGAAAAGAAAGAGAAAAGAGAGATAGAAGAGAAGAGGGAAAGGTGGGGGGTGGCAAGGGGTCGCTTGTGCAAGACAGAAAGTGCGCAGATACCTGGTATCCTGCGATATCAAGCTCACCAGTGAGAGGAAAAGAAAGGTGGGCAAGAATGAGTGGGGACGCAGGTGGGAATGAGAGCAAAAAGGTAAAGAGGTGAGCATAGGTGAAAACCAAAGTCAACTGAAGGAGCCAAGAGTAGGACAGAGTGGGCGCTCAGAGGGAGCAAGAGCCAGGGTGGACAGGGGACCACCACCTACTTCTTCTTGTCCTTGTCCTTCCTCAGAGGCTGCTGGGAGGTGGCATGCAAGGCCTGGGACTGCAGGGCCTCCACCGCGGCCTTCCTGCGGTTGAAGGCATTGGTCTCCTCCTCCAGCTCCCGGCGCTTCTCCTCCACCTTGCGCTTCTCCTCCTGGTGGACCCGCTTGAGGTGCTCAAACTTCTCGTGGAGCTGGGAGCAGAAATGGGGGAGCTCGGGCTTTGTGGGGACCCCGCCAGGCCCCTCCCTCCCTGGCCTGGCCTCACCACAAACCCGAGCGCGCACACACCTCCCTCTCCTTCTCCTTCAGCTCCAGCTCTGTCTCCTTCACTTTGTTGACAAACATCTGCCTCATCTCCTCCTCCTTCCTCTGCAGCTCACTCAGGAACTCCTTGCGCTTGGCCTCGTAGGTCTCCTGCAGGCTGTGGAGACCCAGAGAGAAGAGGCCAAGGGTGTGATGGCAGCGGGATAGCGTGGGGCAGGGGTGGGAAGGGGGATCATGCGGTCACAGCGATACTGGGGTCCCCACAGCCCCTCTCCCTGGCTCACGAGACCCCAGGCACCGATGCCAGCGTAGCTGTGCAGACAGGCGCACTCCCGGTGTGGGCTGTCACCTGAAGGGCTGGCTGTCGCCGTCGCTGTCCTGGAAGCCCATCTCCTCCAGCTTGCAGCGCCGGTAGAGCTCATAGTGTCGACTGTGGGTCTGCTCTCGGAGGTCCTCCATGTTCACTCGGATCAGCATTTCCCGCAGCTTCACAAAGTCGCAGTGGTTCTCATTCTCCACTGGAAGCACAGGGCACGTGGGCCATCAGGCGGGCGCGCAGACAGGCACCAGGAGGAGAGGACACAGGACAGCGGTCAACGTGTTACGGGCAGACTCCCGAGGCGGGACAGGCAAGGCACAATCCCAGGGAGGACACAGGACAGAGGCTGCGGGCAGCCAGGAAGGACGGGACACGACATCTGGGCCCCCGATGCGATGTGCTCTCCTCCTGCACTTACCCTGCACCACGCCCCAAGGGTACTGCCGCGCTCGGACCAGCTTGTTCCCCACCTTCACCTCCTCGGTGCTCCCCACCACAGCGAAGGGCAAGTGTGCCTGGAAAGGAGCCCAAGGACGGCTGAGCACTGAGCTGACAGACTAGCGGATGGACCCTGTCCTGGGCCCCAGGGAGGGGTGGCCAGACCTCAACAAGGCCTGGCCAGGGCTCACTTCCTGGCTCTCCTTAGAAGTATCCTAGAGCCTCCAAATAGGGGAGCAGGCTGAACCTGCACCCCCTCTTCCTCATGTGCGAGGTGTCCTTTCAGCCCTGGGGCTCCCCAGGGGCCAGTCGAGGCTGCCTCACAGGACCTACAAGCCTGGCTCTCTTCCAAGTTCCTACACCCTGGCATCTGGCCTGTTTACTCCTCCAGGTTTCAGTCTCTGCCCAGAATCCTTATCTTGTGAAACTTACACTCAGGGAAGGCCCAGCACCAGCCCTATACCCGATTCCTCCCATCTCCTGGCCACAGGACTTGGGCCTGCTGGCTCCCAGATGCCCACCCGTCTTTCCTGGAGAGGCTAAGGCTGGAATCCTGGGAAACCAGAGTCTCTGGGGCTGTGTGTCACAGATCTGTGCTGGCTGCAAGCCCTCTGGCCCCGAGGCCAGTGTCTAATGCTCACATTCATGACTGCGTTAATCTCGGCCACAGCCTCGTCGTCAGTGGGAAACTGGTAGATCTGAACCCCGTTGCTGACCAGCTCGCCCATGATCTTGATCTTGAACTTGTGGAGCTCACTCTTGGAGATGGTGTCAGCCTTGGCAATGATGGGAATAATGTTCACCTGCCAGGATCAGGGGAGAGGGGCAGAGGTTAGCTCTCCCCAGCTGTGGACGGCCCACATCCCTGGGCAGAAAGGCAGGAGGCTAGAGAGAAGGAGCTGCTCCCATGGGTAGTCCTGGCCTGAACCCAGCCACTGGAGCCTTTCTAATCGGTGGTAACAATCGTCTATGGTGCTTCTTATAGCCCCGGTTCCCCCAAACCACCATTCAGCCCCAAAATTAGTCCTCTGGGCAAACCCAGCTTTGACCTGAGAATAAGAATCAATTCAGCTAAAAGGAAGGGCTCAGGCCCAGGCCCAGGAGACAGAGCTCTAGAGAAAGAGCCCAGAGTGATGGGAGCCCACTGGAGCAGGAGGGACAGGTGTAAGAGAAGATAGAGAGAGAGGACCAACCCAAGGGCCTATCTGCAGGGCCCCGAAGCAGCAGAGCCCCTGACAGGGACCACAGTGGGCAGTCACACCGCAGTCCCCAACTTGGAAGGACCACGAAGCCCAGGAAACAAGTCTGGGGGGGTGCATGCCTTGCTGTCCAGTTTCTTCATGGTCACCAGGTCCAGGGACTTAAGGGAGTGCCCTGTGGGCGTGATAAAGTAGAGGCAGACGTGGACCCTCGTGTCGTGGTAGTCGAAGAGGGAGCGCCGGATCTTCAGCTCCTCCTGCAGGTAGTTTTCAAACTGCGCGTCGATGTAGTCGACTATGGGCCTGTAACTACAGACAGCTCCGTCACCCAGGAGGCAAGCACCGAGCCGTGGGGCGAGGGGCTGCCCACAAGCCTTCCCTCTGTGGGCACAAGCGGCTTCTGCCTGGGGGTCCCTGTCTGGGGACAGGTGGCCGACCCTGTCTCCTAACCTCCAAAGGGGTGCTCAGGACCTCAGGTATTTCCCGAGAGGACTTCCTCTGGCCCCCATGAGGTGTGAGGCTGGCTGATTTGTATGGGGGCAGCTTGGAATGAAAAGTGCTAGAGCGGGGTGTTAGAACCAAGGCCTCTGGGGGGGGGCGGGGGGGAGGCGGGATGAGACTAGGCGGGGCCGCCCTTCCCGCCTCTTGCCTCTCATCCTTATTGATCTGATCCCCGAAGCCCACAGCGTCCACAATGGTCAGCTTGAGGTGCACATTGCTCTCCTGGAGGTCGTAGGTCTGGGGCCGCAGGCGTACGCACTCCTCATGGTGACTGGCTTCCTCGGTCTCGAAGGTCGTGTTGAAGAGTGTGTTCATCAGTGTGGACTTGCCGATGCCGGTCTCCCCTGGGGAGCAAGGAGTGGAGGAGACAGGGTGTCAAAGGCTGGAGCCGGGGCTATCCCTGGCTGCTGGCTAGGAAGGGTGGGGCGCGGGCACCCTCAGCCTCCACACAAGAGAGGGGGGCGGGCCTCTAACTCCATCCTTCACTGTCCCCATCACCAGGAACCATCCCTTCTCGGTGGCCTCAAAAATAATGTGTGGAAGCAAGGGCCAGAAGGCTGACTTGGACATAAGCTACGGCTATGTGGGCAGCTGTGAGATCCACTGGACAGCGTGCGACCTGGTCCCCTGCTCTGCACACCACCCTTCCTGGGCCCAGGCTGGTCACAGGCCCAGCAGGGCCAGGTGCGAACCACCAGTGGCCTCCTGACCCGTCTAGCCTTATCTGCTCAGGATACACTGTTCCCCGAGGCGTCCCCACAGCCCAGCGGAGGCCAGGGCGTCGGCACCTGTGCAGCGTCTGGCAGAGCTCTCGGTGCCCTCTGGGAGCCCGAGGCCTTGAGCACATGGAACCTCCCAGTCTCCCTGTTTGGGGCTCTATTTGTTCAGATGTGTGCCGGAGCTCGTACTGCGTGATACTATAATCGACGGGGAGTCTCGGTTACCAGAGTGTCCTTACCACGCAGTAGGAACAACAGTTAATGTTTTTAACAAACACAAAATCTAAACCTCTGTGATAAACACTCTGGGTTTACAAAGCACGTTCACATGTCTAATTGTGTTCACTCTTCAAAGCCCCTGGAGTCAGGCCCCCAGCCTCTGTCCTTGACCCTGGTAAAGACACTAGTCGCCCTGACCCCCAAAGAGTGTCTCTGCTGGGAGCTCCCTGGGAGCTCAACAGGTGGACAGGGCAGGAACTCCCCATCTCCTGGAAGGCTCCTGTCCCCCCCCCCCCGCCCCATCTGAGAACCCCCCATCCGCGACTACCCCTGGCCAGACTCGGACACATACCCACACAGAGGATGTTAAAGCTGAAGCCCTGTGTGACCGACTTGCTGACCAGCTGGTCCGGGAGGCTGTCGAAGCCCACGTGGCCCCCCAGGGAGAGGCTCCGAGGCTCCGGCTCTGCATTCTGCCAAGAGAGAAACAGCAAGGCAGTGAGCCCCTAGGGAAGAGAGGCCACACGGGGAGAGGCCACACCCCACAGACAACGCCACCCCCCCTACTTGTCTGCATTCTCACCAAATCTCAGGACACAGTGTGAGCGCGCCAGAGCTCCAACTCCAGGAGGAGCTTCCGGAGGGGAAGCCCGGTGCGCCTCAGGCGCCTGACCCCACCCCAGGAAAGCGCTTTCACACACGCCTCTGCTCTACCTGGGCTGGCAAGCCATGCCTGGGCCTGGGGCGTCTTCTGGCACGGATGGCCCAGGGAACCATCTATCCTAGTTGCTACCCCTGAGGATTTACCTATCCTCTTGCCCAAGAGGAGGCCCAGATGGTCCCCCGAATCTTTATCTTAAATAAAGATTTCAAGAGGCCAAGATTGGATAACGTGTATGTTCCCGCAGCTCCCTCCCGGGCCTCACAGACACTCCTTCTGAGACAGGACTCAAGCAGAGACAGGTCTGGCCTGACCCCTTCACACTAGTTCTCCGTCAGAGGGCTACCCACCCCCAATTGGGCCGGGCTCACAGTTCTCCACGTGCACCCCTTGCTGCCCACGCACCCAAGCACGGAGTGCACAAATGGGCCCTGCTAATGGGGCCAGCGCTCCCTCACACCTACCGCCGGGTCTCAGGGCTAGTCTCTAAGGGCACTGTGACTGAAGCATCAGCCCTCCTGCCTCAGTGGTACTCTCTAGGGACTCCCAGGCTCTGGCTCATGCCACCGTCCCACACCCACTCCAGCCCTGGTTGTTCAGACAGACGATTTGGATGAGAATATGGAGGCGTGGCCTCAGGAGAGAGGCAGGCAGCAGGTCCCGAGTGAGCTGGGGACACTGGAGCTGGCCCACAGCACTATAAAAAGAAACCACCAGGACCCGAAGCAGAGGGTCAAAGTCAGACTCCAATTTGTGTGGATGATTTCTTCACTTCCCTGGGAATGGGGATAAAATGCTGTCCTCCAAGGGAAGGTTCCCAGGCTCAGCCTTTCCAGCTTCAGACCTCGGGAGGGCAGGCCTCAGACAGCTCCATGGTGCAGAAACGTCTACTCTATTCTTGAGCCCCTTGGCCCTGGCTGCCCACGAGAAAAGCAAGGCCAGGGTAGGACAAAGGGTGTGAGTCCCATCCTGCCGTCCTGCCCACAGCTCCAGAAGGGAGGAAACAGGCCCAAATGAAGGCAGCCCTGGGAGCTACTGAGTGGTAGGACAGTGGCAGTTCTCATGCCAATGTGGAGAGCGGACAGTGGGCCCTGGCTGCCTGCCCTCCTACAGAGGGATCTGCTCAGCACCTGAGCCCTCTCTGACTTCTTAGTAGCCACAGTCTGTTGCCTCAGCCCGAACCGCTCTAACCATTCTCTCCTCCCAACCACAGCTCCCAGCACATACACTCAACCTTCCCTCCTTGACTAATGATGCCCATCCCTCTCCCCTCACCCCCCAGCCTGGCTCAGTCACTGCAACCTTTCACTGATGACGGCCAGGTGTGTGTGTTGGCAGCCTTGACTACACATGGACCCTCTGGGCAGTTGTACCAACCCCTCAAACAAGTCAGGGTTACCCCAACCCCTGCTCTCTAATAACCCTCTCTCCACAGAGCCTCTGTTCTTACAGCCGACCCTTTCTCCATCTCCTCCATCCCCAGGGGATCATGTTACAACCTCCCACTCCAGCCCAGGCTCCCCCCAGGACTGCAAACATAACCCAACAAAGAGGCCCCAACGGCAGCTTCCTCTCACTGGTGCCCACATCAGAAACAGTGAAGAGAGCACAGGAGGTCCTGGATCAGGTTCAAATCCCCCAGCACGGCATTCTGGGCCCTTCACGGCCTGAGGCCTTCCTCACAGATTCGGCCAGTTTAACTCTGAATTCATTCTTCCAACCGGTCCCTTTCTCCGGGCTCCAAGCTCATTCTCCCCTTTCCCCGGCACCTGCTCTGACCTGGCCCTACATACTTACATTCCACACCCCTCCCTTGGCTGTGACCCTGTTTCCTTGCACTATGCGTTGTCCTTTTCTTACACATCCCGGTCTTCAACTCCTCTGTAAGTTGCTTGAGGATGGCTGCAGGCTGGGGGAGGTCGGGCTTTCCACTCTTCCCACCCTCCCACCAGGATGCCCAACATGCCACACAACGCCGCCATTTACAAGCCACTGAACGCTGCCTTCACCCGCTGCGGCACCGGGGGCATCTGCCCACCTCGCACAGAGCTGCATTATGTAGTCTCGGTTCCACCTGCTCATCGCAGCTTAAGGATCAGAGGGAGGACAGAACGGTTAGTCTAGAGCATTTTTCCTTCCAGGCGAGACGGAAAATCTCCAAAATTTAAGGCGTGCTGCGCTTGCAGAGAAGGCTATGTGTTTATTCATCCTCTTCTTCCAAGGGTGACACAATCAGGATGCAGTCCAACATCCTGTAGCCTGCCGCCAAAACCCACCCAGTCAGCTGCGTCTGGAAAGCACGCGCGCGCACGCTTGGCTGCGGAGTACTTGCACGGAAACAGACGCCATCCTATTTCTGCGTTTCTCCACTCTCTCACAGTTCCAGGCTGCTAAGGCTAAGAGCAGCACTGGGGGGGGGTCTCACATAAGTCCCCCTATCCTTGCTCAGCCAGCCCTGGCTGCCTTCACCCACACAACTCCCAGGCTCTCTCTGGAGACGTGTGTGGAGTGCGGGGAGGTGCCTGTCTCCACACTGTTGCCCAGGCTGCACTCTGTCACTCCAGGGACCACACACCGGGGGCAATCAGCGCCTGCTCAGGAGCCGCAGGGCCGGCGGGAGTGTCGATCTCCAGGGCGTGCGTGCACACACATGCACACACACAGACGAAAGGCCGCTGGTCCTGAGGAGGGCAGACTGGTCCTCCTTGCCTGGTCTCGGGAGACTGACTTCCTCGCTGTACCGCGGCGTGACTCTCACTAATGCCAACTTCTCTGATCCTGTATTTGGCATCAACAACACGTGATCCAAGGTGTACCGCTCACTCCAAGGTGCCTGAACCAGGTGTCTCTGCTGACCCAGCCTCGGAGGAGCCAGCAGCCCCCAAAGCATCACGGGCATGTCTCACCTAACACAACTCAGAAAGAAACTTCAGCTCTCCCAATGGCTACCTGGTGACCCTGCAAATGTCCTGCAATTTGCAGGTAAGACCTCAGCTCCCACTCTAAGGGTAGGTCCTAACAGCCCTCAGCCAATCGGCATGATCCCACGACCGGCTCAGAGACAGGCAAGTGCACCACGCTAAACCTGGATGACCATTTGTAAGCATGAGGGGAGCTGGCACCAGGCTACAGCCCACTTAGGGAATGGCAGGGCCAAGAAAACCACGGGAGAGAGCAAGCCAGTTGCTGCTCTACCTCTGGGCTTTTCCCTTTGCCCCTGGCCACACCTCCCCTTTACTGCCTCTGCTAGTTGAGTGGGCCCCCCCAGTACTCACAGCGGAGAACGCCGCGACTGCTAGGGCTTCCAGAGTGAAACTCGGAACACAGAGGATCAGAGAGAGAGCAAGGAAAGTAAGGACAGGGAAAGAGTGCACAAAGTAAAACATCTCAGTGTCTACCAAAGAAAGCACCAGACGTCAGCTGGTGACCCAACACCCCACTGAGGACTGCTCTGTGTGAACTAAGCTAAGTGGCTACAGGCTCCTACGCAGTCCTTCCCACCCTCTGTGGCAGACACCATTATTATCCCCATTTTACAGGTAAGGAAACTGAGGTGCACGGACGCTTAGAGAACAAATCGGGGCAGAGCCAGGATTTGAGAGTAGCCGAGTCCTGGCCCCAAACCACGGGCCATACTGCCTCCCCTGTTCTTACAAGGCTCCTGACCCCTTCAGTCAGTCACTCGGCACACGCACACGGGGCCCGTCTGCTGTATGTGCCAGGCACTGGGATGGCTGCCAAAGAAAAAATGAGGACACTGGATCCTAGACCTCGGGGGCTCAGTGTAACGCAGTTTAAATTCAAAGGGCTAGAGAGGCCAAGCAGGTAATGTCAACGGGTGAAGAGGAAAAAGTAGAGTCATAACCAGGACAACAATACCCAATGGCTATCAGGAGCTTCCCACGTACAGCTCTGAGTGTCATTTTGTCCACGCATCAGCCCTGTGAGGTAGGCTGTCATATCACCACCATCAAACAGATGAGACAACTTAGGCTCCAAGAGATTAAGAATTTGCCCGGGACCACACTGCTCAGGAGGGTGAAGCCAGGATGTGAATGGAGACAGGATGACTGCAAAGCCCACGCTTCCAGCCACATCACTCCACGGCCTGCTGGCTGCGAGACCTGCTGACTGGGCTGAGCGTGGGGTCCCCCCGGGAGAGGTGGGAACGCCAGGGAACTGCAGAGCCTGTCTGTGCAACTCCAGCCAACTCTGGGAATGGAGGCCTGGTGCTGCCAAATCGAACGATTTTTCAAGGGAATCCACAAATCTAGATTTTTACGTGCAATCCCCTAATTTTTAAAAGTTGGCAAACAATACAAATTGAGAATGCCATGGGGCCCAACACAACCTGTCTGGGGGCTGTACCTGGTCCGCGGCCTCACGATCCGCAACACCGCGTCTGGTAGGAGAGTGAGCTAGAAGGACAGCACACCCATGTCTCTGCTCTTGGGGCGTGGAGACCCGCAGGAGAGAGCTCCACCGGAGAAGCCTTCAGTTAGACAACTCAGCTCAGACCCCGGTGAGGAGCGGGCCCAGCTTCTGGCCCTGTGCACCCCCCCCCCCCAGGTCCCTGGGGTGCTGGCTCAGGGGGTCTAACTGTCCTCAAACCTCCAGAAGAGAGAGTTGGCAGCTCTGGGCTCTACATACACAATGGGAAACTCCACAGGGCCATTATCCCTTCTCTAATCACTAACAAGCTTTTGGCTCCTGAGCCAGGCCCCAGGCTTCTGTGTCATCATTTCTTTGGCACATCAAAGACAACAACCAAAATAACAACTGCTCAGGCCCGCCGTGTTCCTCCATGCCCGGCTGTCCAGAACAAAGTAGAAAATGGCATTTTGTTATGCAGCCCAGTGGATAACTAGGACGTCATTTTCCTGACCAGGAAATGCTCTGTCTGAGCTTTCTGGAGCAGCCCTAATTGCCATCCAAAAGGAGCTATTCCTTTCACCAAGAAGAGAGGTGGGTTTTGGGGAGAAACCATGTCTGATAGCTCGCCCACACAAAAACACAATTTTATCCTGAAAAATTAGAAATCTGCTGAATGTCTGAACCAAGAGAGCCAAAGAAGGTGTGGGTGAATAGAGAATCCTGAGGTCAAACCCCCCAAACTAAGTTGGTCATTGGGATGGAAGCGGAAATGGTACCCCACTGTACGGGTATTTGGCTCCCGAATCCTGGACAAAGAGCAACTCCCCACCCTAAGCCTTCCAAAGAGTTCTCCGGGGCCTTGGCCTTCAACAACTCTTTTCCCCCAGGCTCCCAGGCCTAGAACCCATAGGACTGAGCACCTGCCAGGCAAACAGGAAGCCCACTCCCCAGGAGAGCCCCAGCCCTAGGGAAGCCCTATTACTGTTGAGCAATGGACCCAGGAGTCATTGCCCCACTGGGAGCCTTCTCAACCCATGTTCCTGGCATAAACCACACTACCCCCAGCTCTAGCTGCTCTAAGCAGCCTGGGCCTTAAATAGCCAGAGCAGAGGCCGCTGGCCAGAACCCGTGGTCATAGCGCAACTGTCCTTGAGTCTGAGAGGAATCTTAGGAATTTTCCCAGGAAAGGCTTAGGCTCACATCCCAGGATTCCACAGCAAGTCTCTAAGCCCAGGTCAAAGGTTACGGGAAATAACCAAAGGGATGTGTGCGGGAGGGAGCGGGGGAGAATGTTGCTCTCCTGGGCTGCGAGGGAAGGACAGAGTCAGGATTCACCTACCCATAATCAAGAAGACACCAGACCTGTGAGCAAAAGTGTCTCTCTCCTAATGCAGCAACAAAACCCCCAAAAGCCTGGGGAGAAGACATGACCGAGGATCAAACAGCAAAAGTGCCGGCATGGTGGCAATAATGGCACCATGGCAGCTGGGCCCCAGGAGGAGGCCACCATCACTCTCCAAAGGCCAGTCATTCCGTTCCCCCTCCTGGGAAGTGAAGGGACTTTAGGAGCAAAACTACCCCCAGGAGCCTAAGGCCACCCCATGCCCCAACCCCTATACTCCATTCTCTCTGTTTCCATGTCTCATTAGCAGGCACTTTCCTCCCTTTTCGTGCACACAGAAAGCCAAGGCTGACACTTAGCAACATACGACAGCTTGTTTCACAGGTCTCCTGTCAAAATAAGGCTTCTAAGAAGCCAAGCGCATTTGCTGGTCTCTAGGTCCAACCAGCTTACCCCAACACCTTCTTGGGCTTTGTTGTGCTGTCTGAGAAGGAGTGGTCCATTCTACCATGGAGCAGATGAGAAAGACGCCCTGGGCCTCAGAAGGTACTGGAAACCCATGTGTTCATACTTTCTCACTTGGCTCAGGGACTCCGGCAACAGTCCCCACTGCTTTGCAGCAGCGAAAGCCTAAGTGGTCTGGACATCACTGGAAGGAAACAGTGCTCCACAGTGAATGAGACCCTACCCTTAGAAGGGGGAATGTGGGCAGTGAAGGGGACCCTCCCCCTCTCCAATCCCAGGATGGATGCCGGCACTGGGAAGGGACAGAGAAATGCAAGGGTACCAACATGGGCCAGTGGAAGCTCAGTACTATCATTCTGCTGCTTGCTCCATTCACCCCAGCCCCGGGCAAAGTATCAGATTTGCACCCTCTCCCCACAACCAGGGCTGGAAAGTGGACTTGGGTTCATGTCCACAGCCTCTCCAGAACCCTGGGCCCCACGTGGCCCAAGCCCAGGAGGCCCCCCAAGAGTAGCTGGCACCTGCAATCTGAAATAGGTCTTTATTCCCCCCTCCCCTGGCTCTATCCCTCTAACCTGGCTTCCAGGATAGGGACCAAGAACTGCCTAGAAGCCATGTGTTCTGAGGAGAATATCTAATTTGCGCCAAGACCACTCAGGGCAATTCAAGTAGAGATACAACCGAGATGCCCCTTGCCCTGTTTTCCACCACCTCTTTCCAGCCATGGTTCCTCATCTAACTCCTGAAGATACAGATGGCTCCAGCAAACAGCACTCCAACGCTAGCATGATGGCATGCTGCCCTTGGAAAATATCCCTTCCCCGGTCATAAGTGTCTCCCTCCTGCCTGCATGGCTCCTCTGGCTGTCTGGGAAAGCTTGTGCCTTGGGGGCCATGCCTGGGGATCCCAAGACCCATGCTGGCAGCACAGTGGCAGAAAGGCTGGAGAAGCTTCAGGGGACACACAGAGGCCAGCCAGCCCTCAGGCCCTTTGCTCTGTCATCCTGCAGCTGCTTTCTTCTGGTAGCTGGACCCAAGCCACAGAGACATTCACGGTAGTTAATGCCCCAAATACGTACCTCCCCCTCGCCCATCTTACAGCCCAAAACTCAGAGGGCTTCACCCTCTTTGTCATCTCAAGGGTTACGTGGGTGCTGGGGTTGGGTCTCAGGCCTAAACTTACCAATGACCAGCGTCTGCTGCCTCACCCAACTGCGGGCTGCTGGCGTCAACAACCTGATGGGCAGATAACATCCAGAGCCCTCCCTGACAACCAAAGCTTTTGACAAAAATCAGGCCTGGGGTCCCAGCCTCCATCGGTTCTCCCATCGTGCTGGCACTGTAATTAGGCTCCCTCTTGCCACCTTCTGTCTCCCTACCCTGGTCAGTCCCTTACCACATGTTCCCTTGGATCCTCAGTGCCTTTCCACCAGCCTCCCTGCTCTGACCCGTTCCAAACAAGATCCCAGGCATGCCTTCCTAAAGTCGGCACCCATAGCAAGGCACGATGCCCATGAGGGAGGTGGGGCAGAGCTGCAGGCTTGCAGTGGTGCTCACGAACGACCTCTAACACCCCCAGGCACTGAGAGCTTCACAGATGTCCCTTGCTGAGCTCCCGTCTCTCTCTCAGGATGCCTCAGCAAGGAGGTGCCTGGCCACTTTTACAGGACAGGGAGATACCACTCCATGACAGAGCCCTGTTGCACGAGAGAGTTGCCTCCCACACACCCCTTCCCACCAGTTTTTGCTTTAGGGAGGGAATAGGCACTCCTTGGATAGCCTGCTTCTTGGGGGAGTGTCAAGATTACAGGGGTGACAACGGAAGTGACAGATGGTGCTGGGGATAAAGCGGAGATGGCGGGGGGGGGGGGGGGGAGGTGACTGGCTGGGAGGAATGCCAGGCGTGAGGCTGCCATGCTGCACGCTTCTTCCCTCTCCCCCTCACAGCCACACTTTCTCTGGCTCTAAAGCCCCTCACCTGGGAGTCTGAACCCTGCCCCATGAGATTTTGACAGAAGAAACACAGGAGATGGCCCTGGGGACAGGAAACTCTGGGCCCCAGTAAGGGGAGGGGGGGGGTCCTAGTAAGGAGGAGGAGCACAGCAAGAGTGCACAGGAGTCTGGCTGCTCCAGGAAGACAAGAGGCACCAGAAAGTCCCCAGAGGGCTGTCCCAGACGTGCACATCCAGGGGATGTCAAACCTAACCGCACAGCTGACCTAGGGTCGAGCAGAGCCTAGCCAGGACGTAAAGGCCACCGAGCCTATTTACATCATGCTATGCGGGGAACAGGAACCCAGCACATACTGACCTCGAGGTACAACTCTGTACGCTCATCTAAGCTCCAGGATGGGACAGTTCCCAGGCCAGCCGGGGCTGGGCTGACCACCAAGCCAGCCTCGGGGGCGGACGGGGGTTCGGGGAGAGCAGACCTGCCAAAGTTCAATCAGATCATAGCCTCATGGCCAATGCTTAACACCAAAGTCGGCCCTGAGGCTGGACAGACACCTAACCATATCTCTCAACATGCCATAGACTGCAATTAACCTTCACAAACTCCGAAGAATATTAGTATGGTTGGGCCCAAGACAGAGAAAGAAATGATTTTCCCAGGATGACAAACCAGGAGAGGAGAATGGAGTCCAGGCTCCTAAATTCAGGCCAAACCCCACCCAAGGTCTCCACCCAAATTCAACCCTATGCAAGTCCTCCCAGGAGGCTGATGGCTCAGAGCGTGGAGGGTGTGGAAGGCGTCCATCCAGACAGCTCAACCTGGCACAGTAACCAAGGCCTTACAACCATACCTGAGTCAGTCCCCTCTCTGTGCCTTGACCCGTGAAAGAGATAATACCTGAAAACCTCACAGAAATGCCAACATGGGAATCTGAGGGGAAGGGTCTTTCCAGCCCACCTCCTGGCAGTGCTATCAGGTCTCTCAGCTCAGGGTCTGAGGACCACCTCTGGGCGTGCAGTGACCAGAGCCCCAGGGAGGGTACTGAGTAACGGAGCAAACTCCTTTTCTGCTGCCTTCTTACACAGAGGGCCAGTGTCCACATCTACCAGGACACTAGGTATCATGTGTCATTTATTGAATCCTTACCGCATGCCAGACACTGCTCTAAGTACCTCACCTGGATTCTCTTACTGAATCTACCCAATAACCCCAGGAGGAAGGTAATGTTTTTATTCCAATTCAGAACACTGAGGGGTTAACTAACGTGCTCAAGGTCACATGGCCAAGGAGTAGTAGTCTAGGATTCACATCGGGCAGTCTGATTCTGGTTACTCTACATACCGTTCCCACCAGCAAGACCAACCAACTGTTAGAGCAACCTCTGGCCGCAGACAAAACTCAGACATAACTTTCTGGTCAGCGGGGCACAGAAAATGTACACAGACACGCATGCACAGATGCGCAAACACCCCCAGATCTCTTGGCCTCCGGCTAATCAGCTCTCTTAGGATTCAGGGACTGCTCTCCTTGGGTACATAAATTCTAATTTATAGTGCAGGGGTGAGGTAAACCTCTGATTCACCCAACCTCTGAGTCTGCTCCTCCTATATTTAAACTTACTTGACGGACACAGAGCCTCCTCCTCAATGGGAATAAAACACCTCAGTCCAGAAATTAGGAAACCAAAAGCTCCTACTTCAGTTATGCATATTTCCCAAGTAGACCAACAAATGTATTTTCAGATTAAAGGGTAAATTTACATACATAAATTCAGATGACAGTATTTATAGCATTAATTACATAAGTCCTAGCTCCTTTATTTAGCCCCAGAACCAATTCCTTATCAGTCACATATTCAACATTTCCCCCCTCCCCCCCAACAGCCCCGAGCCCGCCCTCCCTCCCCCTTCCCGCCCGACCAGGGCCTCACATGCTGGCAAGAGGATACAGCTTCCTTCACTGTCACAGCCCAGCCTCCCAGACACACCCAGATCCAGCCTTAGACACCAGGGGACAGGCAGACACGATCCCCAAGAGGCTCCCCTCCCCCAGGTGAATTACAAACATCTTTAGGAAGTTGGCTATTGGTGGGCTCAGTCCCACAGAGACCCCTGCAGGGACCACCCGAGCCGGTAGCCCTGCCGAAGGCAAACCCAGACTGGGGCCCAAACAAACATTCACCTAGAATCGCTCTTCCTGGGGGAATTGCTGCCTGAGACCGGATCACTGAGCTGGGACCTGCCTGGAATGCCCCCACGATCTGGGCGCTTAGGCGGGGAGTGGAGATGGGAGACGAGTGGCGGGGGAAGGCAAAGCAGGCCCAAGGTCTTCAAGGATCCGAGTCTGCAACTACCCTGAGCTCATCTGAAGGACTCCCTCGGATCCTTTTGGGCTTCATCCTCACAGGCTGTGCCCATCCAACAGCACCTGCGCGGCTACGAATCTCCCCAGCAGTGCAGAAACACCCGGCGAGATGTGGGGGTCCGGAGGATCCCGGATCCTCCCCCACACACACACACCTCCGGCTCCTGGGGCCCCAGTCTGTCCTCGCACCTGGCCCGAAGCAGCCAGGTATTTATTTGCTCCTTCCCGCGAAGGGGGTCTGCCTCTCGTACGCCCAAGGGGGGCGCCCCCGCCGACGCCCCGGGACCCCAGGCTAGCACTGCGAAGAGCCCGCTCGGGTGTCCCCAAGCCAGCCCGGCGTCGAGGCCCGGCCGCGCGTAGCTGACAGCCCGCCTGGCGCCCCCGGCCAGCTGCAGGGCGGCCCCCTCCCAGCGCCCCGCGCCTCCCGCGCGCGCCGCGGCCCAGCAGGGCCCTCACCGAGAAGCGCTCCAGGTCAGTGGCCGCCATGGCGAGCTCCGCACCGGGCGGGCGGGCCGGGGCGAGCACCCGGGCCGCGACGGGGACCAGCCGGCTGCGGGACGCGCTCCGCCCGGGCGGCTGCGGCTGAATGGATCCAATATGGCCACTTCCTGGAAACTCCCCTTGGCGGCGGCGGCGGGAGAAGTCGCGGAGCCGCCCCCGCCCCCGCCCGCGGGACCGGCCTCCCCGCCCGGCCCCGCCACGAGCGCAGCCAGAGCCCCGCTTGGACCGCCGGGGGTCTCCGCTGCGAGGCGGGAGGTGCAAGCTGCGGGGGCTGCTGGGACTTGTAGTCCGCGAGTTGGGGGGCCGGGAGGGCAGTTCCCGGGGGGCCAAGGGCCGATGCGCGTCCCTCTGGGAGGCTGGGGCGGAATCCGGGTGGTTGTGACAGGGCCCCGCGCGCTAGGAAATCAATTCCATAACGAAAAGAGTGGGGTGCTGCGAGCGCCTACGGGTGTCCCCCACCAAGCCGCCTCCACCCCGTCCGAGCCTGCAAATGCCCTGGACCACCGGCCAGACTGTCGACCGGCTACTTGCTGCCCGTCGGGGCCAGAAGAGGCCGCCTGAGCCTCGTCTGCCGGTGCCCTGGGCCCCACCTGATGCTCTGATCCGAGCCAGGGCGGGACCCGGGGCGGGACCCGCGAGTCCGGCCGGGCGGCCTTCCCGGGAAGGGACCAGCCTTCCGCTCCTGCAAGTTGACTCCTTGCGCAATGAACGCTCAGGATGCTCATTCCACCTCGACGGTCAAGGCACCAGATTACAAGTTGTCATCACCCTGCTCGCCCCCAGGCACTTGGGGCGACGTCCTAATGGAACCTGGGCCCTGTGCAAAGAGAATCACTGATCCCAATGCATGCACATTCTCTCTGCTAACCTCGCTACTCAAAATGTGCACAAATCTCAGAAAAACAACACTTCTGCCCAAGCCCATGGCTTCAGCGAGCTCTGGTCCTTTTCCCTGACTAGCAGTACAAAATCTAACACCAAATTTTCCAAAACCCTCCTTTATTCTTTCCCTTCCTTCTGCCTTCTGCTGGGTCTTTGGGAATACCCAAGGTTTGCCCCCTGCTCCTCCACTGGCCTCATCTTGGGTCGTTCCACCCTCCATACGTCCTCCTCATCACTCCCAATATCTTCCTAAGAAAAAACCTGGCCTGTCCCTCCTACTCAGAAACTTGTGCTGGCTGGAGGTGCCCAAAGACCATATCTGGACTTGGCACATCTGGATTTAAGAGGAGGCCCCTTCCTGCCCCTTCCACTGGCTTGCAGGTAGGTGACCTTCTTACCCTGTAATGGCTTTCTCCTCTCTTCGCTCCCAGGAAAATTGTAGCTTGTCACTAAAGTGAACTGACTCCACTGGTCCTTTTGGACTCGGTATGTTCACGTTGTTCGTCTCTGTCATGGTGTTTCATGTGCTATGTGGTGGCTATCTGCAAGAAATAGGCAGAACAGTGGTAAAGTGAGTTGGACCAATGGCAAACCTCCTGGGTTGGAATCCTCCCTCCAATCCCTTGCTAACTTTTTAACCTTACACAATTAACTGTTTGTCTTTTTTCCTCACCCTAAAAATAAGCATTAGAGTACCTCTGTCACAGGATTAAATGAGACAAAATAAGTAAAGGGCTTTAAATATACTTGAAATAAAATCCTTAACAAAGTCTCTCTCTCTCAACTACAAAGGCTTTGGGGAGCCTGGCTGGATCAGTCGGTGGAGCCCGAGACTCCTAATCTCCGGGTTATGAGTTTGAGCCCCACATTGCAGGTAGAGATTAGTTAGAAATAAAATCTTAAAAAAAAAAAAAAAAAGACTATAAAGGCCTTAATGTCAGAGTAGAGAGAGAAAGACAGAGACAGAGACAGGCAGAGATCAGTGTTAAATTGACCATCCTAGACCTTATCTGCTCTTTCCTTTTCCCCCCATAACTGGCAAGAAATCTGTCACAAATGCCATTTTCTGCATCACAACTCTCTGAGATCTGCCCTAAATTATCTTTTTTAAAAAGATTATTTATTCGAAAGAGAGAGAGAGAGAGAGAATGAATGGTGGGGAGGGGGAGACAGAGAGAGAGAGAGAGAAAGAAAGAAAGAGAGAAGCAGACTCCTCCCCTGAGCAGGGAGCCTGATGCAGGGCTTGATCCCAGGACCTAGAGATCATGAGCTGAGATGGAGGCAGACACTTAACCGACTGAACCACCCAGGCGCCCCCTAAATTATCTTTAAAATGATCTTTTGGGGCACCTGTGTGGCTCAGATGGTTAAGCATCTGCCTGTGGCTCAGGTCATGATCTCAGGGTTCTGGGATCCAGCCCCACACTGGGCTCCCTGCTCAGCGGGGAGTCTGCTCCTCCCTTTCCCTCTGCCTGCTGCTTCCCCTGCTTGTACTTTCTCTGTGTCAAATAAATAAATAAAATCTTTAAAAAAAAAAAAAGATCTTTTTTCCCTACTTGGGTCTGTTTCAAAATGCCGACTTCTAGTAGTTCCAGCTGATGGCTGCGAGAAGGAACAACCCAAACTACAGCTGACTTCCTTCTCTTGGGATATGTTCACTTTACTAGGGGAATTTACACCTACTCCCCAAGCCCCAAATTTCTTTTTCTCTTTCTTTCTTTCTTCCTTTCTTCCTTCCTTTCTTCCTTTCTTTTTTTCTTTCTTTCCTTCTTTCTTTCTTTCTTTCTTTCTTTCTTTCTTCCTTTCTTTCTTCTTCCCCTTCCACTTCTTCATCTTCTTCCTCTTCTCTCTTCCTCTCTTTCTCCTCCTCCTCCCTCTCCACCCTCTCCACTTCCTTCCCCTTCCCTCCAATGCTACTACTGGTCAAAACTCCTGAAGGAGTAAGAGTTACCTGTGGGGACACAAAGGTGAACGCAACAATCACTTCTCACATGAGCAAAGTGTTTTGTTTTCTTTAAAGATTTGATTTATTTACTTGAGAGAGACGAAGAGAGTGGGAGCATTGGGGTAGGGGCAGAAGGGCAGAGGGAGAGGGAGAATCAGCCTCCTGGCTGAGTGGGGAGCCAGATATGGGGCTCGATCCCAGGACCCTGGGATCATGACCCGAGCCATGGGCAGATGCTTAACCTACTGAGCCACCCAGGCACCCCAAAGAGTTATTTCTTATGACAGCATTTTCATGTGTTCCTTATACAAGCAGGAGAAGTTCATAGATGTTAACCACACACACACACACACACACACACAGACACACACAGAGAGCGATCCCACAGTTAAATAAAATAGCTGTATGTATGAATGCTGAGCTCCACACGGGGGGGGGGGGGGGGTTTCTGTAGAAGTTCTCAGATCTTTTGATAAGCTACTACGCACTGTCCCTATCTGAGAGGGAAAGGGAATGAATATGCAGCTCTCCTCAAATTTAGTTGACCACCCCTCTGCCCCACCCCACATACACAACCAGCATCACACTGAACTTGAACATGACAGATTTGTCTTTTACATTTGTTTATAGTTTCTTTTGTCATACAAAAGTTTAAAATGCTGGTGTTGTAAAGTTTACCTATTGTTTCCTTTATGTTTTTCACCATAAAACCTCTTTTAAAAAAATCCTTCCCTCTCTCAAATTCATAGGTATTCCCTTTGTATTTTCCTATAAAGCGTTTTTAAAACTTTTTGTCAAGCTAATCGCTTTGTCTTTCCCCACTGATGTACAATGAAAATAGTACCAGAGTCTAGATTTCTATATGCATATGTGTAGGTTTGTGGGGCAGTTAGGATTAGGTTCCATTGTTTCCTCAAGACAGATGTTTCTTTTCTTCTCTTTGAAGATTTTATTTACTTGCCAGAGAGAGAAAGAGAGAGAGAGCGTGCACAAGCAGGGGGAGCGTCAAGCAGAGGGAGAAGCAGGCTTCCCGCTGAGCAGGGAGCCCGGTGGGGACTCCATCCCAGGACCCCAGGACCAGGACCTGAGCCGAAGGCAGATGCTTAACTGACTGAGCCACCCAGGCATCCTAAGATGGAAGTTTCTTTCTTCTTCACGGTATCCACAAAGTCAGTCTAGGTGATGTGACATTCTATATGCAGTTTCTGTGTCCCTTTGCTTTGAAAGGTCTTGACCTCAGGGTCCCATATATTGATATCTGCATTCCAGGCAGCAGGAAGGAAGGTGATAAAGAGAAAATGAACACGTACTCTCCAAAGAGTCACAAGCTGCCGCATGGTAGGTCTGCTTACAGCCAATAGCCAGAACCCCAGCTGGGAAATGGGGTCTATATTCTGGCCATCATGTATATGCTAAAAATTCCATAAAATGTTAAGAGAGTAGACACTGGGAAATAGCAGTCCTCTCTGCCAAGTCTGTGTTTTTCGACTATTTATTCCCTTCCAGTGAGGTACCTGAGAAAATTTTGTTTCTAGTATTTAAATTTTTTAATTCATAGATGTATCAGAAAATTAAAATATTAAAAAGTGACAAGCAAGAAAATAATCAGCTGTATACGACCTTTCAGAATCGACCACAGAAATGAACATTACATCACATCATTCCAGAAAGCTTTCTGTGCATAGTTAAAGATAGGAGGAAAGGTCACAGAGATACTTCATAAGAATTGGACCATAATACAGATGCTATTTTAATTCAAAGTATTACATTTAATTTTACTTGAAACTGAAGGAAGAGTTGACCTTCAGGTAATGTTTCTTGACCACAAGAGACATTACTTGTTGAAAGGTAGCTTTTTCAACCTCTTGAGGATAATCAAAAATGGTGAAAAACATTCAGACATTCAGTCATTCTTTAAAAATGATACATTTTAACTGTGTGGATGTGTGTGTGTGCACGTGTGTAGGCAGATGAAGGCATCTCAGCTCTCATGATTCTTTCCATTTTTCCATCTCCCTTGACCCTGCCTCCTGACTTTTGTTACTTGTATAATAGTCGTTACATTGTCCAGGTTTATGAGAAACATATTGTTCTGTAAAAACATGATTGCATAAGTACTTGGTATACATTCGAGATTTAAATGAATTCCAAGCCTTTTACCAAGGCGTCTCCATTTGCAAACTCTTTATTTCAATTCATCTCTTCATGGACTGAGTTTCATCGTCACGCTGTTTCATCAAGAAGGGTTTTGGATGTTTAAGAATGTCTGTCTGTTGCCCTTACATAGAAACCAGATCTTGGCTGGGTATAACATTCTTGGGTCTCACCTTCTTTCCCACTTTTTTCTCTGGAAGAAATCTGAGACGAGTCTGAATTTTCCCCCTTGTAGGTGACCTCTTTTTCCTGCTTGCATGCCTAAAGAAGTCACTTTCCATCATTTTTTTTAGTTCAACAATTTAACTAAGACCTGTCTTGGTATTAAACATTCTGAATCAAGCTTTTCTGGAACATAATGGGTCTTTCGATCCGCAGTTTACATTTTTTCTTCATTAGACATTCTCTTTTGGCTCGATTTTTTTATTTTCCTTCTTCAGGGATACCGAGTAATCCTTATATTGGGTCATCTTTGTATGTATTCCATTTCTATTCATTCTAATTTTTCAAATCTCTTTACTTTGTTTAGCGGTCCCAGTTCAGTAATGGGAGTTTCAGCGTGGTTAGTTGCCTTTCTTGTTGGTTCTAAGTTATTTCTTCATTCTCTCATGAGGCTGTTTTTGTCCTCAATTTGTTTCCTTGCTATCAAGTCTTATCTTATCATCCCATATTTGAGCCTTCGATTATCAAATTCGTGTTCTTATTAAGTTGTTTTCTATGTGAAGCAATTGAAAGCAATTTCCTTTGGCACGGAGGGGGGAGAGGAGCCTTTGTCTCTTGCCTACTGTTTTCCCTCTACTTGTCATTAATTATGTGCTGCCATGTGTTTGCATCCATTTCTTTTCATCTTGGTTTGGTGGCTCTGTCCGGACCTTCTTTATGCTGCTGTAAGATGATGGCAAGAGACAGGAGCTCACTGACTATCTCCTTACTATTTGAAATCAGTCTGTTTTCCCCTCTGAGCTAAGAGAGTGGCAGGATATATGGATTTTGTACACTTTTTGGTAGTCAGAAATGGAGGAAGGGAAAGAGAGCTCAACCAAAGCAGAGTGCAGCCTTTGTTGGAATGCGTGCGTGTGCTGCTGTCCTGAGGTTCTGATTAACGTCCTGCACAAGGTCACCCGATTGGGGATGGAGAGGAGGATACTATACACCTTTTGCAAGGAAAGGGGATAACCCAGGCTTTGCATCCATTTCTCAAGTTGGAGTGTTGTTCTAGGGGTTTTCTTTCCATCAACTGAGTCAGCTCCATGGGTCATGCTCCCTGCTTCCCCTATTTCTCTCCAGCACACTTTTTAATATGGTTCATTCAGAAGAGGAAGAATATAAGGGCATGACTCACATCTGTTTCCTTTCAGATTAAGGAGCAATAGAGAGAATGTTCAGGATTTTGTCCATTTCTGGGTGTTCAGGACAGGGAGGGAGCAAGATGTGCTATGCCACTTTGTGTCACTCCAGAATTTTTTGTAACTTTCTTTGGATGTCAAATTTGAAGTTTATTGTATTGGTTGCTGATAGTAAATTTCCCCTGTGTAGTATTATTATTATTATTATTATTATTATTATTATTATTATTCAGAGAGAGAGAGAGAGCACAAGCAGGGGGAGCGGCAGGCAGAAGGAGAAGCAGTCTTCCTGCTGAGCAAGGAGACCGATGTGGGACTCAAACCGAGGACCCTGGAATCATGACCTGAGCCGAAGGCAGACACTTAATCGAATGAGCCACCCAGACATCCACCCCTCCTGTGGTTTTATCTACTTTCTTTTGTTAGGAATTGAGAAAGAGAAATGCTATGGGGAAGTTTTAATCCACTATCTATATCTAGAAGTGTCCCTACACATTTTTAAAACAGTGTTTGCTGGGGCGCCTGGGTGGCTCAGTTGGTTAAGCATCTGACTCTTGATTTCAGCTCAGGTCATGATCTCAGGGTCGTGACATCTAGCCCCGCATCAGGGTCTCCTGGGATTTTCTCTCTTTCGCTCCCTCTGCCCTCCCCCTACGTGCATTCTTTCTCTCTCTCTCTCTCTCTCTCTCTCTCTCTCAAATAAATAATCTTTAAAGCAAAACCATAAAACAGTGTTAGCTATCACTGGGTTTCACATCTGACTTGTATCAATGGCTGTGAAACAATGCAAAGCCAAGAGCAGATCCAAGAAGCCGACTGGGTCCTGGGCACTGAGCTCACAAGTCCCAAGACGTCCCAGGCAGGCAAATTCTCCCGTTTCATAAGACAAGACTCTTAAAAGCTAGATTTAAGAATTGTAGTCAAGCACCAGTACTGCCAGGTTGAAGCCTAGACCAGGAGTCCCAGCCTGATGGAAAGGCCATCCTGGAGAGAAGGGACGACGTTGACTCCTCCTTCCGTAAAGACTGGCCAAAGTTCGCCCCAGAGCTGGATGTAGGAGCCGTGTGGCACAAGGGCGAACAACCACAAGAAAACAGCCCTTCCCTAGCCTCCTGGGTTTCCACCGTGGGAACCGCATACTGCAGACGGGACAAGAAGCATTTAAAAACTTAGGCCTCCCTGCCTTCCGCCAGAACATCTGTCATGGACATCCGTACACGAAGTACTCCAAATGCCTTGGAAAGCCTTGGAGATGAGAATCTTTGCCTCCCCTAGAGGACCCCCTAGAGCATGGGTCCCTGGGTCCCCTGGGAGAGCCCCGAGACCATGGTTTGTAGGGACATATCCAGGTTTTAGAGGGCCTAAAGTTTCTAGAATTTGGAAGGCTTTCTTCGAGGAAGAGAATACACAGTTGTAAATACAAGATTAGGTATGGAAGTAATTATTTCGAATGAGAAAAGAACAGAACTTGGAAAAGACCCGCATAAGTGAGAGGCCGGAAATTTAAGACGTGTTTCAGGAGGTCCAGGTTGTGCTCAGTAAATGGGCCACAGAGACACGCACAGGTCCCCAGTCCCAGTCCGTAGGGATTTCTGAAGCAACCCCCTGTGGTCCAGAGCTGCCCGCTGGGGAGGACAGCCCACTCCAAACCTGGCTCGGCAGGCCTGAGGACAGGGCTTGAGACTAACTTTACAAAGGGCTTCATGGGACTCGTCAGAAGATCCCGCTCACGGCTCTGCCCCCACCTCAACTCCTAATGGCCACGTGGAGCCCCGGCCTCCCTGAGATGGAAGAATTTCTGCTCCTCCAAGGTAGCTGTGACCAAAGAGGATTCTCTGGAAACAAAGCATGTCAATTGTCCAGTAACCAGAGAGCCATGGCCTATAGACATGCAGGACCTAAAATGCTCACATGGGGGAGAGACCAGGAGATGTGCAGCTGGCTGGCCAGCCTTTTTCAGCGTGGCCTCCATCCCTGCAGGGTGAACAGGTGAGATGCAGGCAGGTGAGAGGAAGCCCCACCTGGGGACACACTAGACAGAGATGAGAAGTTAAAATGTTATGCTTGTTTGGGAAAATATGACCTTCAAAGAGCATGAGGGAAATGGAGGCAGAACAAATGCTTCCTGCTGGCCAGGGAACTCAAGGAAGCAAGCCATGAGGAAAGGAGACAGTTAACTGGGGAGAAGCGAATCAGCACGCAGAGGGATGGTTTTCAACCTGGGCCCAGAGTGGACTGGACCCCCCCCCCCCCCCCCCCCGCAGACAGCTCCATTCCATCTGCTGTACATAGTGGGCTTTCACTTCAACGAAGCGTTCCTCTGCAACGGAAAATAAGCCTGAAAGCCACACCTCTGGGGGGAATCCATTCAGACAGACAAACTGGGTCTGGAGAGGGCTGCTGCTGGAAAGAATCCAGAGAAACCAGGGAGTCTGAGTCAAGAGAGCTGAGAGGTAAGGTTTTCCCTGGAACCAAAGGGTTGGCCAGGGAGACTGGAGGAATGATTTCAAGGGACCTGAGAGAAATTACTCTAACTTGAATTTGAAATAGGGGCGCCTGGGTGGCACAGCGGTTAAGCGTCTGCCTTCGGCTCAGGGCGTGATCCCGGCGTTCCGGGATCGAGCCCCACATCAGGCTTCTCCACTATGAGTCTGCTTCTTCCTCTCCCATTCCCCCTGCTTGTGTTCCCTCTCTTGCTGGCTGTCTCTATCTCTGTCAAATAAATAAATAAAATCTTTAAAAAAAAAAAAAGAAATAAAAACATGGGGCACCTGGGTGGCTCAGTCGTTAAGCGTCTGCCTTTGGCTCAGGGTGTGATCCCGGCGTTCTGGGATCGAGCCCCACGTCGGGCTCCCCCGCTGGGAGCCTGCTTCTTCCTCTCCCACTCCCCCTGCTGTGTTCCCTCTCTCGCTGGCTGGCTCTCTCTCTCTGTCAAGTAAATAAATAAATAAAATCTTAAAAAAAAAAAGAAAGAAAGAAAAACAAATTAGCAGTAAGGAACAGACACAAGGATGAGGCTAGCCGCCTGAGGAATGAAAACAGAGCTAAGGACCTGGTTAATGTAATCTCCAGGAGCTGATGGACGAGAGGCCAAGGCCCATAACTCACCTGTTTGGTTCCTATGACTGCTTTACAAGTATTCCTCCCCTGCTGGGGACAGAAGCTCTTGGGAAAGCAGAAAAAGGTTTGAGGGGACATCCCTCCATTCCTTAGTGTGTGACAGAACTGCTACATGACTCAGGGTCCCTCGGCCCAGGCCCCGCATGGGCAGGATGGTGGAGTAATCAGAATAATGACCTCCCCAGAGATATCCCTGTCCTAATCCCACAACCTGTGACTATGTTCCCCTACAAGGCAAAAGGGATTTTGTAAATGTGATTAACTTAAGGACCTTGAGACAGAGAAATTATCTTGGATTATCCAGATGGGCCCAATGTAATCATGAGTCTTGCAAGAGGGAGTCAGGAGCGTCAGAGAAGGAGATGTAACAATGGAAGCCGAGCTCAGAATGTCGCAGTCACAGGCAAGGAATTCAGACAACTTCTAGAACTGGGAAAGGCGGGGAGATGTGCTCCACCCTACAGCCTGCAAAAGGACCACACGCAGCCCTGCCAACACCTTAATGTTAGCCCAGGAAGACTGCTGGGCTGCTGACCTCTCAAACTGTCCAGCAGCGAGTGTGCGTCCTGTGCAGCCCCACTGCGGTAATTTTACGTCAGCGGCAGGAAACTTACACGGACGGCGTCGTGTCTAAGTGTGTGCACTCGGAGCTAGAGGTGTCTAGATTCCACTTCCAAGGCCACCACCTGCCAGCTGGGTGAGCTTGCCTTGCATTCTGTGAGTCAGTGTCTTCATGGGCAAAACGAGGGTAGTAGTCGTTTCCACCTTATGTGGTTATTGTGTGCTTAGAACCACTCCTGGCCCAGTAGACTTTTAATAAATGTAAGCTGCAGTTAATTTATTATTATTATTATTATTATTATTATTCAATGATTGTCACAGATTTATTTTCACTACCCTGCTCCACCTTCCCAACCCTGGATTAAGGAACGAAGCTTGCTCAGAAGACAAAGCATGACTTCAGCGTCACAGATATTAAGGCCGGTCACTGGCGTCGTTCGCTCACCTACTCAAGCAACTGTTTGTTGAGTGTCTATTCTGTGCCAGCCATTGCTTCCTTGCGGCAGACGCATGGAGGGAGGAAAGAGGACAAAGGATTTCTTCCCTACGTTGCTTTTGCCTTTTGTCAGGGAAGAAAATCTTTCCCAGATGCCCCCTAAAAACTCCCCCTGGAGTCTCATTGACCAGAGATGAGCCACAAACCCTCTCAGAAGGTCTGGGATTGCCAAAGGTTGGCTCAGACGAATATAATGTGTATTGGCTGTATTACTGAGAATCTTGAAGTCTGCCCGTAGAAGGCAAGAAAAATAAAAGACGGGCAAAATTCATAAAATGTGTTAAGTATAGACAGTAGTTGGTAACTTGCAAGACGTGCTAGACATAGAATAAATGAAACATATGGACGTTGAACATAGATTTAAAAGATACAAGAACATAAGAATGTTACTTGTACACAGAAAGGGACGGAAAAACCAAGTTGCAAGGTTAGGATCATGCTAATTCCAGACTGAGAGCTGTCATCCTCAGCTGGGGATGACCCCCCACCCCCTCGGTGACCCTCATTATGATCCCATTCTGGCCCCTTGTGCGCTCTTCCCTAGCTGCCCCTGGGGTCATCCGCATGCTATGGTTGGAGCCAAGCGTACTTGCCCCATGTTTCTTTGATAGAGCATGTGTTGGCTCCAGGAACCTTCTGTCTGCTGAGCCCCTTTGTTCAACCTCAACTCTGGTTCCCATGCCCACACTGTCAGTGCAGAAAAATGTTGGGAGGGAGGGAGGGGATGGGTGGATAACGTGAACACCAGGGAACACAGGATTTGGGCAGTGGGCTGCTTCGACCGCGTGCACACCTTACCCAAAGGGGGTTCCCCTGCTCCAACTCTTTCGCCTTGCTTCTCCCTGCAAGCTTTATTCTGAATCCTTAAACCGAGTGATTCAACCATCTTAAACTGGTCTATAAGTCCTGTTCATGACCTCCGAACAGCTTGCCTGATGGAGTACTTAGAAACTGCATCACATCAAGATAATTTCCCACGTGACACACACTAATGATTTGTCCCTTAGGGCTGGAAGCATTCCTATCTGAACAGAATTGGAGTCCTGTCAGAAAGAAGGGGAGAATGGTTATTAGGGAGGTGCCTGAATTCACGAGTTAGTCTGTCCTAAACTGATGGTTGCCAGAGGGGCCGGGGGCCGGGGGGGAGGATGAAACATGGGTGAAGGGTAGTGGGAGGTGCAGGCTCCTGGTTCCGGAATGAAGAAGTCACAAGGATGAAAGAGAATATAGTCGGTGGTACTGAAATAGCCTTGTACGGTGAGCGATGGTATTAACACTGTGGTGAGCACAGCACAGCGCACCGAGTTGTCAGATCTCTATGTTGTACACCTGAAACTAATGTAACCTGAACATTCAGCTACACTTTACTGAAAAAATAAAATAAATTAAAATAGTTTGTTCTGACTCCAGGCCAGACAAAGAGTTCATTTGAGATAAAAGAATCCATTTTTCTGATAACTTGCAGATATGGGACCTTTAGAATTTGTTCTCATCCGTGAAGTCCTTCGTGGAGTGGAGGGGATGGACTGGCTGGCTTCTCAGGAGCCTGCTGGCCCACACTAGTATGATTATAGAAAGTTTGGAACTGACTGAGGTCCTTTAGTCATTCACAAAACAAAAATTTACTGAGCACGGTACTGTGTGCCGAGGGCAAGAAGATAAGGCGTGGTTACTGGACGTGCAAACATCAACATTATTAATGATAACAATATATGGCCGAACCTGGCCACCCCCCTAAGAATCTGCCTTCAGCAAAGCAAAATGTGTTGGGAATCAAAAAGGCACAAGTAGCAGCATTATTAAGCCCAAATCCTGAGCCACCTTGGGCCAGCAACCTGCTGTGGTCTGTCCCCACCAACCTCTGCCTTGTCCCCTGACACCTGTCTCACATTTCTCGCCTGCCTGTGTTGGGTTCTCTGTTGGCTTCCAGAACCCTGGGGTTCTGGGTCCCAGCTAGCACCATGGTTTCTTCTCTCTATGGTTCGGCAAACCTGCTGAAAGCCTGCTGGTGTATACCTGATGCCCCAACCGGGCTCTCGCCCTCCCAGGGTGTGCTCTACCCTGGCTGACACCGCCCTGGCCCAGGCTTCCTAGGGGGACTCACAGTACCCCAACTGGGGAACCCGGAGGAGGAGGCAAAGAGGGCGAGGGAAGGAGAAGGCTTCCCCGGGGATGACATTTGGGCTGAGGCTTACACTCTAATTTGCTCTGGTCACAGCGGCTACAAACACAAAGGATGAGCCCACCCAAGGCGGACACACTCTCTAGGAATGAAGCCAGGGCCTCGGGGAGTGACATTAACTCTTCTAGGCCTCCACTGAGAGAATGACAGCAGGTCAACTCACATTACAAAAAACCCATCTGCTTTCTCGGCATGCTCCTGCACTGCCTGGAGTTGCGGGAGAGAGAAAAGAAAGTATCACAGCCATGCTGCATGACAGCACCGCCTCCCGATGTTTCCATGCTCAGCAGACCTCCCAGAGCTGCTTAGAAATTCTAAGCTTGCTCCTAGCCACTGCCCTGGCCCGTGTCCCATGCCACTGCTCCAAATATTAGTCACTCTCCCCCGCCTTCATCTCCTCCACGCTCGGCGGAGGCCTTGACCTCTTTTCTACAAAGAAAATCCATTTATTCAGTCAACAAACATCAACTGAGGGCCTACTGTGTGCTGGAGCCACAGGGATAAAGCAGGAGAGGTTCTTGCCCTCACAGGGAAGTCAGAGAAATCCAGACGGAAATCCAGACAGGCAGGACGCAGAGGCCAACCAACAGGCTGTGTTGTAACTGAAGCTGCGAGATCCCTGAGCCCTGAGCCTTGGCCGCGCTCGCCAGCACTCACCCAGCCCCACACTGGTGCCCAGCAGCGCTGCCTGGACCTCCGACCCTCGGCTCCAGGATGTCATGCCCCAGCTCTTCCTCCGGGCATTCCCTGTTAGCGTGTCCGTTGTTCCTTCCTTTCCCCACAGCTTAGATCTCTCGTTCCCCTCCTCCTTCCACCCTCTCATGGAGGCTCCTTGAAGGCAGCAAGCCTTGTCTTCACCCCCTGCCCCCCCACAGCCCTTTCTTGTCTCTCTCCTTCCCTTTCCCATCCAACCTCTTGAAAGAGCAGTCTACTTTTCAACTCACTCATATATCCATGTCTTTCGTCAGTCCGTCCCTGGTCTCCACAAACCCAGGAAACCATTCTTCTTGAGGCCACCAATGACCTCTCATTGGCCAAATCCAGGGGCTTCTCTTCAATTCTGGTCCTACTCCATCCACACCAGGCTCCTGTTGCTTTCTCTGTTGTGGTATACATACTCCTTGAGCAGAAGAGCCAAATACACCCAAAGTTTAGAAAAAGGAAGGACTGGGAGCCCCCTGTTCCAGCCTCCCACTCCACTCCCATGCATGCCTGTCCAGATATTTGTCCACGATAAACAAAAGCAGACTCTATGTACTGGATTAAGAGTTTGGATTAAAAAAAAAAAAAAGAGGGGCCCCTGGGTGGCTCAGTCGGTTAAGCGTCTGCCTTCCGCTCAGATCATGATCCCGGGGTCCTGGGATGGAGCCCTGCGTGTCATCAGGCTCCCTGCTCAGCGGGGAGGCTGCTTCTCCCTCTGCCTGTCCCTCCCTCAGCTTGTGCACTCTCTGTCAGATAAATAAATAAAATATTTAAAAATAAAAAATAAACAAAAATAAAATAAAATTTAAAAAAAGACAAACATGAAAAACTATACATACCCTTGTACAAGGTCCACCCCAGGACCTGATTTCCGGCAACAGGACTTGTGGGGAATGTATTTCGCCCCTGGCACCTCACAAGAGCCATGCTCCTGGGTATCTCCACTGCATCTGGACTGCAAGTCTATCACGACTGTGGCTTGAGTCTCTGGAGTGATGATCTGTTCCTGGTCCACAGAAATGTTTATCTTGGTTGAGTGCACCTCCAACCTCTGAATTTTCTCCTAGACTCTATGTACCATTGCCTCAGGGCTTCCAAGCATGAACTTTCAATCCCAGTTCTTTTGTTCTACAAGTGATTCTGTTGAAACACAAGTTAGTTCCTGTCACTACCATGCTCCTAAACCTGCAATGGCTCCCACCTCCCTCACAGTAAAGTCTCGATCTTTATCATGGCTGGCAAGGTCATACAAGGTATAAGTCCCCATTACTCTTCTGAACCCTTCGCTTGTTCTTTCCACTCTAGCCCCTGGAGCACTCCCAACACAGTCCTTTCTCTATCTGGTATGTTCTTCCCCAGATATCTACACAGCTCACTCCCTCAGAGTTTTTTCTCAGAAGTCACCTTCTCAGTGAGGTGGCCAAGCCTGGCCACCCTGTGTGACATCACAACACTCCCTACATGTCCTGTTCCTCTTCCCTCTATTTTTTCCCCTTAGCCCTTGCCAATATGCTTGCTATGCTAGCGTTTGCTTCTAACATACTGTGTATTTCATCTTTCTTATTTGTCATCTGTCTTCCCCGCTATCGTGAGCCCCATGATGACAGGGATCTTTGGCTGTTTTGCTCACTCATGAATCTCCAGGGCCTGGACACTCAGTAGACCCTCAACAAACTTTGGTTGAATGAAATTGCTGGGTTCACTTAGCAAAAATCAATCATGCACTCGACTCCTCGTCAGTATATACAGCTCTTCTTTCTTCATGTTCCAAGCAGATGGCCATGCCACAATGCAGTCATTTCCCTATGTCCCTATCTCTTGACACTCTTTCGTCCTGTGGCTTTTGTGACTCTCCTCCTAGCTCTGTGTCCATTCCTTCCTCTTCCCCTCCGTGAGCTGTTCCTTCACCCTCCCCTGCAGGACTGAGATTGCCCAGGGACCTACCTGCTCCCTCCCGCTCTTCCACGCCTTCTCCCTGGAGGGACTCGCCCACACTCTCAAGTCAGGCGTCATCTGGAAGCTCAGGACTCCCTAGCTCCAGCCCGGATGCCTCTCTTGAGCTCCAGGACCTCACTTGCAGCTACTTCCCAGTTGACCCCCAAACACCCCTTAACATAAAAATTCAATTTGTCCAAACTCAACTTGCACCTTCCCCTTCTTTAATCTTTCTAATCTCAGGAAACAGCAACATTGTTTTCCTCTTCTCGTAAGACAGAAACTGCGGAGTCATCTTTGAATGCTCCCGTTCCCTCCCTTCTGTAGGAAGTTCCACCAGATCCTGAATCCTCAGAAACTTCTCTACAGCCAGGCTCTTTTCTCCATCCCTCCTGCCTCTGCCCTCGCCCAGGGCTTTTCCAGCTCCTGATCAGTCTCCCTGACAGGACTCCCTCCAGCTCATCACACCCACCACCATCTGATAGCTTCCTCAAAAGCATGCTGGCCACACATTGGCTCCTGGCTGCCCACAGAGAAGGTCTTAGAAGCAGGAGTCTAATGCTGCAGGATGAGGCAGATGAGATCTTGCCTTCAAGGGGCTCAGAGTCTGAAGACAGCCCCTGGGCAGGTAATGAGACTAGATGGAGATATGTGACAGTGGGGAAAGCAGAGAATGTGAGGGGAGCTCAAGTTGGGGGGCCCAGAGCTACTGAAGGAGCAAGGGATCACCTTGAGGAAAGGGCACAGACTAGAAGACAAGCAGGAGTTACCAGGCACAAAGTCTGTGCAGGGTGGAGGTGGGGAAGGAATTTGGGGTGAAGGAATAGAATTCAGAGAAAGCAAGAGCCCTTGCAGAACTGAGAAGAGCTAGAGGTCAGGGAAGAATGCTGAGGGATGAGGCCAAGACTCCCAGTTCATGTCCATCTCCAAGCTTTCCAAGAGCCCATGATAATAACTATGAGTAAAAATTGTAAATCATATTCTTTCCTTCCTCAGCACAGAAAAGAAGAGAAGGAGATATCTGTAAGCTTTCAACAAATTTCTATAAGGCAGCAAGCGGAAGGATGAATGCTCAGGGATGAAGCAGAGTGGGGGAAGACCAGAAACCTCACAGAGGAGGCTGCATCCACCTGTCTACACAGCCTCCCAGCCCCTGTACTCGGAGACCGCTGATGTCACAGAAAGCAGGCATCAG
Source organism: Ursus arctos (assembly GCF_023065955.2). Lineage (NCBI taxonomy): Eukaryota > Metazoa > Chordata > Mammalia > Carnivora > Ursidae > Ursus > Ursus arctos. Next base: position 31,266,287 of record NW_026623067.1, read on the forward strand.
AAGAGGAGCTAAAAGCCAGAGGTTAGCCGGCCACCTGCATGCTGAATACTTCTCCCCATCTACCTCCCTATCCACCTCCCCAGTGTGGATCAGGGTTAATTTTAGAAGATCTACACCTAGACATATCATAGTGATATGTCAGAGCTGTAAGGATAAAGAAAAGATACTAAAAGCTCCCCTAAATGGAAAAACAAAATAATAAGACCCCATACAAGGAAATGTCAGAACAGCATTAGACCTCTCAATAGCAACGGTGGTGGCTCGGAAGAAAACGAGGCATGTCTTCAAAGTTCCCTGGAAAACTACTTTCAACCCAGAATTCTATACCAAGTGAACCTGTCAAGTCAGCATAAGGGAGAATAAAGAAATGTTCAGACATTTCAAAAGGTAAAGCGCTTGCTTCATATTGGGTGTGGGAAAAAAGAGATATAAGATCCATGAAGTTAAGTAAAAATCCTTAGTCTTCAATTGGATTTAGAAGTTTCTCGATGTGAAGTCATGATGTATTTTCTCTTTCTAAAAATGCATTTCTAGGGGCGCCTGGGTAGCTCAGCTGGTTAAGGGTCTGCCTTTGGCTCAGGTCATGAGCCCAGGGTCCTAGGATTGAGCCCCGCGTCAGGCTCCGGGCTCAGTAGGGAGCCTGCTTCTCCCTCTCCCTCTGCCCCTCCCCATCCCCTCCACTCGTGCTCTTTCTCTCTCTCTCTTGCTCTCTCTCTCAAATAAATAAAAATGCATTTCTAGCTCTATCTACTGAAAAGGCCTAGAAATATGATGACCAACAATGAGAAGAACTTCATTCCATGTCTAGAACAGGGAATATATAAGATGAAACTGGAACATGTATCATTTCAGATACCAAGGAAGAGAAAAGGTAAGAGTCTCAGGAGCCAACTGAACAGTTTGCTGTGGCAAAAGAAGGGATGGTGTGAGCGTCAGTAATGACAACAACTGGAATGAACTGAAACACATCAAACATGCTGAAGTCCATGACTAAAATTTTAAAAGTTTACAGGTTGCCTTTGGAAGATGCTAGGGACTCATTATTTTGAAAAATGGTAAATAAAAGGGGATGTATCCGACCTTTCCATAGGAACCTCAAGGTAACTAGATAGTAAATGAGGGGAAGCTTCTTTGTAATACAGAAGTCTGCCAGTGAGAAAGTGAAGGAGTGACAGAATATCAGCAGGTAGCAGCCGCAATAAAATATTGCCTCTCGGTGAGGGTCACCGATGGTCGCTCACATCATAACGGACAGACGAGTAGACACGATGTGCATCCTTTCGGGAACGCACAATACCAGCTAAGAAAGTGCCCCCAAATAATCAAACTTGAATCTGATCAAGAACCTAGATTTAATTACTAATTCACAGGAAGTACAAGAGAAAAAAGACCATGTCAAAAGTCACAACGGGAGTACAATCAGCAAAATCCAGATTGTGGGAGACTTTACAAGAAAAACAAAACCAAAAAACAATTCTTTTCTCAACAAATAAACTAGAAGGAAAAAAGGAGACGAGGGAACTGTGGATTAAAAGACACTCAAGAGACACATCAAACAAATGCAATTGGATCCAATTCAATCAAGCAGCCATTTCTATACATCAGGGAGATCTGAACACTGACTGGTTACTTGATGATACTCAGAAATTATAGCTGTTTTTTAGGTGTGTTAACAGTATAGTGATTATGTTTTTTAAAAAAAGCCCATACCAGGGCACTTGGGTGGCTTGGTCGGTTGAGTGTCTGACTCTTGATTTCAGCTCAGGTCATGATCTCAGAGTCATGAGATCGAGCCCCACGTCAGTCTCCATGCTGGTCATAGAGCCTGCTTAAGATTCTCTCTCTCTCCTCTCTGCACCTCTTGCCTCTCTCTCTCTCTCTCTCTCTCTCGCTCATGCTCTCTCTCTCGCCCTCTCTGGAAAAAAAAAAAAAAGAGCCCGTACCTTTTCAAGATATATTCATAAATATTTACTGGTGATGTGATACCTGGGATTTGATTTGCTTGAAAATAATGGGGGTGGTGAGAAGCAGCTGGGAGTACGGGTGACATAGGGTTGGCCATGAATGGTAACTACTAGAGGTGGCTGATGTGTATGTAAGTGTTCATTGTATTATTTTCTCTCCTTTTATTTGTGTTTGAAGTTTCCCATTTCCAAAAGGTAAAAAAAAAAAAAAAAAAAAAAAAAAAAGAGAGAGAGAGAGAGAGAGAGAGAAAGAGAAAAATCATCCCCTGAGCATTCTTTGTTAGGAAGTTACTCGATAGCGTGCTTCAGCAGTTACCAAGAGAAAAATATGGCGATGTTCAGAAACAGTGCGTCTAAGTGAAGGGGTGGGGGGAGCAGTGAAGGGAAGTCCCAGGAGGAGCCCAGAGCTGTATAGCAAGCCAGGCGGCCACCTGGCCAGCTGAACCAGAGATGGGGTGCGGGGTTGGGGAGAGGAAGTCATTAGAATAGGGAGTATGATCGATAGGTTAGGAAATTCACAGAACAGAAAGAAAGAAAAGACAATGACATTTCCAGAAGAACAAAAAAGTAGACGAGAAAGGCAGAGTCAAATATGAAGCAAACCTGAAACATAGCATAGACATGAGCTGCACTGGACAATTTTTCGTAGTTTTTATAAAATAAACAAACAAACAACCTTTTTTGGGGGGGTTGTTTTGTTTTGTTTTGCTTTTTAGAAACAATGGGAAAAACTTATGGAAGATTTCATTATGGTTAAATGGAAAATAAACATCATAAAAATCCATAAGGCATAGAATGGTTGGGGCAGGGGAGGTGGATGGTAGGCTGGGAGCTCTAATGTTCCCATCTTACAAAGGGGTAAGTCAGTGGTAAACCTGTTCAAGATGGATGAAGCAAGAAGTTAAGATTTAGGTATACTTTATGAGGTTTCAAAACAAGCCTGAGGAGGAACTACCCAACAGTCTGGCATCGAGAGGAGAGATGAAGGTGATAGAGGTCAATGAAACCTTACATAAACCCCTACAACACTAGGATATTCAAGACTGATAAATCAAGAAACTTCAGCATAAGCACACTATTTGGGGGTACGGAGGTAACCACAAGTACAAGCCCCGGAACTGCTGAAAACTTCTGTAGGAAGGAAGCCGGGATGGGGAAGGTGGTGTTGGACCATGATGGCTTTCCACGGTAAGCTCCTCTGACCATGTATTGCTTTGATCTGGAGCTGTATTACAGAAGGTCCTGGGAGCCATTTAAAATAGTTTAGCTTTACACAGACAACCAGGTGATATGACTAGGTCTGTGTTCTAAATGGACCGCTCTGGCTACAGGCAGAGAATGGGATGGAGGCAAGCCAGAATGGGAGCGAGGAGGTGGGGGTAGAGGCGGGTGGGGGTGGGGCAGGGCCGGAGGACAGCTGCAGATGTCCAGGCTGATGATGGCCTGGCACAGGGACAGAGAGAGCTGGATGGATTCAAGAGGTACTAAAGACATTTGGAAGAATCGTATCCAATGCCCAGGTCTCTGCCAGCTGAGTGAGGGATGGTCCCTTTTATGAGCTGGAGAACCCTGGGGGGTGGGACAGGAGGGTTCGAGATGAAGATAACCAGCTCAGTTTGGACACATTCAGTTTGAGTCATCAAGGATGTGTGAGGCCTTTAATAGTCTCCCTTCTGCACACACTTACTGCCCCCTGCCATGCTTACCTCTGTTCTCTTGTCACACTGAGTTTCTTGCTGTTCCACAACCATACTATATGTCTTTCCTCTGCTGATGCTTCTTGCTGAGAATGCCTTCCCTCTTCTTTCTCAGCCTGAAGAGTTTCTGGTCATTATTCAGCTCAAATATCTGGTCTCTCAGAAAGTTTTCAGATTCTCCCAAGAAGGGCTCCTTCCTCTGGTTGCCCCAGTATGCTAACAGATCTCTGTCTAGCTCTGAGCACATCCTCCCACAGGTCTCTTTTTATATGTCCACTTTCCCTATCGGGCAATTGTTATATAGAGAATAGGAACTGCCACCAATTATTCTTCATGCTAGAAGTATGAAGATATATCATCTAGTTTGTCAACTCTCTCAGCTTGGTGATGACTACCCAGAATGCCACATTGTAGATGATTCTGGACAGATGCAAGGTCGGTGCAAGGTGGTGGTGGGGTTCTGGGAAAGTGAAAGTCCGTTATGGGTAGAGGAGGAACAGGGAGGGACCACGAGTTCAGTGAATGAACTATCAAGAAACACCCCTCCCAGGGTGCCTGGGTGGCTCAGAGGGTTAAGCATATGTCTCTTGATTTTGGCTCAGGTCTTGATCTCAGGGTCATGGGATTGAGCCCCACATTGGGCTTCACACTCATCGGGGAGTCTGCTTGAGATTCTCTCTCTCCCTCTCCCATTGCCTCTCCCCCCCCCCCACTCTCTCTCTCTCAATAAATAAAATCTTTAAAAGAAAGAAGAAAGAAAGAAAGAAAGAAAGAAAGAAAGAAAGAAAGAAAGAAAGAAAGAAAGAAAGGAAGGAAGGAAGGAAGGAAGGAACACCCTTTCCAAGTGGAGTGGAAAAAATCTTCTGGCCTGCCAGCTCATCACTTAAAATGCCTCACAGACTGAGGGCCCTGCCTTGGGGTCTGAATACCTTTACACTATCAGGGAATTTTTGCTCCCAACATTTGACCCGCACACTAGGACCCTCCAACACACAGCCACACCATGGATTTTAGTTGAGACATGCCTGGGCCAGACCTCTTCACAGCCCCGGGTCATCTGAGCCCTACAGACCTGAAGAAACCCATTTCAGGATGGCATCTTCCAGTCCAGCAAGATCTGGATAAATTCCCCATTTTTTTTCTAGCCTTCTATACTAGTTTCCTGTACCTGCCGGAACAAATTATCACAAATAGGGTGGCTTAAACAGAAATTTGTTTTCTCACAGCTTTGGAGACCAGAAATCAAAGACAAAGGCAACAGCAGGCTCTCCCCAAAGTTGCCAGGGGAGAATCCTTCCTTGCCTCTTCCAGCTTCTACCGGCTCCAGGCCTTCCTTGACTTCCTTGACTGCATCGTTCCCATCTCTGGCTCTGTCTTCACGTGGCCTTCTCCTTTTCACTGTCTTCTCCTCTTCTGTCTCTTATAAGGACACCTGTCATTGGCTTTAGCACCCAACAGACCATCTAGGATGTTCTCATCTTGAGACGCTTAGTTTAATTATATCTGTGATAACCCTTTTTCCAAATATGGTCACTTTCACAGGTTCTGGGACACAGACACACCTTTGGGGGACCACCATTCAACCCCCTACACCTTCTGAATGGAAAATGACCACCAAGACACAGGATTTGTTCACTTCGAGATGTAAACAACTTCTCTTAATGGCAACATACACAGTGTTCTTTAAAAACGTAGACAGAATAGTGAAAAACTATCACAAAGCAGCAGCAGCAAAAAAAAGCCCAATCCTAACCAACAACATTAACATGATTGTTTTCGTCTTCACGGTCACAACTACACAGAAGGCTCTGTGCAGACTGTGGCCTTATTGTCTCTCCCCTGGAAAGTTTCTAAGGCCCAGTATGTGGAGCTCTGAGGACAGTAGAACATTGTGACATTCTGCCAAAAAGTTCCAGTTAAAAAAGAAAGGATTATTTTGCCCAGGAAATTCTATCATCATTGCTAAAGAAGAGAAAGATCGGGAAAGGAAGGAGAGAGGAAGGAACACAGCGCCAAGCTGCAGCCTTTAGCCTCATCCGGAGAGAAACCTTCAATCGTCCGTGTTTTCGAGACTGAATGGTGAAGTGGAACCCTTCCTCCCTCCGCGCGCCACCAAGCCCTTCTGTATTTTTGTCCCTTGCTCTTCTTCCAGTCATTCCATCTGGAACTGAAGCCTGCAGGGTTAGTGTGGCTTGTGTTGCTAGCTTTGCCATGCTCACCTCCGTTCAATCCATATCTGAGAAGATAACCAGAAGTTTCTATTCAGGAAAGTCCAAAAAAAGCAGACCTCTCCTGGCCTCACTCCTCACTTTGGCAATAAAGGGCCTCTTGAACCAAGGTAACCCACCGTAACATGTCCAAGTTGGTTACCCCCCAGGTGAGAGCCAGCTATGTGGACAGTAACTCTGCCCCATTTTGGAAAGGAACAATCAAAGTGACGAGAGTCACTGTTTTGTGACAAGTTACTACTGTTTCACGGTTATCAATAGTTATTGAACATATGGAATAACCACTGAATAGTTATCGAGGACAGTGTCCTCTGACCCCACTCTGAAACAGAAAAATCAAGCAATGAGAGTCACTATTATGTGACACACTGTCACCATTCCATCATTATCTCTATTTATGGGACATTTAGAGTTATATCCCGAGTGGTAAGACGCAGCATCTCACTCCCGGGAGCCTGAGCCATCTCAGGAGTAGGAATATAGGAAATAATACAGGAAAAGGACCTGTATTACCCTTGCTCCCATTTAGCACTGCTTGTGTTCCACTGATGCTCAGTCAGATAAGTTCAAGCCGTACTGTTAATGGCCTCTTCTCCAGACCACACAGCCTCAGAGGCAGGGTTCATCTTCCTGTTTCTTGCCCATTGTTCAATGTCACCAATTATTACTCTGAGAGCTGTTAATAAAACTGTTCCATATTTACTTAGCTGATAGTCTCGAAGCAGCAAGCAAGCAGATCTGGCTGAGGACCTGGAACTAGCCCTTTGGCTGCCTGCCCACCCCACCACCCACCTCCCACCTCCGGCCACTCCCCAACCGCAGACCTCAGCCTGACCCCTCCCCCAACACATCCCCTCCAGAAGGGAGGGTCTCCGTCCACGCATAGCTTTCAGGCTTTGTATAAGTTACTTCAAATTAGTTTATTTGGAGCTCTCTGTTAATGAGCTCTTGGAACCACTGACTGGGAAGTTGGATAAATTGGTATCTAAGAATCCTTTCTATCTTTAGCCATGTTGCTACATGGAAGGCAAGTTAAACATAATATACTACATAGTATACTTAGTAGTATGCATAGTACTAGAGTTCAGCGAAGATTTGAAATGTTCCGTCCGTCTTTAAAGCCAGATGCTGTCGGTGGATTTCACATGGCCATACACTTGGTGCTGTCTTCTCTAAGCCCATGTGATGGGGAGTCCTTAGTGGAATGGCCTCTGGGTTGCTGTTTTGTTCACCCTGACTCAAGCAGGGACTCCACTTTATGATTCAGGAAATGGTTAAAATAGCACTTTGCAGGCCTCTCAAAGTAAGCTCTCCTAATTTAGACACTGACTCCCTTGAAAATAAAAAGGAGCCCCAAATATCCGTCTTGGGGAGGGTGAACTTTTTTTTTTTTTTAAGATTTTATTTATTTGACACAGAGAGAGACTGCGAGAGAGGGAACACAAGCAGGGGGAGTGGGAGAGGGAGAAGCAGGCTCCCTGCTGAACAGGGACCCAATGTGGGGCTCGATCCCAGGACCCAGGACCCCAGGATCATGACCTGAGCTGAAGGCAGACGCTTAATGACTGAGCCACCCAGGCGCCCCAGGGGTAAACATTTTTGAGTCAAAACTCATCTACGAGAATAAAACAGGCCAAGAAGGGATGACTAAAGGCCGCAAAGGACCACATCTGCTCATGGTCCGCCTAGCCAGGACAATGATCCGCCTAGCCAGGACAATGGTCCGCCTAGCCAGGACAATGATCCGCCTAGCCAGGACAATGATCCGCCTAGCCAGGACAATGGTCCGCCTAGCCAGGACAATGATCCGCCTAGCCAGGACAATGGTCCGCCTAGCCAGGACGATGATCCGCCTAGCCAGGACGATGGTCCGCCTAGCCAGGACGATGATCCGCCTAGCCAGGACGATGGTCCGCCTAGCCAGGACGATGATCCGCCTAGCCAGGACGATGATCCGCCTAGCCAGGACGATGGTCCGCCTAGCCAGGACGATGGTCCGCCTAGCCAGGACGATGATCCGCCTAGCCAGGACGATGGTCCGCCTAGCCAGGACAATTTCCCAAGTCTCCATGGACTAGGCCTACAGGTGCCCTACCAACCAACCAACTGAGCAAGTCTCTGGAATCTGAGAAGCATCCTGAAAAATGAATCACAGATACAAAAACTCAGTTTACAACGAGCGATCTGACACTTGTCACTAAGATTTAGAAATAAAGAAAGTCCCTCGACCTCAAAGAAGACGGAGCTTCACAAGTCACAGGCATGAGAAAGAGGCCCTTCTTGGTCCCTCTGCGCTAGTAAGCAAGAACAAAACATGATTTGTTCTGGAAGTCATGACTGCAAAAGCTTGCTTTTTGGGCAAAGTCCCTTTACAGCCACTCTGGGCAACCCATCCCCCTCATATCCTGGAGCCCCATATACTCTTCTTTACTGATGATGTTGCTTTGGTGAGACCCCAGGAGGAAGAGGAGCCGGACTGGGGTGGATGAAGCCTAATGGAAGGAGCCTATTCTTGTCCCATGACAGAGACAAGACAGTCACAAACATGAAACATCCACTCTGGGTCTCTGCAGAGCCTAGGCATAGGATTCAAAGGATACTGTGTGTTGGTCTAGGCAATACAATATAACATAACAAAACAATGTAACACAACATGATATAACCCAGAGCATGGAGGATTTCAAATTTTACATTTACTTTTAAAGGTGGCTTTAAAAAATACAAAAGTCCTTCTATCCTGACCTTCGAATTTGTGAAACTGAGATAGAAACAAATGTTTGAGAGATACAAGAAATGAGAGAAATGAAATAGAAAACAAATTTCTATTGCTTTCTCTCACGTTCAAGACACATTATGAAATTGTACCCTTGCTATAAATGTACATTTTCTATTTGATTTTCCTAATATTTACGAGCAAACTACTGGGTCACTGGAAGAATTGATTCACTGTCCTGTCAGCAGGACACCAACACTTAAAAGCAGCCTGGGGAACTGGATGTCATTGGCATCCTCGTCCTAATGTTTGCCCAAATTATAAATGAATCGCTTAAAACATTAAAGCTGATTATGTTCAGACGCACAAGTGTAAAGGTTCAAGCTACATTTTTATTTGGGATTTTCCCCTTTACTTATTAAACATTCAGAACATTGTTTTTAAGTAATTGGTGATCTAATTTTAAATGGTAAATGAGTACAAATTAGTATTGGGCTCAGCCAACGATAAGCTGTGACCTTGGGCACATTGCTTTGCACGGCTCAGAGCCGAAGCCTGTTGAGCACTGTCAATAAACTTTGCTTGTGCCAGCAACTCTTTTTCAATCAGTATTTAATCCCTTGTCTATTCTTAGTGATCGTAGTCAGAATGAGTTCAAAGCACATAAATCAGATATGATCTTTCAAAGGGGGTTCTTCTCCCACCCCCTCTTGCAGAGAGGGGGCAGTAACAAAATTCCAACTTGATGGAGGCTCCACTTCCTATGAGATCATAGAATGATTTTTCCAAGGCACCCAGCGATTTGTCATATGAAAAGTAGCTATGGAAATGAAAAATCACAACGAAGGGAAGGTGACTAAACATGAAAAACAGGCAGTAGGGTGCAAATTCTGCTTCTGAAACAGCTTTGGCATCCATGCCTGTCTTTCTGCCTCCCGCCCTAGCTCGGTGTCTCACACCATCTCTCCCAGGGACAGGCCACCACCCCCAGCAGCGCTGCTCCTCTGTCCCTTCCCCACCCCGCGTCGGTTTGAGAGGGCTGTAAAACAGCGTGGGCTACGAAACAACGTGTGGTCTAATGCCGTCTGCAGAGAACGTGTATGTGGCTGCGTTTACACCGAAGGAGGTATTCAGAAGCTTCACAGAATAAACCAACAAATATTAAGAATGGGTCTCTAACATGTGATCTGTTCCTTTTATATTCTGGAAATTATTGAACATTGGGAAAACATAATCATTAATTTTATAATCCGAAAACAATTAAAGCGTATAGAGAACAAACTGATGGTTACCGAAGGGGAGATGGAGGCGGGAGGGGGGTATTAAGGAATGCACTAGTCCTGATGAGCGCCAGGTGACGTATGGAAGTGTTGAATCACTATATTGTACACCGGACACTCATACAACACTGTATGTTAACGAACAGGAATTAAAATAAAAACTTAAAAAAAATAAACCCACCATTTTTGGAGAACAAAAGAAAAAAGAAAGAACAGAATCAAAGCTACTTGTTAAAAAAAAAAGAAAGAAAGCAAGCATTCCATGGCAATCTACTGCAAACAGGATAAAGTCCAAACTAGAATTTAAGGTCCTCTATTCATGACCCCAGATTACTTATCCGACATTATCTTCTGTACCTCTGGCACACACCCTAAACGGAAAACACACTAGACTGTTTACCCTGAATTCAGTCTTCACCACCCAACTTGCAAGCCCTTGCCCATCTTGTGCATACAGCCTGCCTCCTGAAGACTTACTTCCTCAAGTGCCTTTTAGAACCCACCTACTGGTAAGCGCACAGAGCATTGTTTCATCTGGATATGTAACATAATTAATTGTGTTTTTCTCTATTGCACTAAGCAGCAAGCTCTCCAAAGGCAGGTTGCTCCTTCTCCCCTGAGTACCTGGCTCACAGCTTTGCACCCAAAGATAGTCAATAAGTGTTTGCTGAAATAGATAGAAGGGAAGACGAGGATGTCCCTGGGGCAGCTGCAGAAGACTTTACAGGGGTGGGATTTGAGCTGAGTCTAAAGAAAAGGTAATATTTGGACAGAAATGATAGCTGATTACAGTTATCATTGTAGGTTAAAAACACATGGACTTCCTCAAGGGCATTGTTATCATTCTGATGTAGACTGCTTAATATTACAGAGTAAATTGATCCTAAGAATTCTCCTTTAAATGGGAGATGTACCTCTTTATTTTGCACTAACATTCTTAAGCTACAAGGATACAATATTTACAATTAAAAATGAGTTGTCATTAATAAAATTAAAAGGCAAATGGCAAACTGGGAAAATCTTGACAACATTTATAATAAAAGGTTAATAACAACATATCAACAAGAAAATATTAATGGGTAAAGGGGGAAAAAGGCAATTCACAAAAGAACAAACCCAACTAGACAATAAATAAGCGGGGAAAAGTTTAACATCATTAGTAATAAAATAAATGGAAACTAGCGTGAGCTACAACTTTTCACCTTCCAAGTGGACAAATTAGAAGATGCTACTCAATATCTTTGAGGGAAGACAAAGTACTTTCATGGGGCTGTAACTTTTCTGCAAAACAATTTAGAAATACGTTTCAAGGGTTTTGAAAATAATTCCCTTGGACCTAGTAATTACCCTTGTAGGATTCTACCCTAAGGAACTAATCAGCAATGTGCACAAAGTTTTATATGGGAACACCACCATCCATAAGAATTAAAAGCTGGAAACCATATAGACTACCAGTTATAAGAAAACAAGTAAAGTGCAATACTACTACATTTATTTGATGATACAGTAAAAATCACATATTTTTAAAGGATATTGTCATGATATGAAGTGGGAGAAAAAAGATTAAATCATATGCATCCTGGAAACAGGACTGAAGACAGAAATTGCCCTGGAAAATGGGATTGGGAAAGGATGGCCTTTCACATTTCCCTGTTCTTTGTTCTTTGGGTCACTATTAATGGTATAGTAGTTGCTATACAACCAATAATAATTTGAATGTTTACTGTGGGCCAAGCATTGTTTAAGTCTCTTGTGTTTATTTTCTCACTTAAGCCTCACAAAAACCTGATGAGGTAAGCATTATTATTAACATCCCCACTTTACAGGTAAGAAAACTGAGGCACAGTGAGGTCAATCAAGTAGTCCAAGGTAGAGCTATGATTCAAGCATGCAATTTTGATTCCAGGCTTGTTCTCTTTAACTATGAAGAAATAGTACCTCTGGTTATATACTTGTAGTATGGTGTTTGTAGATTAAGAAACTGATCCCATTTTTTTGCCCTGGTGGTTTACTCAGCCAAAAAGCTTCCTCTCCTACCTACCTGCATAAGTACCTGATCTCTTCAAGTCCTTATATAATTGGGACCTTCAAATGAGTGGGACCCTGAATATAGGGTGCAAAATTACAATCTGCCCCTCCTCTGTTTTATTTTCTCCATAGTATTGATCTAGCATATTATACAATTTTCAGTTTCACCATATTATTTCTGTCCCACTCTGCCCCTCCCCAGCCATGTGATCTCCACTAGGTTAGGGGTTTTTACCTGTCTTGCTAACTGGTGTATTACAGCCTGAAAAGGTATTGGCACAAACTAGGCACTCGATAAATATTTATGGATTAAACGAAGTTTTTAAAAAATAGCATGATTACAATTTCGCTTTCTTATTTTAAAACAAAAACATGTATACACATGTGTATGGGGAGGAGAAGAAAAATATTTCCAAATGTTAATGGTGACTTCAAGTGATATTTCTCCTTCTTTGTGTTTTTCTGTGGTTTTATTTTCAAAATTCCATGTGAAAATGTAGTATTTTATCATGACACAACCGCTTTTTAAAACATCTCTTCTAAACCTCCGGTAACATACATTGCCATGCGCCACGAATTGGCTTTGCCACAAATTGCAAGAAGCTGTTTTCCTTGTGAAACGCAGTCGACAATGGGAAAGGTATTGATGGTCTTTAAATAAATTATTGCTTTTAAATAATCTCCCGGTATTTCGTGGTGATGAACTATTCCTTAAAGAAATAAAAAATTTTGCCTCTCCCGGTGGACCGCGTAATGCCTGGGGAACACACCCACCTAGCAACCGGGAGCCAGCTCAAGTATGGCACTGCGCCTTTAATTCCCGGGTGGGGGAGGGGGCGGTGATAATTTCCGCTCCCCCACTCCCTCCGCGGCCCTGGTGGCAGCTGTCACCTGTAAGGCGAGCACCGAGCACGGGGGATGGAGCCTGGCGCCCATTGGACACAATACAAAGGCAGAAACCTACCCCGAAGGCTGGGGGCCCCGCGGGGCGGAGGCGGTGGGCGCACGATGCGGCCCCCCGCACCTTCCTCCGGGAGACACCCGGGCTCCACGGCGCGGGCGTGACCAAGGTCCAGCTTCAGGGACACGCCCGTCCCGCCTCGGTGAAAACGATCAGGTGAGCCTGGCCGAGGAGGACCTCGCTCCCGGAATCCCCGCTCCAGCTCGTCTCAGCGGACGCGGAGACGTGCACCTGCCCCGGCAGCCGGGAACCGAGGGGTAGGGGGTGGTGGGAAGGGGCGGCCTCGGCTCCCCTGCGGGGCTGGACTGACCATGGCGCTAGCCGCTGCGGCCGCCGCCGCCGCCGCCGGGGTGAGCCAGGCAGCGGTGCTGGGCTTCCTGCAGGAGCACGGCGGCAAGGTGCGCAACTCGGATCTGCTGAGCCGCTTCAAACCCCTGCTGGATGCAGGCGACCCGCGCGGCCGCGCCGCCCGCAGGGACCGCTTCAAGCAATTTGTCAACGACGTGGCGGTGGTGAAGGAACTCGACGGCGTCAAGTTCGTGGTGCTGAAGAAGAAGCTGCGGCCCCGGCAGGCACCAGAGCCCCTGCCCTCGTGCGTCCCCGGCACTCCCGAGGCACCGGCCCTGCCGTCGAAGATCCCTTCCGCCTCACAGGGGGAACCGGTTGGCCCAGAGGCTCCATCCCTGGCCGCGGCGCCGCAGGCGGCGGAACCACGTGAGGACCCGGCCCCGCCATTAGAACCACAGGACACGCCCGAGGCTCCGGCCTCTGAGCCCACTCAGCCAACCGGGGAGCCGTTGTTAGGTCCAGCCCAGCAATCAGGGGGGCCCTCCGACCCCCAGATTCCAGCCTTTGAGCTAGTCCTACCCCCCGAGGAACTCTCTGCAGACGTGGCCCCGTCGTCGAGGTCGCCGTCGGTGGAGGCCTTGCCCCACGCAGAGGCGCCAGCCCCGGAACCCGGGAGCGGGGCGACGAAAGAAGCGCCCCCACCCCCTCTGCACGCGCCGCCGCCGAAGCCCTGCATGCTACCTGTGCGCTGCGTCGCGGGCGCCGCCGCGCTCCGGATCCGGGCGGAGGAGCAGGGCCTGCGCCGGCAGCTGTCGGAAGAGCCGAGCCCACGGAGCTCCCCGCTGCTGCTGCGGCGGCTGTCGGTGGAAGAGTCTGGCCTGGGCCTCAGCCTGGGCCCGGGCCGCTCCCCGCACCTGAGGCGCCTGTCGCGCGCAGGCCCGCGCCTGCTGAGTCCGGACACTGAGGAAGTGCCCGCCGCGCCGCCGCCGTCCGCCGTGCCCCTGGAGCCGACCGAGCACGAGTGGCTAGTGCGGGCGGCTGGGGGCTGCTGGACCCACCAACTACACGGGCTGCTGCTGCGCGACAGCGGCCTGGCGGCCAAGCGCGACTTCATATCTGGCTTCACGGCCCTGCATTGGGCCGCCAAGAGCGGCAACCGCGAGATGGCGCTGCAGCTGGTGGAGGTCGCGCGGCGCGGGGGCGCGCCAGTGGACGTGAACGCGCGCTCGCATGGCGGCTACACGCCACTGCACCTGGCCGCCCTGCACGGCCACGAGGACGCCGCCGTGCTGCTGGTGGTGCGCCTGGGTGCGCAGGTGCACGTGCGCGACCACAGCGGCCGGCGTGCTTACCAGTACCTGCCGCCCAGCGCCTCGTATGCGCTTCGCCGCCTGCTCGGCGACCCCTGCCTTCGAGGCTCTACCGAGGCCGACGCCGCGGGTGCTGGTGGTGGCACTTTTGCGGCCCGGCGCCCAGTGCAAGTGGCCGCGACCATCCTCAGTTCCACCACCAGCGCGTTTCTGGGTGTCCTGGCCGATGACCTGATGCTCCAAGACCTGGCTCGAGGCATGAGGAAGTCGGGCTCCTTCAGCAAGTTTTTGGGCGCCTCGCCCATGGCTCCCCGTAAAAAGACAAAGACTCGCAGTGGCCTGCCGGCTTTTTCAGAAATCTCTCGTCGACCTACTCCGGGGCCCTTGGCTGGTTTAGTGCCCAGCCTGCCCCCCACAACCTGACGGTCCCTGAAGCTCAGCTTGGTTGATGTCACCTGGCCTGCCCCTCACAGTCTGAGCCTGCCCAGAACAGCGGCTCAACACCTGTGGCTTCATCCTGTTTCCAGTTTGTCCACTGAAGCCTGTTTAACCCCGGTGGGCCTTCGCCTCTAGCTTCTGCCTGAAGCTTGACCTGTCTCTGGGGATGGGAGTCAAGATCTCAGTGAGAAACCTTCTATAAAGAACTCCAGAAATCAGGCTTGAACATTGGAGACTCAAATTTTAGGATCAAAGTTGAGGGCCCAGAATGAGTTAACCCGATGCCTCTGCAGGTACACCCTCCCAAGCCAGAACTAGAGCGAGCATCTCTTTAAATGCTGGATTGTTTGTCAGCTTTAAGATACCTAGTGGTTTTGTAATCTGATGCTTTTATCCTGTTTTTAAATTAAAATGAGGTAAAACAACTTTCATAATAACCTTTTGAAATTATATTTTTCCATTTTTAGGCAAAATGCTCATTTTCAATCTTTTGCTAAGTATTTTGGAATTCTATTGAAAAAAAAAACAACCCAGATGATCAGGATCTAAAGGAAATTAGTCCCAACCAACAAAACCCTTAAACGTTTATCTACCTCATTTTAGGCGCTCAAGATTCTAGAGAGACTCAAGCACAGAATGTGACCATTGTGAATGTAATTAATTTCAGTCGTACTGTGAATGCTCAATATTAGGAAACAAGTGCATCTTGGGAGTGAGAATGATTTAACAGTGAGAGGAAAGAGACATTTTAGCAAATACTTTTAATTTCTGGTTGTCTTTATGAAATATAAACAGTGTCTTCGGCACTGGTGGGTGATTATTTTGATTTGTCATGAATATTAGTTTTTTAAGTGTGATTTATCTGTGAATGCATTAGAGGAGAAAAATAACTGGTTAAGTGGATACACTTAAACAGCAACTATTTTATATGAAAATTCTATAGAAACAGAAAGTATGTTATATCCACCTTTAAAAGCCATCTAAAAGCAAACAAATTATTCCAAAATAGCAAATGCAGAATTCTTTGCTCAGTGATGTTAGAGGGATGGCTTAACTTCTCTGGACCTTTGTTCCCATCTGTAATTGAGAAGGTTTGTAGCTATTTACCAAGAGGTCCCAGGTTCAACACATTGTAACTATAACGGCTCTTTTTCTGTTTTAAAGATGGGACTCTATTTGCTTAACCAGCCTTTTTAAAATATTGTGGCAATGCTCTGCTTTTGCAAATTATGTTTGCATGTCATTAGTTATATCAGATAGTTTTTGTGGCACAGGGGAGTGTGGGTTCTCCCCTCCATATATCTATCTCAGTGAGGCCTCCAACATTATTTAAGGCCGTCCTTAATGGAATGTTTTGATTTAAGCAATGAAATAAACAAGTCTCCCATTTTGTTCCTGCTTGTGTAATAACGTACTTCCCTTAAACATTCTCCAGCTTTTGCTATTCTATTTTTCTTTTCTTTTTATCTACTGGATTTCTTCAGTTTCTCCTCATCCTCTTCTGCCTCTTCCAGGTGTTCTATTATTCAAAGTGTTTGAATTGATCAGCTAAATGCAGGCTGCATCCACACACGAATATAGCATCCAAAAAATAACAACAGATGAATGCAGGCCCTGATCTGACCCTTCCCACCTTCCTTGCCTGGAACTCTAGCTAAGCTGCATAAATTATTTAAAAATGCAAATTAAATCTGCCTCTGCAGGAAAATTGTGGGAGGCAATAATTACAGCAATCTCAGCTGCTGAAGGTCTAGAACACAGAAAAAAAATGTCAGAGGTTTTGCATGGTAAAAGAGAGGCTTGACGGAAACAGGATAACAAAGGTCACAAACACAGGTATGACCTGCCCTGAAAAAGACAAAATCTAAACCCGCAAAGTAGTAATAACATTAACCAATGTCTATTACACACTTAAATCAGAGGAGGGTTACTTAAACTGCCAGAAGAACCTTTGTGTTTTAGAAAGGCCGGCTGCAAGCCTTCCAAGTGAAATAAAACATTTGGCAAGAGTCTAGGATCAATACGCCTAAAACTTAGGTGTTAGAAACCACTGTTTTTTCCTTGCAGGTCAAGACTTTCTGAAACTATAAGTCAGTAGGAAATTATACTGTGATATGCATATGGAAAGTTTTCAATAACCATATATTGTCTAGCAGGAGGTACACCTGTGAGGGGTATTTTCAACGAATGACAAAAAAAAAAGTTGCTTATACATTAAGGCAGTTTAGCTGGCTAGAATTGTCACAGGGAAGAGAATCACTCCTTTTAATGGGGGAGAAGTTAATTGTTATACAGATGTGTATGAGTCATCCAGAGCAAGCTTTTAAATAAAGGTTTATACTTCCTTTAAAGGAGGTTGGAGGTTGTTCTAGAATGTGTCTCACTTATCTAATGGAGACCAGGATATGGCTGATGCACATACAGCCTGTGTTTATTAAGGGCCAGGCACAGTTTTAACCACTATGCAGGTATTAACCTCAACCTTACAAGGTATGTCCTGTTAGTATCTTGAATTTAAAGTGAGGAAAGAGAAGCCTCAAGAAACTGTAAATAACTTCAGAAACTCCAGGCTTCACAGCTATAACTATCAGAGCGGGGATGGCTTCCTGGTGCTCTTTTCCATCACAGTGTCCTGCCGCAGAAAACCAAGGTGGTCTCGTCGCAGCCCTTACTCATCTAATGACCTTAGGCAAGTCACCTGTTCTCCAAGCTCTATCTCCCTCCTCCATGGGCCGTAAGACTGGCACTATCTATCCAACAGGCTGCGAGAAGGGTAGAGCATAGGGAAGGAGTAGGTAGAGCTCCTTGGGAACCGCAACACCATCTTGAAATATTACCAAGGGTGCCCAGCTGGTCCCATAGGGGTATCTAGCTGCATTCCAAAACCAAATAGCTCTCATCTGTGGCTTTGCTTTACAAGATCACCATTCTTTAACCATGTTAGTATTTTTACACATAAATAACAATGGACTCTGCTGGGAAAAAATGTATTCCCACCAAAGGGAGATTATCTCACATTTTGTATATCACTTTAGTTAAAAATAGACATCACAACGTCTTTCTTCATGCACACTCCCTTAGCATCCCTACCACTGTCTTCCAGACCTAAACAGATGTCAGCCAGCCAGCTGGACTGAAAGCGCTCAACGCAGTTCTAAAGCTGGGCCCACTCAGAACCCATATTCTCTGCCTTTTTTGGCCTTTTCCTGGAAGAAATTATTTGGCCTTTTAGAATAGTTTGATGAATAGACTTTTTAGTGCTCTCCAAATAGCCTTTTGCCTTGAACCTCTGTCCTCGCCTTACCCTTCCAGAACAGCCACACCTCTGGACTTGAACCTGTGAAGCACGGGCGGCCTCAGGTGTTTCTGCAGGGAAGTGGAAAAAAGGTAGAGACAGAGAAACAAGGGGTGTGTGTGTGTAGTGGGGGTGGGGATATGTCCAGATGTCTCCTCCAGAGGCGGAAAAAAAACCTTCCTAGGGAGAAGGTGGTGCTGATTTAAGTTTCAACGACAACAGGTAAACACCCACCCTGCCCGTCTGACCCGTAGCCAGGCTGTGACGGTAACACTGCGTGCGAGGTCTTGGAGAGGATTGCTCCATAGCAGTTGCCGGCCCCCACCTTTTCTTCCTTCTGCCCCCACACTCCCCTTTCACCTCTTCTCTCTGCGGGGCTCAACCACATTTGACCTAAATTTCCACCCAAGCTTCTGATTTACATGTGAATGAACAGCACAGCGATTTGTTCCTGCGAGGATCCCTGACTTTTACAGCCGCCGCTCGCGGTGGTACGTGGTGTGCCGAGCAGGCTGTTCCAGACAGAATGCGCGCGGGTTTGGGGCGCCGCAGAACGCTGCTTCCCTATTCGGTTTGCAATTTACAGTCTGAAGGTAAAAAGTACACTAATTAAATCCATATTAGGAGGAGCAGCGGGGGCGGGACGAGGCGAGCGGGGGAGGCGGCCGCGGGGCTGCCTGTTGCCTAGCAACAACGCCAGCCGAAGCCTGCCCTCTGCAAAGAGCCAGAGGACAGCGCCGCAGGCAGCGGGGCTGGGGGCGGAACCAACAGGCGCGGGCGCTGGAGGCTTGAGGAGGTGGAGGCAGAAACCCCAACGGAGACCCATGAAACCCTCTTTTCCACCCCGGGAAACTAAATAAGGCTCTTTTTGATACTGATACTCGAGATCAACACCCCCGGCTTCCCTCCTCCCCACTTCTCATTAACCAACAACTTTCCAACCAAGGCCTGGTGGCAAAGGAAAGCAAGCCAGCTTCCCCGTGGCCGGCTGGCCAGAATTTCTTTCCGACAGAAGCAAAAAGGCTCAGATCCAGCCTTCAGGCTAAAGGAGCGCTGCTCTGCCGGGAAGGCAAAGCCCCGGTGCTTTAGGCCAAAGGGCCTACTGCCTGGGGAGGAGGCTCGGACAAGTGTCGGTAGTCTTCATCACAGAGCGAACAGTGCCCTCTGCTGGCAGCGTCCTGGCGGGTGGAAGTCACCGGGCCTCTGGCGCCGGCCTACGCACCACCATCAAAAGTCTTAGTCTGGGTGGCTCAGTGGGTTATGGCCTGCCTTCGGCTCAGGTCATGATTTCAGGGTCCTGGAATCCAGCCCCTTGTGCGGCTCCCCGCTCATGGGGGGAGTCCGCTTCTCCCTCTCCCTCTGCCCCTCCCCGTGCTTTCTCTCTCTAACAAATAAAAGGTCTTAAAAAAAAAGTCTGTGGTGCCAATACTGAACACCTTTGGTGCTTATTCTTGCACTCTGACAGAATAACAGTGTGGAAGGGACATAAAATGGGGCAGGAAGAACACAGAGGCCAGACGAAAGGATGGGTACAGGAGGTGTGGCCCTACTCTCCCCATCTGGTAAGGACAAGCACAGGAGCCTCATAATTCCCCGTGGAAAAACTCAGCACAGAGCCAAAGTGCAGTTTAACGGGACCATGGCAGGCTCTGCTCCTCTAGTCCATCCCGGGCTGGAAGTACTTTATCTGAATAGTACCCAATTTCCATTGGCCTAACTGATGACTGTTAAGTGTTTTTCTAAGAATATCACAATGGGAGAATGCAGGGAGTGCTGCACAGGGCAAAAGGCAGCAATAAGTTTATTCCGTCCAGACTATCTCAAAGCAAGCTGCCCTGCTAGGCTGAGGCCTTTGGCTCGGAGGCCCCGCCCACAAGCGTTCAAAGGAGAGAAGCAAAGCATAATGTTAGAACCCACGACTGCCTCAGCAGGAGCCCCATATGTTTTTTATAAAGAGGCACAATGTTAGCATTGTTCTGTGCTCAATAGCCCGACTGTTGTAACTAATGCTTTTGGGATGAATACGACCATTTAAAATTCCCAACCAGTCGCACTTAGTGACAATACGCATCAGAAAACAAGCCCAGAAGCAGAGATTTCTCACTTTGGGGTCAGTTGGCTTTAAATACACATACACATGCCTTTTCAGTGCCCAACTTCCAAAAATACACAACATTTGCATGAACAATGTTCTGGGCCCTGGCATGTGCAGCTACAAATACTAAAGCACATTTTCACATGTATATTTGAGCACTTAGCATTGACTCTGTGCACACAAGGCTGACGCAGAGGGGAGTGTGTGTCCTCCGTTTCATTCCACACCAGCACCTAACTCCCCACTCCCAACCCCAGCTCACCCCAGCTTAGCCTCTCTAGCACACAAGCAAAGCTGCCTCTCCAGGTCCTCAACCCCCCCCCCCCCCATTCTGGGTCTCCAGGTCTCCCATGCCTTCACCTTCAGCTCCCCTGCCCAACAGCCCTCCTCAAGCCCAGTGGATCTGGTGGGATTTCCAAGGAGATATTGGATAAACTCATTTTTGACAGTATAATTCTTTCTGAGTCTTGGAATAAATGTCCCTGAATTTGTCAAGCTTTTTAGGCAGCAAAGCAACTGAAACTATTTTGTGTATGGGGAAATTCCCTATCCCTTGAGTCTTGAAGGGAAGCAGTCACCCCCACTTCTACTTTTGAGGTTGGAGGCTTGGGTAAAAACCAGGAAAGGAGACCTGGGGCCGGCTAGTCAGGCCTCGGCCGTTGTGGTAGTGATGCAGTCACCAGAACTGTAGGGATTGCTGGTGGCAGCAGAGTCAGTCAGAAGGCCTGGCATCCCCCTTGGGCCCTCCTGGCTTCAAGCCTGTATCCCAGTCTTCTGAGGGATTCCCAGACCTGACTGAGGTCCTCCAGCAAATCTCTCTTCTGCTCTAGTCAGGCAAGGCTGGTGTCCGTTGTCTGTAAACAAGATTCCTCCCCCAGGCTAGACCCCAGGTGACAGACACACTTCTCACATAAATTATTATTAAGGAAAGAAAAAAAGACCATTTTGCAGATTAAGTTGAAATGCTCCTGGTTTGTCTCCTCTGCCTCATACTAACGCAGACAGAGCCTCTCTCCTCACAAAAAGGGGGGAATACTGCAGTTTTAAAAATCCATAAATTAATTACCAAATAATCCACAAGAATTGGGTAAGGCTACATGAAAATACTTAGAAGTATCCTGGGAAGATCCGGCCTGGGTCTTCCCCCTCCCCGCAAGGGAAAAGCACCAAATCAACCAGAGTCACCCCCAGTGATGTGGGTGAGGGGCAGAGGCAGCGCTCCCCACCCCCCACCGCCTGTAATTAGACGAGGGGTGGAAAGAAGGGCGGTTTATCTGGAAGACGGGTCTCTGGGGGCCAGGCCAAACTGGGAGGCAGGGGGCGATGGCCAAGGTCGCCCCTGACGGCGTCGAGTTGGTCCTGAAGGAGCCGGACCCGCTCGTCCAGGCTGCGCTGCTGGGCCAGGACGGCGGCCTTGCCGGCCAGCAGGGCGCGATAGGCGCTCAGCTCCTCGGCGGGCAGGGCCCGCACCAGCACCTCGCGCAGGGCCCGCTCGCGCCGCGCCACATGCTCCTTCAGCTCCTTGGCGTCTTCCCGCTGCCGCAGCAGGAGCCCGAGCCGCTGCCGCAGAGAGGCCTGCGGCCAGGGAGAGCGCGCCGTGAGCAGGGCAGGGTGCCGCGGTTGTCCCGGACCGCGCCGGCAGGCCCCTCCCCGCCCCGCTCTCCCCAGCCTCCACCCCTGTCACCTGCTCGTCTGGGTCGCTGTCTGCGCCCGCCCGCGCCAGGGCGCGCCGCACGCGGGCCAGGCGACTGCCCAGCAGCAGCAGCAGGCCAAGCACGCGCTCTAGGTCGGCCATGAACCCGCTGAACCGCTCTAGGTCGCGGGGAGCACAGGCCTGGCTCACCGCGGCCTCCAGAGAAGCCCCGCGCCTGGCCCAAGCCTGGGCCGCGCCGTGCAGCTGCTCCTGCTCCGCCTGAAGGCTCCGCAGCATCTTCTGGAGGAGGTCGGCTAGTTCCATCTGCAGGGAAGGCGTGAGTACTTAAAGGTGAGGCCTGACCCAGACTCCTCAGCCCATAGTCTGGGCTCTCACCACCCCCAATCTCCACCACCCCCTCCTCACTCACTTTCTTGGCTTGGATGTTGTTATTTGGATCAGGGAGACCCTGGCCACAGACCTGGTCAGGCACAGAGTGGGTGGTATGGTTTTCAAACCTTGAATCCTCTTGAGAAGTTGGCAGGAGCTGGCTGGAGCTAAATAGATAGAACCTGGGGACAAAGCCAGAGCTCCCTGGGTTGTCCTGCCCCAGACTGCAGGGACTTAGAATCCCCTGAGTCCCTGGTGCCCATCACTCACCCTGGCTCAGGACTACCACCAGCCTCCTTCCCAGCCTCCTCACAGGCTGGCCTCATTGCAGCCCAGACCTCTGCTAAAGGAACGAGCCCATCTAGGAGGTCCAGGGGCAGCTCTGGGCTGGGACAGGAAGTGAGAGTGTCACTCATAGAGGGATCCAGTCGGGCCAGCTCCTGAACCAGCTCCTCAAGGCGAGGACTGGGCCATGTTGGCCTGGAACCGGGCTGGCCCATGCCCCAAGCCAGGGCAGTATGGCCAGGAGCACCAGGGGTATTGTTGCTTGGAGGTCCCAGGGCATCAACTGGGAGAGGTTTGAGAGGGTCGCTCTCTGCAGCTGCAAGTGAGTCAATGGTCAGCAGTCCACTGGGGTCAAAGGTTGCGATGTCGCCATTTGCAGTCCTGGGGGGGCTATAGCTTATGGTCTTAGAGACACCCACTGAACCATTTATCCTCTGCCAGCAGTCATCTGCCCCTGCAGTCTCTGGGTGCTCATGGAAGGGGTGCTCCGGGGGAACTGCAGCCTGGTCAGCCCTCTGGCCCGAGCCAGTTCCATACTGCTGGTCAGAGACATGGACACTGGGAGTGGAAGAGACACTGAATCAGAACAAGCTCTGTCCAAAGATGAGCATTGACCTCCAAGGGCCACCTGTCCCCGTCCCTACCAGCCAGGCTCCCAGGCTTCAGCTAGGAGAGGGCTCCCCGTCCCTCTAGCATTTTGTTGATATGTGTGGGAAGGGGATGTCTCACTCTGCTTGGAAGCAAGAGGCAACTCACCTGGGTGGGTTTCCTGGGGGGGCATGGGTGTCTGGAGGTGATCTCCTTCTGACCAGGGGGACTTCCTCCAGGAAAACCTCATCATCTGGAAGGGATGGGAGCCGGGCAGACCCCATGCATGTCTCTGAGACCCTCTGTTCCCAGTCAGTGGGACTGCTCCGGGGATACTCTGCGGGACACACGGCTGCAGCTTCCTTCTGAGTCAGGAACCTGGAGGAAGGGACCCCACACTGGCCACAGTGCCTAGGAAGGAAGCTCTTGGTGCTGCGGTGGGTGCTGCAGAGACACAGTGGGGTTGGGGTGGGTGTGGGGGGACTGTAGGGGTTGTAGTTTGCAAAAGACAGAATTAGAAGGCTCAAAGTGAGGGTAGGTGAGGGGCGCTCTCTTTCTTGGGCAAGAGCTATGAAAACTGCTTTTCTCCAACTTGCAGTCCCACAGTGGTCCATGTCTCTCACCTGGCAAGTTTGACCTGAAACAATGGTCTGGGGGATTCTGCTCCTTGGGGAACAGCCTGGAAAGGCAAACAGTTGCTTGAAATGTAGCTCAAGTTTTCAGTCTCCCAGATGTCCCCCACCCCAAGCCTGCAGCCCCTATCTTCCACACCTGGACAACTGGCATGACCCCTCCTGGACCTTGCCAGGGAGCCAAGACTTCCCCTGAAGCGCTCCGACTCCGACTGGAAGGCCAATAGGCATCACCAAGCTTCAGGGATCGAGGTTCTGGGTCCTCTACACCTCGGGGCTGGGTCTCAGGCAGCCGTCTGTTCCGGTGACCTTCGAATTCTTCCAGCACCCTACGCTCCTGGGGCTCGGGCCTGGCAATGCTAGAACCGGAGCCGGCCTCCCCCGAGCATTCCCCTGCGGATCCACCGCCCCGACCCACGCAGTCCAGCTTCCCTGGCTCGGAGAAGCACCACTTCCGCTGCTGGGTGGCTAGGCGCCCCCGGCCAACGGTTCCCCTCGAGGAAGCCCCGGAGCGCGCCGGCTCCGCTTCCCCGCCGCCGGGGTGGCTGAGCGAGGCCGAGCGCGGGTGCGCCGCGGGGGGCCGCGCGGGGGCAGGGGGCCGCAGGCGGGCGGGCAGGCTCATGCGGAGCTCCTTGCGCTGGAAGGACGTCTCCCGGAGCACTCGCCGCTGGGCCCCCTGCAGCCGCTGGCGGTAGGCGGCCCGCGAGGCCGGTGGGCTGGGCGGCTCGACCGCCCGCGCCGCCGCCTCTGCCTCGGCCGCCAGGGCGAACAGCAGCGGGGTGGCCTGCCGGCTGAGCGGCCCCGGCGTTCCCCGCACCTCCGGGGGCCGCGGGCCACTGCGCGCGGCCGCCGCGGGCCGGGGCTGCGGGGACGTGCGAAGGCTGCTGGCCGGGGCCGGGCCGCCCCACACCACGCGCACGTAGTCCCAGTCTAGGTAAGGGAGGAGGTCGGTCCCAGGCGACGGCGTGCGCGGCTCGGGAGCGCCGGAGGCCGCGGAGAAAGAGCTGTAGGCCGAATCGGCGCGCGCGGACAGCCGCCGCAGGTCCAGGCTGCGAGTGGACGAGGCTGGGGAGGTGCGGTCGCCCCCAGGCCCCAGGGCCTCCATGGCTGCGGTGAGCGCTGACGCCAGCTCCGTGGGGCCTGGAAGAACACAGACGGCGCGGTCGCGGAGGAGCCCAGGGGCAGCCTGGCCCCTCCAATACAGATGGCCAGGTGCTTACCCATCCCCTCCCTGGTCACACGGTCTTTAGCGCGGCCACCTCCCGGGTAGGGGATGACATAAGTAGGGCCAGCCCCTGGGAGCAACTCTGGAGTTTGAGGGCATTAGCTATTCCTCTTAGCTCAGGGGAAGGAGCTGGCGACTAGCCCACTCCCCCTGAGGCTCTCAGGGCTGGCAGCACCCGCCTCTACTCTGGCACCTCCAGGAGCTTTGAGAATGTACCCATACTCCTTCCCTCCCCAACCCAGTCCCACCCTGGCGGCTTCCTGGCGGCTTTGTTAGCTTCTCCATCTGATCTTTCCCTAATAAACAATGGTCAAGAACGTTCTGAGATCACAGGGGAGCCAAGAAAGGAGGGGGCAAGACCCAGGTCAGGGGGCAGGGGCAGCCTCACAGCTTCCCCCCCCCCCCCCCCCGCCCCGTCTCAGTTATGCTCCAGGTGCTTTATATAAATATTTATCTTGATCCTCACAACTGCTATCTGCATTTTACCGATGAAGACACTGGGGTTTTAAGGGGGAAATGATTTGCCCAGGGGCACACAGCCAGTAAGAAGCAGAACCCTGTCTGGAATCTGGGCCTGCCTCCAAGCTTACTGCAGCCAGAATCAATTTCCTAGAAGCAAACCCTGCTGAAAACCAGTTTACCTCCAACTCTACCCCCCAAATGCCAGAAGCCTCCAACAAAGCCTAAACTCCGCTGTGGGAAAGTCACCCCCACCTGCTCTCAAAATACTAGCAGATATCACAACAATATGGTCTCTGCTTTGCAGCCTCGCACCCCCAACTTTGTTCTGCTACTCTTTCTCCTCCTACTGGGCCCAGCTTAGAGGTCTCCTGACCTTTTGGGACCCCCTACAGTGTCCTGAGCTTCCCCCACATACACAGACACACTCCACCCAACACAATACTCATCACCCTGCAGTGTAATTGTTGGCTTGCTTGTGATTCCCTCTTCCCATTCCCACCCCTGAACTTCCTGAGAACAGGCCCTGTACTCACTAATCTCTGTACCCTCAGTGCCTGGCACGTAGTCGATGTTAAAAAAATATTTGTTGAATGGCAAGAAAAGCAGCAAACTTGCAATGAGTGGATGGGGGGATGGATTTGGTGGAGAAGGAAGAGGGCTCCTTTGCTTCTGCCCACTCTTCTCTCTCTATTTGTCTTTTCTGGTGAAAGGGACAGGATGAATGAGGTAGCTGACCCCATGGACACTGTCCAGGTTACTCCTGCCTTATTAGGAACCCAAAGAGCAGGCACACACAGGTGGAGCAAGACAGGCCAGAAATCAGTACCTCCCCAGGGCCAGAAGGGGAGCAAGGTGAGTGAGGGGAGGAGTTGGGTGGGCGTGCATGGGTCAAGCTCCGAGTAAGAGCATGGGTAAGAGCAGCTCTGAGACTTAGGAAGCTGGGGCTCCTTATGGGCTATGCGGACTCTGGGGAGGTGGGAGGGCTTGCTTTCCCTGAGCTGGCTTGGGGAGGGGTGCAGAGGAGGGTGACTAGCAGCTGGGGGGGAACTGACAAGCAGGTTCATTTGAGCCTCCTAAACACTCTTCGGAACTCAGGGTCGCCCTCCACCCCCTTCCCCAAGGCCACTACAGCCTGCAGGTCAGGGGAGGGTGGGGATGTTAGTGGTGTGAGGATATGGTGTTTCCTAGAAGGGAGAGGCAGCGTCTGTAATACTCTCAGGAGGGGCTCTCAGCTGATCTAGAACCAGGATATCTCGAGAGTGCCTCACTGGAGGTATCTCATGCCCATTAATACCAGCCCTGCAGGGTGGTCCTCACACTCAGGTTGGGGACCTCTTTCGCAGAGTGTTTCCACTCTCCGGACTTGAGGAAGACAAGAAGCTACTCTGAGTAGCAGCTCCTGGGAGGACAATCATCTCCTCTAGGAAACCTGCCCTAGGCACCCAGGCACTAGCCCTCTCTCTTCCTAGGCTGAGCCCAGCTTGGGAGCCTGATTTTCCCTGGCGCATGCCACACATGCCTGCCCATCGTTGGCTTCCTTCACCTACAGACACCAGCCACTGCTCACCTACGAAGAAGTTTCCTCGAAAAGTTTATCTTGGGAGTTACTGTGTTCACAAAGGATTCTGAGTTCACCACATAAAAACAGCTTCATGGACAATAAAACTGTATATACCTCTGTTTGCTTTTGGCCCCTAACTTGTCTGGAGGATACTTTTGCAGTGGTGGCCTCAGTGGGCCGATAACCACGCAGATGCTCACGCTGCGCCTTTTGCAGAACGTGCTACACTAGGAGGGTGCAGCCCCTTAGCGTGTTTTGGGGCCTCAACACAAAGAGCAAGGAGTCTGCGCACTTGCGCACTTGCCTCTTGCAATCCAGCCAGCCACTGGCTGAGGGTGACGACACCCCAGGAGCCCTAGCATCAGCATTAGCGTCAGCTGTGGGCTGGGCTGCAGAGCCAGCGCCTACCTAGAACTCAAGTCCAGAGGCTAGAGCTCAAGGAGCTCTTGAGCTCTTTTGCCAAGCCTCGCCAGAGCAGGGGGAGCAGCATGGAATCCCTGCTGGAAAACCGTGAGACTGGGGTTCGGCAGTAGGGTGGGGGGGGAGAGTTGTCACATATACTCATCACCTGAATGAAAGAGCAAGAGAGGAAAAGGAGACAAAGATGACTTTAGTGTTCAGGGCTGGAGGCCTGGGAGGTAGAGGTGCCAGTGTCAGGGAGGAGGAAGCTGAGATGGGGACTGGCCCAGGGTCCAGTGCTCATTCAGTCTGCAGCCTATAGGCTTTGCAGTGTTTGTGGCAAGTCTGGGAAGCTGTGAAGTTGGGATGTGGGTCTAGACCTCAGCAGAGAGTTTGGGCAAGCAGTCTGACTCAGGTTTTTACTTAGAGGTTGTTGGGGAAATTAATGAAGACAGCTTCCAGCTGGTAAAACCACACCAAGACAACAGGAGCAGATCCAGTTGAGGTGACCAGAAACGCAGACAACCTCAAATGATCAACAATGATCAGGAATTAAAGCACACTCTCTCAAAGGCCACCTCACACCTGACCTCTCTGTGGAGAGGTTGTCCAGGCCGCCGGTCTGGAATGGTCTTCCCTCAGTAGCATGCTCACTGTAGGGGCGCTGCCTGCACAGCAGTGCCCCTGCCACACGAAGCTTCTGGGTCCTGGGCCGCGTCTTGAATGCCAGCACCCCAGATTAGGTCTGCCAGACAGGCATGCGGGGAAGTAGCCCGGGGCCCCCCCAGTATCCCCCGCGGGTCCTTGTCCACACGGACGGTGCAGCCCGCGCAGCCTCCGTTCTGTGTCGCTCTAGCCCAGATGTCGTCTCCTGAGACTCGAGCTCGGTGCCGCTCCGGGCGCGCAGAAAAGGCCGGGTGCTGGCTGCACCCGCGGACAGGAGGCCGCAGTCGTGGGCGGACCACATACCTGCGGCTTCAAGCTCTTGAGAGTCGAGGCGGGAGAGAGGCGCTGGCCTGGCGACCGCAGGGGGCGGCAGAGTCACGCGGTGTGGCGCGACGGCGGGACTCCGGGGACGCCGGGAGAGCCGATGGCCGCTGGCCGGCGCATTTGGGGGCCCTTCCTGTTGGGTTCACCGTCGGGGGAGGAGGACTCAGACGCGTGCGGGGACAGCGCGAGCTGGGGCGCGGGGGCCCGGCATTCTCCCGCGGCTCGGCTGGTGCAGGGCGGGAGCCGGGGGTCGCGGAGAGAGACCCCCCTGCGTGCCCTGGCCACGCGGAGCGCTCCCCCGACAGCCCCCGCCGCTCGGTGGGTCTGGTCCTCCCCGCCGCCCCGCGAAGAGTTCCCGCACACAAGGGCCCGACTCGACCCGCGCCCGCCAGACTAGGCTCGGGGCGTAACTCCCAGAGGAACAACTCGCCGGCTGCTCCGCGGCGCCCCACCCCCCAGCGCTCCCGGCCGCGGGGCTCGCCCTGCCCCCTCCGGGAAGGGCGATCCCGCCGCCCGGCCCCGCAGCATACCTGAAGTCCAGCCCGAGAGGCGCTCCTGGGCGCCGGCGGCCGCGCGGTGACATCAGAGCCCCGGGCTCAGGCTCCCGACCCCACCTCCGGGCTCCGGCCGCCGCGGGGGAGGTGCCACGTCCGGCCACGGGGGGCGGGGGCGCGCGGAGTGGCTGCGCTGCCCGGGGGATGGCCCGCGCTCCACCCCCCGCCCCGTGGTGGCCGCTCTCCCGCCTTAGCCCCAGGCCCAGGGGGTGGACACTCGCTCTCCCGCGGGCGGGAGAAGCGGGAGAGGAAGAGGAGGAAGGGCGACCACGGCCCTCGTCCGCCCGCCTCCAGCGCCGCCTGACCCGGCGTGTCTTCAGCTCCCGCGGTGCGCGGGCTCGGGGCCCCGGGGGTCCCGACAGCCCCCTCGGTGGAGAAGGCCTGGCCAGCCCCCGAAGGCTCCAGACGGCCACAACTCCTTTCAAGTTTGACCGAGTAAACAGAGGCGCCTGGGGCTCCTGCCTCTGCACCCGTCCCTCTGAATACAGTTCAGATGTAAGTCACTCCTTGACCAACTCTTCCTCCAGAGCCTCCAATTCCAAAACTCTTCCAGTTCTTTGACTCCCACTGTGGGTTATCTCCCATTTTTGCCCCCCTTTTCTCCATTTCTCCCACCATTCCGCATCGTCTAGGCCCCTCTGGCCAGCCGCCTGAACCACGGCGGGCGCATTGTGTATCCACTCCCGCCGCCTTCAGTGGGTCCGTTAGGTGCTGCTCGTGTGCACACCCCCTACGGCTTGGACAGGGTTCACTCCAGACTGGGAATCTCAAGCTCTTTGCCTTTGGAGTTCTCCCGACTTCAGAGAATGCTCTAAATTCATCTGCCACTGTGCTTCCCTCCCTACCCTGTCCTCAGCCTTCCCTGCCCCCACTTCCCAAACCTCTATCCTCAATACTGGCTCCACCAAGAAATGCTCCATCCCCAGAAGGGACTATGGGGCCCTCTGCTGAGCCCTTTCAGTTCTCCAGTTTCTCTGCTACTGGTGTGGGCATCTCTTGATCTCCCACAGAATCAGCATGCCTGAGGGTGGGGACTGTCATACTCAGATGATATTTTGTTGGTGGCAATAACAGGGACTCACAACTCAGACAAGGGGTCAAAGCTACCACTCTCTGGGGGCACTAGCAGCCTGGGGAACTCTGTCTGCTTGGGTTGTCTAGGGGATGGAGACAGCAGGCACCTGAGCCTGGCTTTTATTGGTGCCCTCCTGTCTCTGCTCCTTCTCCAACCACCACTCCCACCCAGGCATCACCTTCAGCTGAAGCTGGAGCCCTGGGCTTAAGACAGTGGCTCAGAACCTCTTGGTGTTGAAAGCCTGCCTCTTTTAAGTTCCTGGTCCTCATGGTTGGGCTCAGAGCAACATAATAGAGGGTACACAAACCAGCAACCAAAAGTTGATTCAAAATTGCCTACATTTTTAATTTATATTTTCCATTTCATATTGAAAAAAGTATCTTGAAAACCACAATGTGGACACAGTATCCACAGCAGTTCTTATAAATCCACTCAACCTTCCTGCTCCCTTACTTCTCTTACTCTATAGAAACTCTGCCTAACTCCCAGAAAACTGAAATCCTGTCCACCCACTTCTCTCCTTGCCTCCTGTCTTCTGATGAAGAGAGAAAAGCAGCCCCCTGACATCTGGAAGTTGACCTATTGGTAGGAGCTGAGCTGACATTCATAGCCAAGGCCTTGGTGTTCTCCTGTTGCACGTAATCGATTTCACAGGACATCAACATCAGACAAGGCCATCTGTAACCATTCTGTAATCCGATCTGGGCACAGATAATCCATGAACGTTGTCCACATCATTAAAAATGACCAAACGTCTTTCTGTCCTGGCTAATATGAGTGACTCCCATTTCTTTACCAACTGTGGCTTTAGCTTCACTCTCATTATTCCTCTTTCTAGGTAAGACTTATTGACATGCCTAATCAGGGAATTACTCCTTTCCGATGGCATCAAACACTGAGCAAAATCTTGTTTCTTTAACTCTCTCTAAAGTCGCTAACACAAGACCAAATTCAGTAACTCCTTTCTAACAGAAACCCCCTCTTACTGACATGCCCAGTGGTTCCTCATGCCGTGT
Source organism: Ursus arctos (assembly GCF_023065955.2). NCBI lineage: Eukaryota > Metazoa > Chordata > Mammalia > Carnivora > Ursidae > Ursus > Ursus arctos. The sequence continues at coordinate 31,297,394 of NW_026623067.1, forward strand.
GTTCCCCCCCCTCACTGCAGCAATCAATACACCCACTTTGTTCAACTACAGGTGTGTTCCTGGTGGTCTTTGCCCTGAGAGTATTAAGATTTCCTAGCTCTTATCTAATGGGAAGAGACCAGGGAAATGCTAACCATCCTACAATGCACAGGACAGTTCTGCACAAAAAGAATTCTGCGACACCAAATGCCAATAGGGCTGAGGTACAGAGGTGCCTATTGACACCATTCCTTTCCCTGCCACAGGCAACATTCTGATGTATTTGGAGTGTATTGTCTTACATTTATTCTAAGGTGTGTATTGTTGCTTTGTTGCTGTGTATGCTTAATGTAAATGGTATGATGTTAAAATCTTTAAAAAAAAAATGTCCTAGCTCTTTATTATATAGGTGCAGAAAAGGGGCACGTGGGTGACTCACTCAGTTCAGGTCTTGATCTCAGGGTGGTGGGATGAAGCTCCAAGCTTCGCGGGGGTCTGCTTGTCCCTCCCCTTCTCTGTCTGCCCCTCCCCCAGTGCATGCGCATTCTCTCGCTCATAAATAAATAGGGACGACTGGGTGGCTCAGACGGTTACATCTGCCCTAGGGTCAGGTCATGATGGGATCGAGCCTCACATCTGACTCCCTGCTCCACGCTCCACGCTCCACGGAGAGCCTGCTTCTCCCTCTCCCTCTGCTTGCCACTCCCCCTCCTTTTGCTCTCTCCCTCATCAAATAAATAAAATTGTTATAATTTTTTAAAAAGCTCAAAGAATCTTGGGGCGGAAGGGAGGAGGAAAAACGGCAAAGTTCGAGTTCACCTTTAGTTCGAGTTCACCTTTAGTGCTGGTGGGTGGGGAGTCGGGCCCGAAGAGGATGGAGACATGCACATATTGATCACATTTTTCTACAAGAAAACCAGATTCTTGTGTCCCTCAGCATCTCATTATTTTCCCAGGCTCTTTTTTAAAGAGACTCCTAGGTGCCTGGGCTTAGCCAGGGCTGCAGCCACAGACCTCGCTGTGCCCGGCCAGGCCTTAGCTCAAGGAACTGATGGGTGGGAAGGCTGCGGGCCTCATTCTACGTGGCTTGGCACTTGTAATCTGAACTGTTGAAACATACCTAAGTCACTGCCCACCTCACGAGTCTCTGTAGCTTCTTGCTTTGATTCCCTCTCCCCGCTGTTGGATTTGGGTGATATGATGTGAAAATGGTATAAATACTAAAGACCATGTATTCGCTGCCAGGCAAAATCTGTGCTATTCACCTTTTTAACCCTGTCATTCCTGAGAAGTAGGTATTATACCCCCACTTTAGAGGTGAGAAAACCGAGGCTTGGGAAGATTAAATATCTTGTCAAGGTCAAGTAGCTCATAAGAAGTAGAGGCAAAATTTAACCCCATGATGGCTAGTTCCAAAGGCCATTTTCACATAACCAATGAAAAGAATTGCAAGACATGGTGGTCCATGCAGCTTTGGGCCCATGCAGGAGAGCAGAATTTTAGATTGAGCAGGACTGGAAGGTAAATGGGGAAGGTGAGAAACGAGCAGCAGCAAAACTCCAATCAGAACGTCTTTCTTTCTGTGTCTTCAACAGTCTAACCTGCACCTGGGCTGTTTCACAGTTGGTTTCCATGGGTTTATTGTAAAGGGCTTATAAAAACACTTCTTTCCAGACATACCTTTTCAAGGTGTTCTGCGACTTGAGTTTTTTTTTTTTTTTTTTTTTTTTTTTTTAAGAGAGAGAGAAGGGAGGTGGTGGAGGGGGAGAAGGAGAGAAAGAATCATAACCAGGCTCCACACTTAGTGTGGAGCCCGACAGGGTGCTCGATCTCACAACCCTGAGATCAGGACCTGAGCTGAAATCAAGAGTCTGATGCTTAACCTACTGATACACCCAGGCACCCCTGCAACTTGATTTTTTAATTTGAAGTTATATCTTGGTGCTCTTTCACTATCTCTGTACATAGAGCTGTATCATTCTTTTTAATAGATGTACAGTTATCCATTACATGGGCATAAATAAATTGGGTTATTGATGGGCATTTAGGTTAACCTGTATTTTACTATTAGTAATTTTGTAATGAATACCCCCTGGTCATATATCTTTACTCACATTTGTTTGTAGGATAAATTCCTAAAAGATGAATTGGAAGTGGCTCCTCCCAGCCACCCCAGCTAACATATTACAGATCAGAGAAGAACCATCCAACCTAGGCTTTCCTCAATTTCTGACCCTAAAAATCACAAGCAAAATGATTATAAATGTAGACATTATGTTTTGGGGTAGTTTGTTACAAGTAATAGAGAAATGTAACAAGGTGTGGAAGTTTCCATTTTGGTTGATATTGTTAAATTTCCTACAAAGAGGTTGTACCAATATACATTTCTATCGATGTAGGAGAGTTACCATTTTCCTACATCCTCACTAGTACAGCGTATTATCAAAATTTGATGTCTGCAATCTGAAAGGCAAAAATAGTATCTCACTCCTTTAATTTACATGTTTAATAAATGAAATTGCGCAAAACTTTGTCCATTTAAAAGCATTTGTATTCACTTTGGCAATCTGTCAATTCCTTTTGCCCATTTTTCTATTTGATTATTGGTCTTTTCTTATTGATTTGTAAGATCTCTTTATATATTAAGGCAATTAACTTTTTTTTCTTATGTGGGGCAAATATTTTCTCAAGGTTGTGTCTTTTGATTTTGTGGTGGCAATAAATCTGTCATCCCTGGCTGAATCAAAAGATTTATCTTTCTTTTAGACAGCAGCTACATAGCTGTCGTAATAATTCAGAAATAGTCATGTCTTGGTTAAAATACAGTAGAGGCTAGAAAGCTTTCAACAAAATCATGTTGTCTATTTTTAGAAATCCAACAAAACATGAGTCATTGCTTATACACAAATCTCTACTTAAGTTGTAAATGTTCCCTTACAGCAAGTTTGTTTGCTTTCTAATTATGCACTGAATTCACCACACTTGTTTAAAGATAGGACTTCACAGAAAGACAGCCATGAGATTCAAATGCAGAGAGAATGAAGCTCACTCTCTCCTGCGGGGGCTTTTGACAGTAAGGCCTCTGGGCAAGGCTGGGTAGGGACTGGCTGTCAAGGGATGAAATAAAAGTTCCCTTTCAGATCAACAGTCCTTGGGAAGGAATGGTGGGCTGTCACATGCCTATCAAGTACACATATATCACCTTTTCTCTACAGACAGTGGGTGATATCTCAACCTCTGTTTGCTATAACCATAATAATTCAGCTTTTCTCTTCTAGCCTGTCCCCGAGCCTCAGGCCTGGGACTGTTCCATCTTCCTGGTCTACCTTCGTTCAGGTGTTACCTACATACCCTTGGATAAGAGAGGTTAAATGAAATAGATGGACAGAAACCTCTCTTTTTCTGCCCCAGTGGACCCAGGACAGGTAAGTGGTGGTCAAGTAAGAATTTCTGTTTTGCTCTTCTGGTCTCCTGGGACCCAGATGAGAAGTGTCAGCTAAGCTTCATGTTGGTTTTCAAGAATATAAACTCAGACTCTGAACAAGACCCCCAAAGGCATTGCCCAGAAAGGGCAACAGCTGGCTCAAGCCCAGGAATGGCCAAACTGCCTCTTCTGTGCCCCGGCCCTAACAAAGTAATGAGATACTCTCCAAAGGCCCTCTCCTAAAAGTGCCCTCTGTTTGAGCTCAGTCTCTCAGGTCTCTGCTTGCCAAAAAATCACCTGGTCAGCATTTTTAAGGGGAGAGAAATCCAATTCTAGAGCTCTGGGCCCAGAGCTGCACACAAAAGGCGCGTGCTGGCCTGGGGGCAGGACTGGGTCAGAGCATGCCATGTGCATGTGGGGTGAATTGTGGTCGTGGTTGGCTCTGGAAAAAGATCATGCAGGTATTTAACATTCAGGTAGGAAATATTGATTTTAACTGATGTAGCTGATCAGTTACTCACACGAAGGAGACCACCCTAAAACCTGGGGGTGCCTATGTCCAGCATCCATCACGGTCCCTGCATTTTCAGGACCCTGCCAAGGGTGAATGTGACAACACCCTCTCTAGTTGCCAGCTCTTTGTACTTCAAGAGAAGGATCAAGTTAGGAAAAAACAGAGAAAAGGAAAGAAAAACCAAGGTATGAAGTTACTTTTGACTTCCCTAGCCCATCAGCTAATAAGATCAAGGGGGAAGGTACCTATTTATTGGGTAACACCAAAGGAATTCTGGGGTTCAACAGCAACTAACAGTCATTGCCTGGAGGAAGAAGATGTGGATTCAGAAAACAGGCTTATTGGCCCCCTGTGATTCCTCACCACAGAACAGGGATGTGTTCTCCAATTCATGCGTCCAAGGTATAGGAAAAGCATCGTAGTGGGAAGAAGAGGGTGAGTTCACAGCCTGGCAGAGTAAGTGGGAACACCAGTCACGGTAGGACTCCGGAGAAACCCCAACCTTCCTGGACCTCTGTTTCCTCATCTGTAAAACGGTGAGGGGACTACAGATCTGCCAGTTAAAGATCAAATGAGATTCCATCACATATATTCAGTGGCAGGCTTGTAGGAGGCCATCAGTAAATGACGTCAGATATTACTCCTCACTTCAGCCTTCCTTGTGCAGAATACAATCTCCCCTAAATCCCAGTCTCAATTTTTTTTTCTTTAAAGATTTGATTTATTTATTTGTCAGAGAGAGAGCACAGGCAGGGGGAGCAGGAGGCGGAGGAAAGAAGCAGGCTCCCCGCTAAGCAGGGAGCCCGATGTGGGACTTGTTCCCAGGACCCTGGGATCATGACCTGAGCAGAAGACAGATGCTTAACGGACTGAGCCACCCCGGCGTCCCTCCCAACCTCAATTTCATCTCTAAGGGTTGGTTTATACACAAGAGGTTTCCCATGGATGTTGGTCACGCTCTTGGGTAGCTTACGACTCAACTTTGCTTACTACTGCCCCGAACAGGGCTGCAGTGGACATCCAAACACTTCTGTCATGGGGGGAATCCCATGTTGTGTTGGAGACACAGGGACCCTCCTCCCAATCTGAAAGCCAGCCAGCCACAGATTAGGCCTGAGACCCGGGCTTGACCAATCTGATGCCCCTGCCAGGACTCTCATGCGAGTGACATAAAGACACAAGGACAGATGAGAAACTTCCGAAAGTCTGGGAGTACAGTGACAGCAGAGGTCAGGACTACCTGTCTCCTGCTCTTGCTGCCCAGTCTCTTCTGGTTCCTGCCTATTTTTGTAGTCTGGTCCTCCTGCTTTCTAGTCAATTCTATGAACTACCACACTTCCTTCCAATACATTCCTTTCATTGAGTGAGTCAGGCATCACTGGTCACTGTTGCTTGGAACTAACAAGTTTCTGATATAGAGCCAAGACCTCTTTCAAAAACTGGGATTCCAGTGTCAGGCAGGAAGAAATCTAGCCAGACGTGGGTATTGCAAACTACGTTTTCCCTGGAAGAAGTAAGTACCAGGCACAAGAGCAAGGGAGATCTCACACAGATGCCCTGGAGCTAAGGGGATGCCATCCCAGCCCTTTGATGTGGCTGGAGACCCTTAAGCAGGTCTTACACAACCTCAGAACTACCAACGCAGGAAACAAGATAAAGCAGCACAGGAGAAACACAAGGCAGGCAAGTTCCTGGTTCGAAGTCACAAACATTCGCTATAAAAACGCAAACAAGATTTCCCTTAACAAACATAAAATCAAAGACAGGAAAATCGCAATCGGTTTCTTTTTCCTATTCCTGCACTAAGGAGGGTTGACCTCGATTCTACCTGATTCTTCACACCAGCACGGACCAAAGGTCTGATGTCAGGCCAAGGTGGGCCTGTTTTGAGACCCAGAAACATAGGCTCCCATTCCACAGCTACCCCTTCTGGAGGGCTGGGCATATGCTGAAGTGTCTTCTTTTCGTCCCTCCCCCAGTAAGGACCCATCTTGACACTGAGTCGCACAATCCCTGAGCCAAGCAACCCCTCCTCAGTGAAGCTTCTCTGATATCTCTAGGCAGAGTTCATTGTTCCCTGCCCCATCTAAGGCTACATTGTAGAATAGTCATTTGTTTGTCTGCCCCACTAGACAGATTTTGAGCTCTTGAAAGAAAGGGTGCCTGGCCTACCAGATTCAGAACTGTGACCCGTGCTTCTTGAACAAATGCCTCTGGGAGACCTGATCCTGGGTGAACAGCAAAACCATTCCTCCATTCCGAGAGTTCATAGCTGGCAGCAACTTCCCAAGGATGGCCTTGGTCTCCAGGATCCAGTAAGGAGCATGTGTATGTCTACGTGTGTGTGTGCACTTTGGGGGAGGTGTGAGGGAGTGTCCACACAAGCAGCGTTCTAGGTACCAAGGGGCCCTCCTATGGCAGTGGTAGTGTAAAAGGAATCACTTAATAAGCAAGCAAGGTCTTGTCTGTTCATGTGCCAAGTGGCCCATGGCTTCAAATTAGAGGCACAGGACACACACCCTAGGAGCCAAGAGCCAGAAAGGAAGTCAGCAGCATCCTTCCTCCCACGGAGAGCTGTTTCTGGTAACACCTCTCTACTCCAGCATCAGCACCCTTTCGAGGGGCTGCTGGCTATGCCCATGGGCAGACTGGCTGGAAGACTTTTGGTTTTAACTGCCACAAGGAGAAAGTGAAGCAACAATGGGAGAGAGCTGAAGGAAATGACCAGCCCGGATCGAATGTTGCTTTCAAGCTTGTGCCCCCAGCGAGGTCTTGACTCCTAGCCATTCCCCTCGGGCTGGTCAACAAGGTCTTGTATCATCTGCTTCTTCTACAGCTCACTGGGGGAACATGCTTTACAGCAACATTAGAGGGGTGCCTGGGTCATGGTGGCTCAGTTGGTTGGGCTTCTGCCTTCAGCTTGGGTCATGGTTTCACGTCCCGGGATCGAGCCCCATGTCGGGCTCCCCACTTCTCCCTCTCACTCTGCCCGCTGCTCTCCCTGCTTGTGTTATCTATGAAATAAATAAATAAAATCTTAAAAAAAATAAAGCAACAATTAGCACCCACCAAAATGACTAGAATCAAAAAGACGTTCATTAAACGTTGGCAAGAACATAAAGAAATCAGAATCTTCATGCACTGGGGGTGGGAACGTAAAATGGTGCAGCTGCTTTGGAAACAGTTTGTCAGTTTATCAAACAATTAAACAGTTACCCTACGACTTGGCAATTCTACTCTTTGGTATACAACCATTAGAACTGAAAACACGTTCATACAAAAACTTGCACGTGTTTATAACGGCATTATTCATAATAGCCAAAAATACAAAGAACCCAAAGGGCCTTCAACAGATGTATAAACAATGTTGTATTTCCATACTATGGAGTATTATTCAGCCATAAAAAGAAGGTAAGGACTGATACATGCTACATGAATGAACCTTGAAAAGATTATGCCAAATGGAAAAAGCTAGACAAGAAGACCATATATTGTAATTCTATTTATAGGAAATGTCCAAAATAGGCAAATCCACAGAGACCGAAAACAGATTAGTAGGTTGCTAGGGGCTGTGGGGAGGGGGGATGGGAGGTGAGCATTAAATGGTATGAAGTTTTTAGGGGAAATGATGGAAATGTTCTGGAATTAGTGGTGATGGTTGCATAACCTTGTGAGTAGACTAAACATCATTAAACATAGTTTACAACGCTGAATTTTGTAGTATGTGAACGCTCTCTGTATGTGTATGTATGGATACACACATATATACACATGGAGTTAACAGCGGCTGCCGACACTGGCTAATTCTTGCTCAAGATCTTCATACACAGAACAAGAGATAGCCTCCAAGCACTGTAACCACTCTGATATTTTAAATTTAACGTCTAAAAGCAAAAAGACGGAGTGGCTGGGTCAGTTAAGCATCGGCCTTCAGCTCAGGTCACAATCCCAGGGCCCTGGGATCCAGCCCTGCATCAGGTTCCCTGTTCAGTGGGAAGTCAGAGTCTCCCTCTGCCTCTGCCCCTCCCCCCTGCTCCTGCACACACTCTAATAAAATCTTAAAAAAAAAAATGAAAGAGAAAAAAATTCACATATTCTTGAACTCTTTTACCCACTAGTTCAGAGCAGAGATCTGCCCAGAGACCTAAACGCATCTTACACCTGGGATCACCTGGGTTGCATCTGTGGGCTACAAGTTCTAATATTCACATGCATGGAGCTCATATGACTTTGAAAAGTTACTATTGAGGGTCAATTAAAATGTACTCATTATTTTAAAAAGAATCTTTAGCAGTAATACCAAAGGAGTCTGCTCACAAGTATACAGCCTAACCATACGCGTTCGTCAACTTTGATCTGACTTGATGAAATTGTTAGAACAACCAAGTTATTCTCAGGACCTGTCAAGTCACAGCATCTCCCATCCTGACAGTGCATGTGGGTCTGCATGGCAGTTCTCCACTTTGTGGGTGTAGCTTCATGCAAGAAAAAGAACTCTGGCAGAGCAGATCCTGTTCGCTCCTGGTAGGCAGACTTCTACGGTACATCAATTCCTTTGACTCGGATGGGGCAGATGATCGGACCAAGAACCGCACTCCAAATGTAGCTGCCGAAAATTAAAGCAGGTTTCACGTGTATCTCAATCCGTGCTTCTCTCCTCAAACTATGACTGTTTTCACCAGTGAGAGCTGGGATCCATCTCTTACCATCAGTGATTCCACCATGGCTGGGCCGTTCAGGAGTGGGAAAGAAGTATACTTGAGTATAAACGTTCAAGAGAAAGCTACTGCGTAATGGGAGGGCAATGTATCAGACTAGGTAATAAACATATAATGGGTGTACTTTAAAAGTGTCATGAGCTCTACCTTGGGAGGCAATGTCCGTATGGAGTTCACGGTGAAATCCTATAAGGAAGAGATTGTTTGCTGTCCGATAGAAACACAATATGAGCCACACATGCAGTTTTAAATTATCTAATAGCCTCGTTTTAAAAAAAAATTGAGACTAATTTTTATAATACATATACATCCTTAATATATCCAAATCCTGTATGTCAAAAAGCTATCACTTCAACGCGTAAAATACCTAAATGTTACATTGATCACATTTTGTCATACGAAGGCTTTTCAGAGCTGCTGTGCAGGTTACCTTCACAGCTCGTTTCCACTGTGATTAGTCCTATCTCCAACGCTCAGCAGTCACACGTGGCTAACGACTAGGACAGCGCAGCTTCGGAGCATCTCAGTTACAGTACTAATAAAAGCAGCATGGACGAGAATCTGTTTGCTGGACACCGTTCTCAGCTCTTTACATGAATTAACTCATTGCATCCTCCCAACAACCGTATGAAATAGGCACTATGACTATCTCCATTTCACTGATGAGGAAAGTGGGTTCAGAGATGTTAGCTCAATTGCCCCAAGGTATAGCCAGGGTGATTCCAGGGCTCATGGTTTTCATTCTTCTCCTCCCTGGGCCTACCATGGCTCTCTCCAGTAGGATCTCAATGAATGGTAATAAACAGAGTGCTGCTCTGCTGGGGATGCTTTTGGCCCCCACTTGCAGGTAGTGTCGTTGGAGAAAGAGCTGAAAAAGATGAAGCTGTGAACGTTTTGGTTCCAGCGAAAACTCCCTGCGTGCCATCAGCTTAGTCCATCACCAAGATTCCTTCCTCTCCACAAGCCGGCTTTTTAGCCCTTTTAAGTATTTCACAAAGTGACAATGGTCAAGGGCACGGACACAATGACAACGTGTGATCCTGATGATTTTCTTCTCCAACCATGCAATAATTGGCTAAGTTTACAGCACAAAATTTCCTGGCGAATGACGCAATGGAAGTTGGGCACATTAACCTTTATTTTGACTTAAACTGTTTTCCCCTATTTAAAGGTACAACTGAACTCAGCTTTTCTACAATGAGGCAAAACTTCCAATTGCTTATTGGCAAGTAGGCTGGTATCACTGTTTAACACTATCTAAGGAGGTACTTTTTTTAAATCTTAAATAGGGCATGCAGTCCAAATATTAGATGGTCTCCTGCCTTAGAAGTATGTCTACTGTCCTTACCTAAAACTGACCTGACGTCGCCTCAAGGAGGAGGTGGAGAAGGTTAAGGAAGCCGTCAAGCAGAACATATAGAAAGTTATTTGCAGATCACAAAGGGATTACAGTTTGCTTTTTTTCCCCTAAGATTTTATTTGAGAGAGAAAACAAGAGACAGAGGAGGGACAGAAGAGGAGGGGCAGAAGGAGAGGGAGAAGCAGACTCCCCTGCTGAGTAGGGAGCCTTATGCAGGGCTCGAACCCAAGACCCTGGGATCATGACCTGAGCTGAAGGCAGATGCTTAACCGAGTAAGCCGCCCAGGTGCCCCTTAGACTTTTCTAATCCATTTTCTCTAAGCAGATGTTTGAAGAAGGACTTCACATGGGAATTGAAGAAGGATCTCTTCTTGAGGTGAAGCACTGACTGCACGCCTTCATCTCTACTCCCTCCCACTGCCATCAGAACAAGTGATTATCATATACACCCCCCTAAAGGCAAAGAATAGGTGAGGAGAGTTTAGCAGAGGAGTGTGAATCAATTTTTGGGAGGTGGAAATTGGCCTCAAGTGTGAGCAGAGCTCATGAAAAAGGAAACCTAAACCTGCCGTGGGTGGGGTTATCAGTAAGAAGCCACCTGAGGAGCACACAGAAGCCTGGGAAATCTCGGGAGATGACGAGGCCATGTGCCATGGAAGGCAGTGGTGCCAGCTAGGGCTCTAAGTGGGTATCGACACAGTCTGTAGATACAACAATTAGACAAATGTACACTCCCCCATTCCAAGCAGCTAGGTGACCAACTCTGCCCCAAAAGAGGGGAATGAGGGTTAATTCTGTGGAAGTATGGAATCAAAGAGTCTCCAGAGCAGCCAGCCCCAGGTGTGGGGGAGATTGGGAATAAGCCCCCATATGGGATAACAAGGTAAAAGCTCATAGCCTCTTGCACTGCTGGGGTCTAAAACCACCAACCTCTCAGTCTGTATTTTGCCCCATCTTCCTCCCATCAAAAGATACAGTAATTCTTTTGTGCAGAAACCTGTAGAAACTGTTAGGAGCCTCAAACCCAAGAGCCTGTTAATGAACACCTCTGGCCGTCTCATGCAGACATTCCCACAGCTTTCTGGGGCCATATACTTAAAGATGCGCAACAAAAGATTTTTTAGAAACCCTCTAACATGAAAGGCAAGACCATAACAAAACTTTAAAAAATATTTTCTTTTTAAACATTTTATTTGAGAGAGCGCGAGCACAGGCACATGCATGCACATTTGGGGGGGGCAGAGGGACAGGGGACTCCCCACTGACCAGGGAGCCGGACCTGGGGCTCCATCCCAGGACCCTGAGATGATGACCTGAGCCCCAGGCAGACACTTAAGCAACCGAGCCACCCAGGAGCCCCCAAATAAAACTACGAAATTTGCAAAAAGAAAAAAGAAAAATTATAATTCAGATGCAGCTCATATGGATGGGAATATGAAGCCAAGGAATGGCGGAAGTTTTATCCTTTCGTTTCACCACAGGGACCGGAGTTTCTTCTCTAAAAGGTTGCCATCCTACAACCGCAGAGAGATTTGCCAAGTAACAAAACCAAGGAGCAACGAAAATACATGCCAAGTTCTTCACCTCTCTCCATCCCATCTCCACTGCGATAATGCAAGTCAGCACCATCTCTCCCCTGGACCCTGACAACAGCCCTCTAAAGCCCCGAGGGTCTTCAGGCTTCAGACTAGTTTTAAGATTTTATTTGGGGGGAGGGAGGAGAGAAGCAGACTCCCTGCTGAGCAGCAAGTCTGACTCGGGGCTCAATCCCAGAGATCATGACCTGGGCCGAAGGCAGACGCTTAACGGACTGAGCCACCCAGGTGCCCCCAGACTAGTTTCTGCCAAACAACTCTACATGTAATATTTAGAGTGATATTTAAGGGGAAAAAATGAATAGAACCATTTCTGGAAACTGGTTTAGCATTCTCCATGTCTTCCTAGCCAGTCCCCTGGTGCTGGCCTAACAAGGTCTTGTATCTACCTGGTCTGTCTACTTCCATTGCATGTCCTCCTACTCCACTTGGCTCTCCATGCCTTCCTCCTCCTTTCCTATTTGCCAGTCACACCCAGTTCTTTCTCTTCTCAGAACCCAAGTTCATTCTCACCTCTCTTCTGCCTAGAAGCTCCTGGATATGGCTGCTCATGGTATTTGTATATTGTCCGTCTCACCCCACTGATAGAAAGCTCCGTGAGAACAAGTACCATGTTCATCTTATTTCCCACTATGACACTGCTTAGAAGAGTAACATGTGGGGGCGCCTGGGTGGCTCAGTCATTAAGTGTCTGCCTTCGGCTCAGGGCCTGATCCCAGAGTCCTGGGATTAAGCCCCGCATTGGGCTCCCTGCTCCACTGGGAGCCCTCTTCTTCCTCTCCCACTCCCCCTGCTTGTGTTCCCTCTCTCACTGGCTGTCTCTGTCGAATACATAAAGTCTTTAAAAAAAAAAAAAAGAGTAACGTGTGGTGTACACCCAATAGGTACTTACTGAATTAATAAAACTATAGTTTAAAGGGCTCAAAGTTTTAAGGGTAGGGGTGAAATGGCAGGAGATGAAAAAAAATATTAAACCATTAAATAATATCAAAATATTAACTTAACAAAACTCTAGAATCTATCAAAACTATTGATGTTAGGATGAACATTTCCTTGACCAAGTAGTTTTTAATGTAAAAAAAAAAAAAATCTATTCCATCAATGACAATATCCTAATTGTGGTAGTGTGCTAGTTTCTCAAGGTATTATCACTGCAAAAACTGGACAGAAGATAAAAATGATCTCTCGTATTTCTTACTATTGCATTTTAATCTCCAATCACCTTAAAATAGTTTATTTTAAAAAATTCTAAAGATACTTTTCATTCAGCCTGCTTATGTAGTACCACCCCAAACTGTATTCCTCCAATGAATATTCTGTGGTGACAAAAGCTCTCTTGGAATTCAGAGTAATAAAGGAAGTCTCTGTTTCCGGTAAGTGATATATTTTCCTGCAGCTGAGAACATCAGACTCCGTTCTTAACCACACAGAGCAGCACCTGGCCCATAGTCAGTGTTCAATAAATATTTATTCAGTGAGCTAATTATTTCTGAGAAAGCCAAAATGACCGAGGCACCAGCTGTGAACTCCTAACACTGCCTGTCATAGCATTCCAACAGGGAAAGACACTGACTCTAAACTGTTCACATAGCACTTAAGCAATAAAATGCCCAAAATGCAGTTGACCCTTACCCACATATATTACTCAATTGTTCCATAGAAATTGCATTACACACCGAAGTAGGACAAAGAAATACTGTCAGACCACTTAAAAAATCCTATTTTTTAATTACTGAAACAGCCCTGGTCTAACATATTAGGGCCCTTTCCAAACACTAACTCGTAGATTTGTGCTTTGGGAAGGACAACTGCATCAGGAAGTAATTATACACACAAAAAGTACCTACTTATCAATTCTGGTCAAGGTTGAAGTGTCTGAATCTCCTGGTTGTGTTGATTTTTTCCTTCTATTTAGAGAACATTATAAAATAGAAAAGCATTCTGTTTTATCCATTATCAATCCATTCAGCCAATGACATATTAAGAAAGGTTTTGGGGGACTAACATCCCCTAGAAGAGTATCTTAAGTATTTTAATTTCACTTGTCATTTTATAACTTACAATCCTAAAGTTACAAATTAAAATTGGTTACTTAAAATTTTGGTAAAGTTCTGAGCATTTTTCTTTTATCACTCACGTAACCATGAACACTTCCTCCTTGACCCCACATTTCCCCACAGACCGTCCAAACTGAGCTCTCAACCAAGTCCGGTGGCTGCTGCCCTTGAACCTGCTTGGTTCAATACACCAAGTATTCAGTTTAACACGGGAGCTGATTTAAACAGATAAGGAGCAAGAAACTCAGAGCCGAAGGTAAAACCAGCTCTTGACCTGCGCCATTGTTCCCTGGCGTACTAAAGCACCCATCCCATTACGTGACCTCCTATCTCATCTGAACTAAATACCAAAGCTGAATGCATCACTTTAAGGCACATGTAGCCTCATCCTTGAATTTCCAGATTTCAATCACCGTTGTCCTTTCTCTTTTCTAAAGTGGCAGCTTTTCTAAGAGCAACCAAAGAAAAACAGGTTTCATTGGGAGGAGGCCGTTGGGAGACTAGTATATCCTCCTCGGTTGTGCAGAAAAGAATCTTTGAAGCTTAAATTTAGCAGATTTATCATCCCTTAATATTGACGCTGTCCTATGAATGAAGAGACTAGATTAGCAAGTTTAAAAAAAAAGAAAACAAAGTCACAGGGACACCAAACTTACAGTTCTTCATCCTGTCACTACACAACTGCAGGATCTAAATACTACGCGTCATCAACTTTAGAAGTCACCTGTAAGAATGAACTCTTTTTCTGTCCCTAATTATGGCATTGACCCTAATACTTAACTTCCATCAGAACAACTCCTTTTCTTTTCTAAACCTTCAGATTGCTGACCATATCTATACTCAACCACAGAACTAGGCCATGAAAAAAGTAAAACAAATTCCCGTCTTCGGGGAAAGAATTTCAGTTTAGTTGGAATCATGAGGAATACTTCAACTGGATACGTATTTCATGTGGTCCATTTGAAAACAGCCGTCTTTAAGGCAGACTTACCTTCAAGTAAGTTCAATTGCACATCGCCATGGTTACTCATGCCCTTTCCAGGCCAGTTATTTTTTTACCCTGAAGAATGACAGAAGACAAGACAAAACCCTTGAAACACCATCTCTTAGACTGGCAGCCTCATTTACAACAGAAAAAGGACTCCTTCAGGTTAGATAGTAAGATGGCAAAGTTACTTGGAAACTGGGCCATCTAAAACTTCTCCCTTTGTTAGTTTTATTTTTCCTTTTTTTTTTTTTATGATTTTTATTTGAGAGAGAGAAAGCACAAGCACAAGTGGGGGACGGCAGGGGGGCAGAGGGATAGGGAGAAGCAGACTCTCTGCTGAGCAGGGAGCCCGATGTGCGGCTCCATCCCAGGACCCCGGGATCATGACCTGAAGGCAGATGCTTAACCGACTGAGCCACCCACACACCTCCAGGCTCATTTTTCTTAAAAATGTTTTTGAGTGGCTAAAAGAGCATTTTTGTCAGTATGTGCAGGCTTGTGACCTGTATGCAAGATAGCACCACACCAGGAAACAACTCAAAAGGAAATTAAGAATTCTACTCTCAATCACATCAAGAATAAAATACTTAGAATTTAACAATAAGAAATGCAAAACTTATACTCGAAAAGTACAGAACATTGTTGGGAGCAATGAAAGAAGACTTCAATCTAAGGAAAAACATCCCATGCCATGGATTACAAGATTTAACATTGCTAAAACGCCAATACTCCCCAAACTCATCTACAGATTCAAAACAATCCCCATCAAAATCCCAGCTGGCTTCCTTAGACACTAAGCACTCACCACTAAGAAAAGATGATTTACAAGAATGAGGAGGGGCATCTGGGTGGCTCTGTCCGTTAGGCGGCTGCCTTCAGCTAGGATCATGATCCCAGGGTCCTGGGACTGAGCCCTGCATCAGACTCCCTGCTCAGCTGGGAGCCTGCTTCTCCCTCTCCCTGAGGTTCCCCCTGCCTGTGCTCCCTCTGTCAAAGAAATAAAATCTTTAAAAGGGGGAAAAAAATGAGGAGTACGGGGTGTCTGGCTGGCTCATTTGGAAGAGCTACCAACTCTAGATCTTGCAGTTCTGAGTTCAAGCCCCACGTTGGATGAAGATGTAAATAAGTAAAAAAAACCTTGAAGAAAATAAAATGAAAAGTACATTTTGCATTTAGGAGTTACTCTGGTTTGTAGATTAGGGTGTTAGAAACGCTGAAACAGGCATCACTACGTTAGTCCTAACTGTACCTCTAGGGCTCTCCCAAGGTAGGATTTATTGAAAACTCACATGTAAGCCCTTATAGCCAAACCAGGCCCGTTCTGTAATGTAACTTAATCACTGCCAGGTTCATTTAATGGCAACACTCCCAAATCCACCTGGAAAAAATTTGTGGGGACGGCGTGATGGGAGCTGAGGGAAATCTGCAAAAACAAACAAAAATGAAAAGAGGAAAAAATGTTCCCTGACTTCCTTCCATAGGGTCAGAGGTTTTCAATACATAAAGGCGAAAACATTCTAAAAATCTTGAACGTTGCATTTTCTTGTAAAAATCTGCAAGGCAATTTCCGTTAAGTAAATGGGACAAATGTTATATTGTTTGAGGTGAAGTCACCCTATTTACACATGCCACCCGGAGAGCTGAATTAGCATGAGGTGCACCCATCACACTAATAGAACAGACACAGACACACACGTGCTTCCAGTCCTTGTAGCTGTCCTTCATCAGGGTTTAGGTAGAAAAGCTAACTTCATAACTAAAAAGTTAAGCCAAGACTAGCTTAGAGATTATACTACTTCTCCCTCCCCTAAGACCATTTAAAAACCATCCTAAAAAAAAAAACAAAAACAAAAAAACCCAAAACCAAACCAAAACAAAAAACCACCAAAAAAAAAAAAAAAACCCCCCAAAAAACAACAAACCACACACACGGTAAATTTATGCCACTGAGAGGGATTTATTCTTCCATTAAATAAAACTATAGCACTCTGAACTATTTAGAGCCGCAATTCCATCCAAGATTTAGGTTTAGGTTTTTTACATCAAAAACAAGACTCCAATGAAAAGAAAAAAAAAAATGGCTCAGGGAAAAAAAACCTAAAGCCCTCCGAAATAATTTCATGGACATCTGAAAATCAAGGCAGATGTTACCACTTTACACCGATGGCTGCCACAGAATGGGCTCATCCACACGGGCTCCCCCATACACAACATACCGCAGTACAGCCCTTCGACAGAGCTCTCCCTGGAAGGCCCGGAGAGGCACACGGTATTTCCTTCGCTGAAGAGGCTCAAGGTTTTAGTTCAGAGACTCCTCCGTTAACGGCAGGTGCACTTAGTGGCGATCATGTCTTCATATTCTTTGTAAGCGATTGAGCCATCCGGCTCAATGGTCAACACACTGAGAGGGCTGTATTTAGCGGGTACACACGATGGTCTGGGCACCGAGGAGTCGAGCTTCTCATGGATGATGTTCTGCACCATGGTGTGAACTGGGGAGCCATACCGATGTCCAACCGCCCTGGGACAGTCGCCTTTACAGTATCGAGGGTTGTATCTGTGCGGCGCCACGATCCAGTTGTCCCACTTGAGCTGGCTGAAGCTAAGCCTGTAGTCATGGAGCTCGCACTCGTGTTGGGGAAAAAGAAACTGTTTGAAGTATTCACTCAGGTTCAAAGAAGCTGGAACCAGTGGCTTGTTCAATGCCAAGCTGACGGTCTCCTGACCCCTCCGGTGACGGGAAGATCTTACACCCTCAGCCGACCCTTCTCCCTTGGGGCAGGCAGACGGACCTCTGTTGTGGTCGGTGCTCAGTGAAGGCCTCCGCTGATTGCGAAGGGAATACCACCTGTGATAAGCCTGAGCGCTTGTGTCGTTCAGATACAAAAGCAGTGAGGGGGGCCCCGGAAGAGTCACGTTAAATGGCCTGTCCTGCGCTGGAGGATCCTGCCGCTGGTCTCTCGTGCAGGTGAAGTTTACAGACATGTGAATACTTCTCTGGTGGGAGGCCATTAGCGGCCGAAGAGGAGTGGTCACATCAACCTCAAACCATTTGTATTTCTTTTTAAATTCAAACTCTGTGTTAAAGGTATATGAGGATGGAGCTCTCTGGGGCGTCCTGCTAGAAAACTCTGGCTGTTTGATCACCAGGGTGCACACACATTGAGCAGCAGAGGGAAAAGAAATGGAGTTGCTGAAAGTGTAGAGCAAGACTGACTTCAGTAAGTTTTCAACGGCAGTAACATGGTCCAGGTTAAAGAGCAGGTCCACTGATGGAGCAGATCCTGAGAAGAAAAACAACCAACCCACCGGTAGTGCTTTCATCCAGAAACATAATAGCGAGTCAAATCAAGGCATTTGTCCTTGGTAATGTGTTATCTCCCTTCTCTTTCCCCACTTCCTCCAGCCTTAAAAAGGCGGGGAGGGGTTGGTTTTAGAGAAAATACTGGGGATAGAAACTGTCGCTAACTGCCAGCGGCTACAAGTGGCTATTTTATCATCAGAAATTCAGAACAGCTTCAGTGGTGAATAAAACAACACAGAATCATTACATTTCCCAATCTCTAGTTTCCCAGTGTCAGTAATTGGTTCCAAACATAGAAGAAGCTAGTAAATCCTATTTTTCTCTGAGTCTCTAGAGAGATAACTAATAAACACACTTACCAGCCTTGTTAAGACTTCTAAGCCCAAAAGAACAGAATCAAAGAACTTTATAGTCTAATTTGGAACACTTCAGATTGATAAATAGAAGCTTTAAAACCACTCTAATAAAATAAGACCTCAAGGAAGAGGGGAGGGCTTTAAACAGCCACAGCTGACCCATTGGGTTAAAATGGTTTTGGTCATGAGCTAGTGAATCTAGGTTTTTTTTTTTAAAGGACCACTCCTTTCTCTGACACACATAGGACTCCAAGGTGCTGGGTCAGATTGGTAACTAACACTTTGTTCCTGGGAGGGTCTACTAATCTAAATACTGTCTTCAGCTTTCCTCTCACAGAAAGCAACAAACAAGGGGAAAACTTCCTATTTTACACAATACACCAGTAGCTAGGAGACATTTTAGACACATTTCCAGGTGAGCACGGATAAAATGGGAACAATAAGCAGACAGAGGTCAAAATACCTGGTTTCCAGTCTTGATTTTGTGACCTTGGACAAGATGCTGACCTCCAGCAACACTCTGCTCAGTCTTTAGAGCCATTAAGCCTCTTCTAGCTCTAAAGTTCTACCATAGGAGCCAACGTTAATCCATGAGGGCATTAGAAAGAAACAGTAAGGTCAAGTACCAGATTTGTTTCAATGTCGATACTGAGTATCATGCAAAATAAAAAGTAATCCAAGGAGAAAGGCCCAGCTCCATTCTGTAACTGAAACACAGACAAGTCTATCATCTCCCCACCACCCATTAACCAGTCTGCTCCTACACACCTGTTGCCGGGTCCCCGGGAGCCTGCTTGTGCTGAGCACAGGATGTGAAGAGCCGAACAGTGTTGTAGAGAGGACTTCTGTTGGATTTAGGGATCCCCTCCTTGGTAGCATATACCTTATAGAGCCTCTTCATGTACCGCAAAGCTCTGGAGTCTGGCTGCAGCCTAGGGGTGCCACCTCGCCCATCATACAGAACCTTGAAAAAAGGAGAAAGGAAGCCAGGTCTGTCTCTTCCATCTAGAGGCTGCAGCAGGGACCAAGGCTCAGCCTCAGGTTCCAACTCAGCACCAGCTGCAATCTGAGTTTCTCCTCTAGAAGCCTGAGTTCCAAAGCTAATAGGAAAACACAGCCAGGAAAAGCAGAAAAACCAAAGGAAGAAGTTGCTGAGAAGCTCCATGGCCTGACAGAACTAGCAGAGGATACATTTCCCCCCTACCCGTCTTCTTGCTAAAAGCCAGGAAGAGCCTAGGTCGGTCTCTTAAATAAATTTTAGGTGTGTGGGTAGGCAAGGGTCACTTCTGTAATCAGACCTCAAGGATGCCAAGCTGAAGATAATTTTTATCAGCTGTGCATCAAACTGCTGATAACGTCCTATGTATCCAATCTATGCTCATTAGATATGGATGTATCTGGTTATGTAGCTTTCCTCTCCCTTCCCCCACCTCTCCCTTTTAAAGAGGCATTTATTTTAAAGCTCTTAAGTTTTTGTTATGCCAATAGACTAGTTATGCAAACTGAAAGGCCAAGAGAATTGAGAAATGATCTTAAAACCACCCATTTTTTGAGGTTAAGATTCTTAAAATGTTCCTTAGGTGCTCGCTGAAACTTCCAAAGCAAGTGGGAAAGCTATTCATGATGATGGGAAGATCTGTTGGTATGCAATATATTGGATTCACTCTTCCTCTCCCTTCATCCTCATCACCGCTCCCGCTTCCAGGTGCTTAGAATAATTACTTACTGCATGTTGATTTGGAGAGTGAGAAAAACACAACTGGCATTGAAATTCCAGAGAGCAGAGAACTGTTGGGTTGCCCAGTTCTCAGGGAGCTTCTTATAGAATATATACTTGGAATACTGAAATATGCTTTAAAAAGGATATCGCCTTTAACCTTGACTCATTTTTAAATATAATATCTTGATCCTTTACTTTGGTCTGCACATTCATCTATATATATTTTGGTTGAAAGGTTTAGAGATGTTTGGTTTTGGGGGGTTAAAAATTAATTTTTATTTTTATTTTAATTTGCTAGGGTGTTTTTGTTCTTGGGATAAGGACTTAATGTTCCTGGAGCTGAGACAAGGCTAGAGATGATGCTTTAGGAAAACGAGACAAAGGTGCACCATGAAAAGCTGTAACGAGGGCATATCCGGCGCACCCGTGAGGAGACTATGCTGGAAGGAAGTCAACCCACACTCATGGTACAAGATTCAGAAGCAGTCAGTGCACTGCCTAGGTTGAGGAAACTGAGGTATGTTTGCAAATTTTAAGTTCATTGCCTGCCAAGACTCCCTGGCCCCTGTCTAGGAGGCAGGGTTCCATAAAACACACGCCAACTGTTGAATGACAGCTTACTCCAACATCACATATGGCCGGCAACGCCAAGAACAAAACATTTACAGACGCTCTGCAGCAGGCAGAAAGGCCAGGCCAGCAGCATCCTTCCGGGAAAGCGCTTGCGGAAACGCCGAGAAGGCCCCCGGGGCCGTGGAGAAGCGTGGGCGGCAGCACCTCCGCGCCCCGCAGCCCGCCCCCGGCCAGACCTGGGTGGGAGGTGGCGGCAAGCCGGCGGCTGTGGAGGTAGCCTCGTCCCTCCTACCGCCGCCCACGGCCGGTTATCAACGGTTTGCCCATTCCTTGGGGACTCCTGGGGCGCAACGTGAGGAAACGTTTTTATTCTACCGGGGGAAAGTCTAAGCCCCGCCAGTGGATTCTCGGACCGCGGCGTCCGAGAGAAGCCGCAGATGCACGTCCCCGAACCTGGTACTGGGGTCGCTGATGTTCTGGAAAGAACCGAGCCCCTTTAGCGCTTGGGCCAGAGCGCAGACGGCCGCGTGCAGCGGCCCCTCCTCCGGCCTCAGGGCGCTCTCCACAGGAGCGGGACGCACAGGTCCTCAGGGCCCGGCCAACGCGCCCTCGACGCCGGCTGGCCCCTTTCTCTACGCCTCTCTGCGCCACTCGGGCCCGGCCGCTTCCTGCGGTTCCACGGCAGGGCAGAAGGCTGGGGGGTTGCGTGAGGGCCTCGCGGGGCGCCCCCGTGCCCCAAAGCCAGCTCCGTACGCCGAGTCCCGCGCTTGGCCCCGCCCACTCACGGGCTACGACACCCCGCCGCCCCGCGACCAGGGCATTTCTCTGCAGAAGGGGGAGCAACGACGCCTCCCCCTGGAAACGGCCGGAAAATGGTATTCCCCGGAAGTGACTTCACGGCCTCCGGGACGGGCTTCCAAACCTAGCGGAAGTGACGGACGGAGGCCGGTCGTTCCCGCAACTGTGGAGGGCGAGGTGACCCCCGCGCGGGAGTAAGGTCCGGTCGCGCGGTCTTGGGGGTCCGTGGGAGGGTGGGGGCGCCGCCTGGGCCGGGAGGGATGAGGAGGTCCGGGGAGGGCGTCTTGGGTCGCGGGCGGCGCGCCCGGGCCTGAGGCAAGCGCCCGTCCACCCTGGCTCTTGCAGGCGCCGCCGCGACCATGGGCCGCGAGTTTGGCAATCTGACCCGGATGCGGCATGTGATCACCTACAGCTTGTCGCCGTTCGAGCAGCGCGCCTTCCCGCACTACTTCAGCAAGGGCATCCCCAACGTGCTGCGCCGCATGCGGGCGTGCGTCCTTCGCGTCGTGCCCCGTGAGTGCCTTGGCCCGGTTGGGGGGCTGGACTCCCGTCAGACACTGAGTCACAGCGGGCCCCCTCAGTGAGCCCCCCCTACTTGCCACGCACACGTTTTCTCATGTTTCAGTGTCCTGAAAGCCCTTGCACTAGTGTGTCCTCCCCATCTTGCAGAGGAGCAAACTGAGTCACCAACGACCAGCCCAAGGTCACTTGTGTGATTCCAGCGTCTCCCTCTGAGGTCATCTTTACCCACTTCGTAGCGATGAACTGTTACGTGTGACATGTGCAGCAGATAGTGATAATAGTAGCACAGCCTTGTAAATTGGCCACCCCCCCCCAAAAAAACCCCACAGAAGTGTGCACTGACGTGTTAAATGGTGAAGTATATGTTACGTGAATTATGTCTCACTTGTCTCATTAACATTTTAAAAAATGTGTAACTGGGGAAAGAGGGAAGGTTTGGTGACAGATTTTCCTGGGATGGACCTTTCTTTTGGTCACCTGCAAAATGGGTGTGTGATGTAACTTTCCTTGATCATCTGGTTTAAAAGTGGCTTCTTGGAAACTAGAGATAGTAGGGCAGAGCCTGCAGTGAGTCAGGAAAGAAGACAGGTGTCTTCCATGGGCTCCCTACTTACTCTCACTTTTGATTTTTAAAGCGTTTGTAGCCTTTTATCTTGTCTACACATGGGGAACCCAGGAATTTGAGAACTCCAAGAGGAAGAATCCAGCTACCTATGAAAATGACAAATGAGCCGTTCATCTGTATAGTGGTTCCCAGTGTCTGAAGGACCCTTCTCTGCGAGAGGAGTCTACACTGTAGTGTCTTGAAGACTTGAAGACGTAATAAACTTCTTATGGACTGCACTGTTGTGATTTTGCATTTCTGAGAGCAAGTCCTTGGTGTGACTGCTGATGCTCAAGTTCATGAACTCCCCTTCCTAGCCTGAGTCCCAAACAGGAACTTGGCTAGTCTGCGAGTTTGGTGAAGGTTCTGAGCTCAGTGCTTGTTCCATAATCTACAAGAAATTAGTGGCAGCTACTCATGCAGCTGATCAGTTGTGGGTGGGGTGAACCGTGGGGTTGGTTCCAGTAGTCTGCTCCCATAATAACAATAAGATCTGGTAACTATATTATAATTATGTGTCAGATATTCAGCCCTTTATACAAATAAGTACTTGTAAACTTTAGAACTACCTTTGAATTAAGTATCATGGCATTCATTTTGCAGATGAGGACCCAAGAGCTCAGTGAGAGTAATCTGGCCAAAATGACACAGCTAATGAATGGTGGAGTCTGGCGCTAAAGTTTTCGCTCTTAAAGCTATCCTAGACTGCCTTTTCTCCTAAGACAGGCCTTCCTTAGCCTGAGGGGAAGGAAGTCAGCTATAAAAGGAGGGGGTGAGGTCACCCCTTGGCCTCTATAGCTAAACTGCCTGTGTTTGTACCAGGTTGCTAATAGTGGCCTTTAATCACATATGGCCCATAATGCTTAAAATACTCTGGTCCTTTATTGAAAAGTTTACCCTTGTTTTAGAGCCTTTGAATTATCTTTTCAGTAGAAAGGTACCCTTTCTCCATCACCAGATGGTAGAGGTAGGTGTTGGTAGTGTTATGCTTCTGGTTCCCTACTCCATTTCCAGAAACTTCCTCACTTCTAAGGACACTTACTTGTTCAGAGCAGCAACTTTCACAGTGTAGTTCGGCTTCTGGCTGTATTTTTTTTCCTTATTATAATGATTATTCTCGTCTGTTAGGAACTGAAGCTAAAATACTTTAAAAAAAAGGTAATAAAAACTGCATTGATTGGGAGGCAGGATAAAGAACCTCTGAGTCTGGTGAACTTAAGCCCATACCCTTTAACCTGTGCTGCTTCACTGTATGATACAAGAAAGAAATGTGGGTTCCTGAGCTTTGACCTTTTTGTTGGTAAGATGATGTGTTAATACAAAACCGTAGGGTTGTGGTAACGGTGGAATGAGTGATCTCTAGGAGTCTGGCAGGCTTAACAAAGGACAGCTGTAGGAGGGAAACTCCTGCCTCACCCAACATGGTCTAGTTTTCCTGGGCTCTGTCTATATTTGTTCCCAGGGTTCCCTGCATGTTTGGGACACAGGCTGTTGAGAATCTGATGAGGCTGTGGACCTAAAGATGGAAATGCACCACCCATCCTTCCCTCTGCATTTTTTTTTTTTTTTTAAGATTTTATTTATTTGTGAGCACAAGGGGGCGGGTAGGGTCAGAGGGAGAAGCAGACACCTCGCTGAGCAGGGAACCTGATGTGGGACTTGATCCTGGTCCCAGGATCATGACCTGAGCCAAAGGCAGATGCTTAACCGACTCTGCATAGTTTAAACAGGTTCAGGTAGCAGGGGAGGGCCACTGCCTAGACAGGCCACTCATCTGTCTTTCTCCCTCTCACTAGCCCCGGGCTTCAGGGAGATGGCTACCCTCTCCCATCTTCCTGGCCTCTTTTTACCTCAAGACTTTATTTCTTTCCAGTTCCTTGACTCCTTTGGAAATAATGGCTCAAAAGCAGATGTTCCCTTCCTCAGCTCCGACCAGGCACCGAGTCTGGGTCTGAGTCCTTTTTATCCCAGGAGTGCTCTGAGAAGATCTGGCTGTAAGCCCTTTTACATGATGAGCTTCTGCCTTTGAAGAAAATTAAGAAAGTCTGCGGTAAGCCTGACTCTCACCAAAGGGCTTCTCTAAGCTGGGGGGCACGGAGCTGTGTGTGTCAGGGTGCTGAGGTCAGTGGGGGCCTGGAATGTGGGGAGTTGTATAGCTCAGCGCTCCTGTACGTGATAGAGGATCTGGGATGATTTTAGGGGCATTCTATCTGCCGAAATCTATGAAGGAAAGAAAAACTTGGGTGAAGTCTCTCAAGAAAGGGACCACTGCTGTGGGCCCCGCTGCCTGTAAGCCATCCACGTGGAACCTCCAGCCCTGGGTGTGGCTCCTTCCTCTGCATCCGGGACCCAGCCACTTACTCATTTCGCCCTTCTTTTTCTCAGCAGGGCCCTGCCCGCCCCAGGGCTTTTATCTCTGCGCTGTGCGATGTGGCAGAGTGAACTCCAGTTTGCCAACCAAGCCCCGGAGATGCAGGCCTATCTCGTGTAGGCTCTGAAGTCTGTGCCAGGTCCAGCCAGCAGAAAAGCAAATACACTTTGACCCTTGAAGCTGTACCTGGAAGTTTTTCCATTTCAGTCTTTCATTTTTTATTAGGCACGTCCTGCTCAGGGGCAGCGAAAGAGTCTCCGATTACTGCCGAGCCTTCACGGTCTCCTCTCCACCTGGAATGTGTTTCACGTGCGCTCGTAGCTGCACCCTCTTTCTCCCATTTCAGCCTACGCACTTAGCTCAGTGGCAGGGAATCCCTGGGAGTTGTAATAGTTACCAAGCTAGAGGCTGTCAAACGTGCTTCTTTTCTTCCTGTAAGTTAATCATTTGGACCCCCAAATGTCAGTGGCTGAGAGGCCTCAGATCTACTCCCATCTCGTTGGGAGAACAAGAGAGTAAAGCTCAGAGGGAGAGGGCTGGCCTGTGGTCAGTTAACGTCGACTCCCCGCTCCTGCCTCCCAGCCAAGCGTTCTCTTTATGGCCTGCTCAGACCTTTCCGCTGGAGGAAGGAATATGTTGTGTTTATTCATTCAGCAAAATACTTGACTGTAGAGAGCCCATGAATTTTTAAAATTTATTCATTTCAGGGATAGGATTTCACAACTATTCAAGGGCTGTGGGATGGCTGTGGACAACTGCTGTCACCTCAGCTAATGCTGTCTGGATGCCACTTCGCTTTTAAAGCTTTGAGTTTTGCTCCATGTTTAATTTAAAACAATGACCGCTAATGTCATTGTTTCTGAGACGCCTGGGTGGCTCGGTCGGTGAAGCGTCTGCCTTCGGCTCAGGTCAGGATCCCAGGGTGCTGGGATTGGGCCCCACATCAGCCTCCTTGCTCAGCGGGGAACCTGCTTCTCCCTGTGCCCGCCGCTCCCCCTGCTTGGGTGCGTGCTTGCTCTGTCTCTGCTACCCCCAAAAGAAAAGAAGAAAAAAGAAATGTTTCGTAACAGTGGTTCCTCCCATGGGCAGTAACGAATAGGTTTTTTCTTTTGGGAGGAGGGGTGGCATACAAGATCGAGGCTCGAACCCCAAAGGCTTCTGCACTGTTGTCACACTCATGATGATGAGCCCTACGTTTTCCCCTGTGCACACAGGAGCCTCGGGCCCTTTCCTTGGCTGGCGTCCTGGCTATATAATAAGTTAACACAAAAGGCTAATTTGATTTTGCTTGGAGCGCAGGAAAGCAGAAATGAAGGATGGGGAGAACGTACCCAGGTTTGGAACTAGCAGTTTCCAAACCCCTTTGGCATGTCCCTCTCTTCAGAGCAGGCTGGCACTGAGGCCAAACCAGACCCAGTGTCTCTAGGACATCACGTTGTTCAGTCTCTTGCTTATCTAATTGGGTTTGTGTTCTTACCCAATGTTCACTAGGTCATCTCATAGCTTCTTCCCCACCCCACAAAGGTTCCCAGTTAAGCCCCTACGTGGGGTGATTCAGCATCCAAGCTCAGGGGTAGAGGGAAGGAGCAGCTGACTAGTCTGCCTCTCCATGTTCCTCAAGTGCAAGCAGTGACGTCTCCCTCCGGGCTCGGCTCCATGGTCCCTCATGGACCAGAACCGGGACAGACGGATCTGCGGAGTCCCACCCGCCTCCTCCCCTGCTCCAGTTCTGAGATCCACCTTACCATGCTCTTCTCGCTTGACAAGAGGATTGGCGACCATCCTGTTCCACCTTCAGCTGTGCCTCATCTCCTCCACTTTGCTTTGCGGAACAGGCGGGCTCAAACCAAACATCCAACCTCTGAAAATGGTAAGGGCCTTGGAAAGAGGTATCAGTCACGTTTTTATGGAGACACCAGTCAGAGAAATAATCGTGTTACAATTGTCTTGTTGGCTCATCCTTCCTGGTCATAGGAAGATCTGAAGTCCTATAAATCTTACTCAAGTTGCACCATTCCTCCAAATTTATTAAAATGCCCACGTAGGGGTGCCTGGGTAGCTCAGTCAGTGAAGCATCTGCCTTCGGCTCAGGTCATGTTCCCAGGGTCCTGGGATCGAGTCCTGCGTTGGACTCCCTGCTCGGTAGGGAGGCTGCTTTTCCCTCTCCTCCCTGCTCATGCTCTTTCTCGCTCTGTCTCTCTCTCTCCCAAATAAAGTCTTTAAAAATAATAAAAACAAAATGCCCACGTTAATAAATACCCACACCACCTCACAACTTAGGTACATGCCCTTTCTTGTTCTAGCAATCTGCAGCAGTTCCTACTTCAGTTGATGATGTTTTGGGCTTTAGCGGTATCTCAGCCCTAGGCCTGCTCCCCTGAGGCTGCTGGAAGGCTATGCTCCGCAGAGGGACCCAGTCAGCTACCGTGAGGAAAGTCCGTAATTCAAGGATTGCCGTGTGACTTGTCACCATCAAGCAATCCCACTGATTTAGGAGCCCCCGCTAACTCCTCATTCATTAAAAAATAAATAAATAAATAAAACCCTATGCTCATTCATTCTATTCACCCAGTTTAGTAAGTCCCACATCAGTCTTGATTGCCCTTCCCCTGGGAGAAGGCAGGTAGGCCGGACTTTGAACTTGCCACGGCTGGGGCCATTCCTCTAGGGAGATGCTCTGGAGCAGCTAAGTAGGAGGACGGGGGGATCTGGGGCACCGTTAGATCACACTCGCTGAAGCAACCTCCCGCAGAAGCGAGATAGGGCCTTAGCCAACCGCCTGTCGCACAACAGATTGGTGCTTCTTTCCCAGACGAGGCTGAAAGGGGTCAACACGAACACCTCATTATGAGACTTCTATTTTGATTACAATGATTTCACTGAGCTATTTTGGAATCAAAATGTGGCTAGGTGCCTGGTTTCCCTCAGTGGCTTCACGTGGCCTTCAAAGGGAAGGAGGCGGTGGTGCTGACTTTTGGTAAAAGGTCCAGGCCAGCACCATAATCACTCAAAGTCCAGAGGACGGATCAGTAAATACGTGCCCGAAAGGCAGGCCTTGAGCACATTGCTCTGGTAGACATTAACTTATTAAATCGACCCTGACTGCAAATATAAACTTTGCCCCCACCTCACCTGGCAACCATAAAAGAGGTGAATTCCAGTCTATAAAAGTGGGAACTGTCGCTGGACTCCAGGCTCCAACAACCTCCCTCCAGCAACATGTGGCACCTCAAACTCTTTGCAGCGCTCATGATCTGCTTGCTGCTGTTGAACCAGGTAAGATGTGCGTGTGCGGGGCTGCGCTGGTGGGGTAACTGTAAGCAGAACTTGAGAACGGGACTCAGCCCTGAGGAAGGGTCCCTCTGCTCTCGAGTCTACGGCGTCCTGGGGGTGATCATTCTCCCCAGGTGTACAGACCGGGTGTCAACGCTTCCATACCTGAGGTTACTTTGTCTTTGCCCTACAGGTAGATGGCTCCCCCGTACCGGAACTGAGTTCAACAAAGAGGCGGCTACGGAGGATGACCCCGTTTTGGAGAGGGGTCTCCCTCAGGCCCATTGGATCCTCTTGCCGGGACGATTCGGAGTGTATCACGAGGCTGTGCAGGTATTCCACAAACTCGAGAGCAGGGCAGAGGACAGATCAGCGTGCGCGCGCACACGCACACACACACACACCCCTAAGAATAAAAGTGGAACAGGCAATGGCCTGGGCTGTAGCCCGGAGCTCCCTGGAGAATCCGTCAGGGTTCAAGAACAGCTCCCCACAGGTACCACGAAAGAGTGGTGCCTCTCCTTTCTGCAGTCTCCCGAGGTTGGATACAACAAGCAGAGGAAGGAAATGTGGAAGAGGTGGCTGGCTCTGGGCACTGCTAGACCTTTGTCTTAAAAACCACCTTTTCTTTTCCTTTAGAAAAAGACGCTGTTCCCTAAGTGTGGCCCAGGAATGATGTACAAACCAGGGGAAAAGAGGACAGTGCTCACCTACAATGCTCCGTTCTATGGAATATTGATTAACTGCATTTTGGCTGGAGACACTTGAGTAAAGCAATCTTGTATTTTTAATATTTAAAGACAGATGTATGCTTTAAACCGGTCTCCGTTTCTTCTTAGAATGTGATGTAGATAAGCATGACTAAACTTGTCAAATTAGAGTTTATTTTTCTATGTATACTATTAAATGTCTCAAATTTTTCACAGTCTGGAATCCAAGCTTTTGAGGGTTTGAAAAGGATTCATTTTGTATGCTACAGAAAAACCCAGCATTGCCTAATAGCAGACTTCTCAGTCTGCAAAGTACAGTGAAAGTGAACATTTAAGAAACAAAGAACACGGTGATAGGCTGAAAGACGAAAGTTTCCTAATAGCCACGTGATCAGCCTTGGCACGTTCACAGGCTGTGGCCCTGGATCCTGGCCCTTCACTCCATATCAGGACTCTCCAGTGAGGTGTCAGAGATGAGCAGTGCTGGCATTTACGACCTGATGATGTGCCCGAGTTGTCTAGGACTGAACAGAAGGCAGAATTGGAAGAAGAATCTAGTTTAATAAAATAACAAAAGCCCAAGCCCCCAAGAACAGCAGAAAAGACTTTTTTTTTTAGATTTCTGCTGGAGCATGGTGAACTGTGACCTATGCAAAAGGATGCGTGGCCATCAAGTTCAGAATTTCTGTAATCAGGAAATGAGAGCTGGACTGGGGGCCCAGACTTTTCAGCCAGAGTAGCAGTGGACACTACGGTACAAAACAGAAATTACACTGAAAAGGCAAAGTAAGAGTTGAAGAAGTTTAAAGAGCACAGTGTTTATAAACTTTAATACAGAAAATCTATTTGATATTTATTAAACTTAGTTTCTCCAGCTATGGTTTGGCATTATACAAAGCATCTTAATGACACAGTAGAGTTAAAAAGATCTTTACAAATTGAAATGTGATACCCTTGTCTCCAAATATTTTAATTGCCATAAATTTGTTTAAAAATACACATTAAACGCATGTTTGACACTCTAAACTTTCTATAATCTCAATACCACAAAATACATATAATATACTATACAGATGTGGAAAAATCTAGTTAGTATATAATACTTTGCTCACCATTAACAGCTGTATTATGTGAAATGCACATACTTAGAAATCCTAGCTTTTGAGCCCCAAAGTACCTCTGAAATTTTAATGTATTGCAACAAATAAAAATCACAGTATGTAACTGAAATTTTGGTTGAAAATGTCAGATGCCTAAATATTTTGGATAAAAGAAATATAAAACAAAGATGTGGATCATGTACAAAAACAAAGGCATCCTATCAGACACTAACAGTACCTTTCTGCAAAATCAACAAGGCTTTTAATTTATAGCGGCATTACTTCCCCTCCAAAACCCTCCCCAAATACCAAACCATTATTCACCAAATAATTTTAATTTCAAATAAGATAAAAGGATTCGATAAATATAAAAGCATTTCCATCCTCCATACACAAAATTTCTTAAAACCATTCAAAATGGAGGCCAGACAGAAATTTTCATAACCGTGCTAACCAACCTCACATCTGGTCCTCAAAAGTAGTGCCTTTTCAGGCACTGCCAATTGGGCCAGCTCCGGCGGTGAGCCCCGCCCCACCCCACCCCACCCCCAGTACTGTTGAACGCTCATGTCAATGATTTGCCAGGTGTGTGCATAAATAAAGTTATAAAATGGGGACACTTCTTGAACAGCAACAACAAACTCAACAGTATGGATAACCATGGCAGAGATTTGAAAGGCAGCATTTCCAAACAGATATTTTCCAGAGAGGAACATAGCAGGGAGAATATTCCAGTGGTTAAAAGCTGAAAAGAAACCCCACGTGGAAGCGGTAACAGGTGAAAAACTGCAGATTACTAGAATTTCTGGGTGGGAGCTTTTCTTCCCCATGCTCATTTAGAGAGCTTTTTTGTTTCTTTTTTAAGAATGGCAATTTATGCTTAGCCGAGCAACGGTGGCACGGAGAGGTCAATGCTGACATTCCTAAAGTCGACTTCATTACATAATGATTACTTTAGGCTGCTATTTCAGGATGCTTAACATCTAGAAGACTCGGCTTAGATTTAACCGTAATGCCTTATTCTGGGACCATATTCCATCAAAAGGAAGAGATTAAAGATATTTTTCCATTGCTTTTCTAGAGACAGTGACTTCTTTTTAATTAACCATGCAGTTCAAATGAATTGCATCTGCTTTACCTACTAGTAGTAACTTAATTCCTGTCACTTGCCAGCTTGGTTCTAAGGTCTAGAAGTCTAAACTGAGTTTCTCCATTACTGAGTATGTGAAAGATAAGCACGCAAAAAACATGACCAATGAATGGCCTCTTCCTCTACAGATTCCAAATCATTTGATACTTATCTCTTCTCTTTATTTTACTGAACAGCAACCTTAGATGTGCAGTGTTATTTATTACTGGAAAAAAGTCTGCCTCTCCAACACATTAATACGTGAAACCAAAATGAAATCTGTGCTCCACATAATTAGGGAATATGGGTGATAGGAGTCTATATGGATGT
This sequence comes from Ursus arctos, assembly GCF_023065955.2. Taxonomy (NCBI): domain Eukaryota; kingdom Metazoa; phylum Chordata; class Mammalia; order Carnivora; family Ursidae; genus Ursus; species Ursus arctos. The sequence goes on from NW_026623067.1 coordinate 31,328,819, forward strand.
GAAATGCTCTGCTTCCCAATTTACTTAGCTTAAAAAAAAAATCATCACAATCTGCCTAAAACAGTCATTCCCATTAGATGTTCCTGGGACCCAGAGGCAAACTCCTATAATTCAAAATACATAATGAGGCCATTTTATTCAATTAGCAACTGGAAAATTAAAATCCTTCCCACCCTGTAAGAGCCCTATTATACTACAGAAGGGCTCAAATATATTTTAAAAGTTAATTTACTACAAATCATAGTAATTAAGCTTTAACAATCTAAAAGGAATACACATTGCACCCCTGAACATTAATATTCAAGGTGTCAACAAGAAAGTGTCTTAGATCAATTTAATAAATAATGTGGAAATAGTTGCACTAAGCTAAAATACTAAACACACACATTTTTGACAAACTAATTTCATGTTTTCATACATACATACATATATATAAAGTGTGTATGTGTACATAATTTTAAAATCCAAAGCTGCATACCCTCACCCCTAGAAGAGTGCACAGTGTACCTCCCCTCTGCACAGTCAGGCACGGCGGGCTGGAGCGAGCACCGGCTGCGCCGAGCCTCCAGAGTGCTGCCAGCCTCCAGAACCACAGCCTTCCTTGCGAACAGGGGCCTTCCGCAGGCTCCTGCTTCCCAGTGCAAGCTCGCTCAGTGAAGATCATGCCCCAAAGTCTCTCATTAAATACAAAATGATGCTTGTCTGATTTAGCTGATTAAACCTTTCTTTAATAAAAAGAAACAAACAATTAAAAAAAAACAACAACAGTGAATCTAATAAAGCCACAAGTGAATGCAAAGTGCGGCCCGATGCCTCTGGACCCACCGTGGGAGAGCTAGCCGGGGCACAGGCATGTGCGGGCACGTGCACACATTCCTCTACGCTGCTTCTGCACTGGAGAATGACATCAGTGACGGTCAGCCTTCTCCACCGCTCAGCAACAACGGCTGAAGATTTAGCTGCAGTACTCACTGCTTACAGAGTTAGTTCTCGGCTACTTGCCCAGCAAAAGGTGGCACTGAGGCAAGAAACGGGCTGAATGCTCCCCAGCCAGACTGGACCCGGGCTGGACTGTGGCAGCTGAATCACTTGCAGGGGAGTGCTCCCCACAGCCCAGCCCAGGCTGGGCAAAACCACCACTTGACTACCTCATCCACTGTTCACCGGTCGCCTGTGAAGAGTCCGGTGGTGTAGGCTGCTGCCTCCTGGCATACAAGTGTGGTCTTAAAAAGCAGTCAACAGAGTGATTTTTTAAATAGTTGCTACTTCTATAATTAACTATATATTAAGTACAAGTCTCAGACGAAGTAAGTTTTTAGCCACTTGTCAAATTCAGTTTTAAATGGTTAGAGAACACTGAAGACACCTATTGAGGAAGGAGGAATGGTGGCCCATAAAGGGAGTCCAAAGTATGTGCTGGAGCAGATGAAGACACAGACAACTTTTGAGGAGATGGACACAGAGGAAAGGGAGTGGTGTTTCCACAGACTATGACATCGAAAATTCAACGATTTAGGACAGGATTTTGATCCATTGCCCATTACCACCTGGTGGGAAAATCCCTCCACAATGAAAAGCTTGAAAAATTCATTCCCAAAGAATTAACACAGTTTCAGAGAGAGAATTAACTTAGAACAGCACCATAAAACATGCAGGAAACTATGTTTTAACAAAATATCAGTGTGACCCCAGAAACAGTCCTGCTGCCTTTCAGGACACGACGAGATTAGAATACACTGGAACTCAGAGGTGCCCCACTGGCTGCTGTTGCTGCAAGCTTTATCCATTTCTAAGACATCCCTGCAAATTAGGGAATCGGAGGAAGAGCAATCAGAGGACAGGACATACATCTACTTGATTAACGGGCAAGTTTCTTACCGAAGAACTACCCTCATCACTGAGAAGTTGTCCTCTTAAGGAAAACTGTTCCTAAAACATACTAGTGAGAGTAAGTCAGAAAGATTTCAGAGGCAATTTCTCCAAGAGAAAACGGTTAAATTCAGTATAATTTCTAGATTCCAATCCCCAGAGACATGCAAAAACCACCTGAGGCACAGAACAGTTAAAAAGCTCTGTAAATATGAAGCCACAGGACGACGAAGGTTCACTAGCTTCAGAAATAAGCGTAAGAAAGACTCAAATACAAAGGATTCACTGCACCACTGGGCTTGGGAGATTTTCTATCCTTTCTTTCCCACTTTGAACCTTAGCAATCATCTATAAATAGCAGGGCGATCCTTTTTTCTGACTGGATGAATTCATTTTTGGAATGGGGAGAAGGACAAACACTTTTTTTGGAGCAGTCATTACCCAATCAGACTAAGCCACGTACCAAAGTGTTAGCTTTTCTGAAATAATTAATCTTTATGTGACCCTAAAGGAAGATTAAAAAACAAGGAGAATTTAACATTACTACTACCAAAGACCAACCATACTGGGTGATCTGGTCCTAGTGTAAAACTTCATCTGTAAACAATCCATAGAGTTTTCATTCAAAGGTAAGATTTAAGGCACACCAGACATGATAGGGGCACATGATAGGGGCATGACAGAGGGTACATTTCTCACCTTTGACTCCAATATGCACCTTACACGGAAAGGTACTCTGATATCCAACTCTTCTAGAGCTGGCGGAAGCTCTACCCTTGTTCGCCTTCCCTTCCCAAGAGACCTAACATTGAACTAAATTAGGTACTTTTCTAGTGTGAATGTTCTGATCCCATCACAAACATAAATCATTGGTGAGGGCCTTCATAATACAAAGGGAGTCAGTACAAGACAAGTTTAAAAGGAGACCATCATCTCTACCTCAGGCATGTAATTGTAAATCGTACAGCAAAAGCACACACAGCAAAGCTCCAGCTCATTCCTGCATCAGTCACTGCGTGCTCCCAACGGAGCATCACAATCTAGTGTGGCAAAAACATTTCACAAATAAGAATTCTGAAGAGAGCTTTAACCCTTCAAACATCATCACGGAAAGAGATACAGGCAGCAACCCTCAGGAGTTGGATCATCCTTTGTTCCACAGTAACTCACTGTTTCAATTAACCATCAAATTATGAGCAACCAAAAAGAACACATGGTTTTAATAAAGTCCGTGAAGTTCAAGATTGTCCTTTTATGAAACCCTTCACATGATATCCTTCTCCTAGAAAGTTTGCCTGCCCTCTTTTGTAATGCATTAAATGCAAGCTATAGTCACCTTGTGATTGCTATAGTGTTATTAACGCACATTCACAGTTCTTGAAATAATGCATACCGAATCAGACACATTTCATCTTCTATCTGTAGAATGCCATCTTCTCATATTTAAATGATTTTTCATGTGTAGAAGAATATCCTTAATACTAAGCATAAATTTTGCAATAAAATTGTAGTTAAGATTTAAAATAATACCAGGTAGTAGGTACAGAAAGAACACGTCCATATTTTAGATGAACCAACTCTTACCCTTAGAAGAGCTACCACAAAAAGACATTAGGTAACAAAGCTCCCAAGCATATAAATAAAAACGCCTACCTTAAATTTACACTAAATGTTCACCAGAGCAAATTTATAGGCAGAAGTTTTAAACTAAGTTTTAAACTAGCCCCAATCTGGGAACTTAAAAAAATTAAAATAAATAGAATTTCAATTGATTAGTTATGAATCGCAATTGGAATTTCAATCTTATTACAGATCACTGAAACCGTCTTATCAATGTGCTGCAGATTTAAAAACATTTAAATAACTTTTCATATTGGGAATATTAAAGGGGTCAACTGACATCATGGCTTTGGGTTATAAATAACAACAACACATGAATCAGGGAGGAGAAAACCATTCCTCATTCTTAGTGTCGACTAGGTGGCATGTTATGGCAGTTTTCCTTCGTGATGTGACACAGTGTTGTGGAGAAAATCAGAGGCAACGAGAATGTGTTCAGTTCAAGATATTAGCTTGGCATCCTGGCGAAGCCAGTGCAGTCCCTGCCGGGTGTATCGAACTAGGTCTGTCATGATGCTCGCGTTAAAGATGAGAGGGCCCATCACTTTATCCAGTTCGGCAAAGAATTCTAGAAAACCAAAAACAGTCATTAAATGGTGTGCACATTCTCCTGCAATGCTGCTTTAACAGTTTTAAATGAGATTAAAAAACAGCAGTTACACAAAGTCAAAAACACACTCCCTCCTGCACTACAATGATGACTGTCCATATTTTAGACAAACCATCCCACAGTCTGTCTTTCAAGTTCTAGTATTTTCCCTAAGTCATGAAACGTTTCAAACAGACTGTATGGTTAAGAATAAAGTGCTATATATAAAAGCAGAATTCCGCTGATGGAAATGATCAATTGCTAGTATGCACTACACTTTACTAAAATGGAGATAATGTACTACTTTGTACTATTACTCAAAACCATCTCTGTGTACTCTTTTTGTGTAAGAAGCAAGTGGTACAAAAAAAATTCTTTGCACAGTTCCCCAAAAGAGCTCCTGTGAGGTTAGACATTTATGGCAAACTTTCTGCTGTAATCAGATGCCATGCAACACTGATAAATCAAATCCCATGTTTTAGACAGTACAGTTTAAAAACATAAAGGATGTAAACGAAAGGATTCTTCCTATGTAAACAAATAAAGGCTGATCTGCATGTGAGGTGGGTGCATGGAAGAGAAGGAATGACAGTGTCCTAATGTTTGATCCTGATGCATTTTGGGAGAAGAGAGAGGGATGTAGGAGTCAGACAGAAAGACAGAAAGGAGAGTTTTTATACCTGTAGAGAAAAAGGGGTCATTCTCATGATAAACACCTCAGCCTACTCAAATAATTCAAGAAACAATCAAAGAGAAGAGGAGAAAAGGGTCTTCTTTACAGAATTCCAGATGATAAATGCAGATGTAATATCAGACTAGAAAACTCCTGCTTCGTTTTTTTTTTTTTTTTTTTTTTTTTAAGTAGGCTCCAATGTGGGATTTGGACTCACGACCCTAAGATCATGACCTGAGCTGAGATCAAGAGCCGGATGCTTAACCAACTGAGACACCTAGGCGCCCTGAAAATTCCTATTTCCTAGTGGGGGAATAATGGATGTTAAGTAATGACCATCAGTGGGTGCTAAAACCTAAGTTAAAGTTTAATAGGGAATCTTACATCAAACTCAGTCAGGCTGAAACCACCTGAATTGTTATCAATGGTCAAATCCATATATCACTGAATAAGAGAGAATCATTAATTAAATGCCTCAATAACATCATATAATAGGAAATCTAGAGCACCACCTATGAAACGTTATTTAAAATAATGAACTTGAATCTAATCAAGTCTCAAAATGTAACTATCAGTATTTGAAGGAAATAAGGGGGGCAGAGGAGCAAGCTAAATGATACCAAGAGGAAGGAATCAATCAAATCCATCAAAAGACTCATTTCCTCAACATAAATGGCACAGTGCCCCACCCCCCAAAACACCAAAAACTGGAAGAAGGATACAGACTTGGGACACGGATGAAGGAATGTTTGGATCCTGTTAAAAACAAAGAGTGAAGAGAAAAAAAGAGGCATGTTTGCAACAACAGGAAAACTGGATGATAGACGAGGTATTAGGTAATAGAAAGGAATTACTGTTAATTTTTGCGGCTGTGTTAAAGGCATGACAATCATGTTCCTGAAAAATCTTTGTCACTGAAGGATGCATACACCTAAGTATGTTCAGGGGAAATGCTTTAAATACTCAGGAGGGGAAAGAAAAGTATGATTCAGAGAGAGAGATATGAAACAAGAGTAGGAAAATGTTGTGTTGCTAGTTGAATGAAAGGTGCACAGGGGTCATTATGCCATTATCTTTCCTTTAGTCAACATTTGAAAAGTCCCACACAAAAAAGTAAAAATGGAAGGAGAAAGAAAATTTTAAAAAGGAAAAACAAGGCTAGAAAACCGGCATCAGGAAGAAAAATAGAAAGTAAAGCAGGAGTGATTTAATAAGAATTTCTGCTTTGTAATCTTTCCTGAGCAATAATGACAATATTTCAAATTTTAGGAAAGAACTGGGTTGTCAGAAACACTATTTTATGTTAGATGTTGGGGTTCCTATTCTACCTTTCTCCCACCATTATCCTTCTTTAGGGATAGGAATCTTTCATCTTCATCTGATTACCTGTTTATATTACAAATATTTATTTATTTATTTATTTATTTATTTATTTATTTATTTATTTATTTATTTTTAAGATTTTATTTATTTGACAGAGAGAGAGAGACAGCCAGGGAGAGAGGGAACACAAGCAGGGGGAGTGGGAGAGGAAGAAGCAGGCTCATAGTGGAGGAGCCTGACGTGGGGCTCGATCCCATAATGCCGGGATCACGCCCTGAGCCGAAGGCAGACGCTTAACCACTGTGCCACCCAGGTGCCCCTATATTACAAATATTTAAATACGCTCTGTGAGAAAAGGACACTTGATTGACTAGTGTAGTCTTTCTCTACAAAGAGGCTACCTGAATAGCTGCCACACACACACATTTGCTAATAACAACTATGGAAATAAGATGGTATTTACATAGTACTTTTCCCCAGGGTCCTTGATTTACTTAGTTTTTAATTTAAAATCCGGTATAGTTGGGGCGCCCAGGTGGCTCAGTCAGTCAAGTGTCCGACTCTTGATTTCGGCTCAGGTCATGATCTCAGGGTCATGAGTTTGAGCCATGCTTCGGGCTCTGCACTGGAATTCTCTCTCTCCCCCCTCTCCCCTTCCTGCACTGCTTCGCGTGCGTGCACGTTCTTTAAAAAGATAAACAAAATAAAATCCAGTATAGTTAACATATAGCATTATATTTATTTCAGGTGTACAATATAGTGATTCTTCCCTGGGATCTTTAAATACTTTATAATTATCAATGTTCTTAGTTTGGGAGATAACAAACTTAAGGTACAAAACTTCAAATAACCTAATACTGAAGAACGCTAGAAACTGATTTATTTATTTTGTGATCTCCTTTATCACACAAGTTTTCCAATTCACCTAAAAATCCAGCATGAATGTGTTTTTTTTTTTTTTAAGGTTTTATTTTTTTTTAGTACTGTCTACACCCAACATGGGGCTTAAACTCATGACCCCAAGACCAAGAGTCACACGCTCCTCCAACTGAGCCAGCCAGGTGCCCCTGAATGTGATTTCTTATCTATCAAACATCTCATATGTACAAGATGTCTGCATGTAATCCTATGCCTAAGCCAAATTTACTGTTAATCATCCTGAAATAGAACATGTATTTTATTACTTTTATAATTGGAGCTGTATTTAGTGTGTCAGAACAAAGGTACATTTGTCCTAGAGCAAAAGCTATTGTTAGTATAGTGTGTGTCACTGGTACAGTGAAAGGTAACTTTGACCAAACTCAGTACATTCAGTATGACTGGTAAGCAATGGTGATTAGGAAACTCTTTACTATCAACTCTAGATTACATAATAAACTAAATGCAGATCAGACACTTATTTAACTAGATCATAAAAGCTCTTTTAACAATTTCATCCTTCAAAGTTTCTCCAGAGACCTTCATACCTTTTTGCTCTTTGGAAAGCTGCTCAGCTTGGTCCCAAATTTCCGTGGCATAGAGGAAGTTGGATGTAACTTGAACATAGCTGGCTGCCATCTGGTGGATCCTCTGTGGAATGGTCACCGAAGAACCACTTGCTGTAGCACTACTGGCCCCAGAAGAGTAATTTCCTGAATTGCCTGGCGACAGCTTTGGAGAAACAGGGGAAGGCATCCCAACAGCTTTGCTACACAAGAGAGAAACAGGAATCTTATTCATATGAATATGGTGAACGTGATGAAACCAGTGTTCTACTGGCTCTTCATCCATGAAGGCTTTTAAAATTTAAAGGTTTTTTTTTTAAACTAGAAGAGTTCCCTGAAAAGTACAATTTCTTCTAAGTACTTAGCTCACTAAAGCCCACGATGAATCCTCGTATCTGGACTCTTTGTTTTAATGAATGGTAAAAGAACAAAAGACAGCAAAGAAGTGAGGAAGTCACACACCTTGACAGCAGCAGTTCAAAGGCTTAGAAGGTAGGTCACCTCACTCCCAGCTCGACACACTTTCCATCTATTCTGGCAGGTAATTAGGTACTTTTCAAGTTGTTTTGCAGAAAGTTGGGAGGAATTTGCAATTTAACCAAGATTGTTGTGGTAGTAGATACGACTGTCTTATTTTGAACTCCACTATTTCTGGAACTTTCCTAGTTTAACCCAGTTATTCAAAGCTGACAAAAAGGAATAGCTTTTTCAATCAACTGCAATTATTTCAAGCTTCCTGTCAATTAAATATTTCTTAGGACACACATGTTGAAATCTGAGAGGTTCATTTCAGGAGTATTAAAATTTGTGGAAGTGCCCAAGACCATTAAAAAAAAGGAAAATGAAAAGTTGGAGAGACAAGTGATTTGTTATGAATATTTTTTTATCTTCGCTTTCAGCACTATAAATTTGGTTACGAAAACACACAAGGGCAAAGAAAGTCAATTAACATAAAAATAATAACAGAACAGAAAAAATTACGAACAAAAGCTGTCAGGGTAATTTTCCTCCCTCTGGGGGGTGATGTGGATGGAGGAGAAACTACAATCATGCCCCTGTTATTAATTTCTCGAAGTGCCAAGACTTGAGTAAAATAAAGATAAGCTCACTGATAAAAACCCAACTAGCTGTACAAATTAAACTGTGAGAAGAACTGAGGTGCTGTCAAAAAACTCAGATTTCTACAGGTGAAATTCCTCTGTCTACTCCTTCTAAGACTGTGTTCATTATATTTTCAACTTAGTAAAAAATAAAGAGAAAAAATGAAAACTTTAAAAAATACTTTATTAGAGATGGTTTTAATTTTTTTTCCTTAAATGGTCATCTTTCCATTTCTGGAAGTTGGACCCTACCCATTCTGCTTATACACAAAAATAAATCATTTTGTCATAAAAAATATTTTATAGAATAAAATTTACCTACCTTCCCAAGCCAGGTGATGGTGCTTGAGAATTATTGTAAGAATTCTGTGGAAAAAATAAAATATACGTAATTTTAAAAACACTACTTCTGAAGTACTATATTCAAAAGCACACAGGACCAGACCCACTCCTCAAGAAGCTTTACACATTTAAGAACCTAAAATAGAAACACAGGAGTGAGAGAGTATGTGTGTGTGGAAATGTGCAATACAAAGACCCTATTTAGGTCAGCTGGGAGTTCTGGAAGACTTTTTTTTTTAATTTTTAATTTTTTTTTTTAAAGATTTTATTTATTTATTTGACAGAGAGAGAGACAGCCAGCGAGAGAGGGAACACAAGCAGGGGAAGTGCGAGAGGAAGAAGCAGGCTCCCAGCGGAGAAGCCTGATGTGGGGCTTGATCTCAGGACTCTGGGATCACACCCTGAGCCAAAGGCAGATGCTTAACGACTGCGCCACCCAGGCGCCCCGAGGTCTGGAAGACTTAAATGGAAGGACGAAGAATGAAGAATGCTCAGAAAAACAAGTGGTGAGTCATACTATGTATGAAGGCTGTGAACGGATGTGACCCATACGCTTTCCCTGGAGCAGAGGTTTAGGTAAGGAACAAGAGAAAGAGACCTCGATGACTTGAGGTCAGGGTAAGAAGCTTAGACTTGACCTGGCAAGCGACAGTACGCTACTGAAGGGTTCGAACTCAGAACCAGGGCAGGATTTTAAGGAGATTTATGTGGTGGTGTGAGGGAAAAACATAGACATTTCAGGAAACTAATTTAACAGTCTAGGGGAGGGTGGTAGTGAAAACACAGGGCCATCTGCGAAGTAGAAACTAGGTCTCCTGATAGAAAGAGGCTACATCTACTGAAATATTCGTAAGAGCTACTGTATGTGGATACACAGATTCTACAATCAGATACATGTACATTTAAAAACTTTCCAAGAAATTTCAAACCTATTTAAAAGTTCAGCAATAGTAGGCTCCCCACTTGCTGTGGCAGGCAAAACAGGAAGAGGCACTTGTGGGGCTGGGGCAGGAGAGGACAAATCTTGTCTCCTAGGACAGGGACCTTCCTCTTTTCTACACTTACCTTCAGGTGCTCCGTCAATGTCTTTGAGTACTTCAGAGCATTTTCTTTCTTCAGTTTAAACAGCCTCAGGTACAGCAAAGACTGGCATCGCAGGCTGGCCAACAGAAAAGGACAGCTTATTTACCAGCACAGCAGACTCTGGCCACAGACAACTTTGGTATTGTGCAAGAGTACAGGACCGGCTCATGTGAACAGACCATGGCGTAAGGTCAACGACACTCACCCTCAGGCAAAACTGGAAGATGTGTTCTGATTATGGTACACCCCCAAAGGAGGGGAAGAGACTTAGGACTAGTCTTGTATTTGTTGACCATAAACCTCACTCACAAGACACCAACATGTCATTATAACATATGCATTCAAAGAAATCACTGAGGAGCAGAATCTCTAGATCAAATTATAAGTATCTAAAATCCAACAACAAAAACTAGGAAACTCAACTATGCATAGTACAACTCTGAGGCAAACACATGGGAGCCTTACTATAGCTGACAAAAGCCTTACATGGTCGCCACTGCCTACCTCTTCAGTCACTTTCACTTCTCCCTGGTCTTCCCTATAGCTCCTTTAGTTCCTTGACAGTTCCCAGTTTCTTTCCACCACCCAGCCTTTGCACGTAGTCCCTCTATCTGAAGGCCAGGTGTCTCTACACTCTACTCTCTTACAGTTATTATACTTTTCTTTCAAAGTACTGAATTCATATACTTGTGTGATGATTTGATTAACTTGGGTCTCTTCACACTAGATACTAGATTCCATGACAAAAAAGACCATTGTCAGTTTATCCACAGCTACATTCCTATTTGTTAAAGCCAGTGCCAGGTAAAGTAAATACTTCTAACAAACAATCTAATAATAGCTCCCTGGGACCAAGCCAACAAGCCACAATCTTTATTCTGAATAAGCTAACATTTGCTCCCTAAGGAAAGGTGTAGGATATGTGAATAAGGAGAGAGGATGCCGAAAGAGCCTGGAAAAGGGACCATGTGAGAAATGGGGAGTTCTACAGTCAGTCCTACTCTACCAAGGCTTTTGCCAAGAGCGCAATGGATCAGAGACAGACAACAACTAAAAATCTTTTAGTAGGAATTTTGACTTATTTTCTACTTTTATGCCTGGGTTATGAAAGGTCGATTCAGGGATAGCTTTCAGAAGGGCAGGAACAGCATAATTTCTTAGGGAACAGCCTGTCATCTAGCAGAGGCTGGAACACAACACTTACCAAAGTACCGTGAGCCTCTTATCTGCAGCTGTAGCATCAGGGGCCAAGTAGTTCTTTAGCTTCATCGTGTATCTGTGAGTTACAGCAACAAGCAAATGACACAAAACACGCTACTTCATCTTGATCTTAGGGCTTCCTTAGTCCTCAGAACATTAGAACCCCACCTAAACCAAGGCAAAAATACCCCCCCGAAGTATCTAGTTCTCATCCCAGCACAATGAAGGATTACGATTCTCCACAGCTTTACTGTATACAGCCTATCGGCCCCTTCCTACATGAACCAAAGAAGTAATCATGCCAATGATGTGGCAGCCGAGTTTTCCCACTTACTTGATGAGCTCCACTGTCTCGGAATACATAGGGAATGGGGATTTGGATTCCTGAGCATTTTTCTCTAACGCATTCCCACATTCAATGAAAGATACCACAGCATCAAGATAGTATACAGCTTTCTCAAACCTATCAGACTGAAGAAAGGAGAATAAAGGTAATGAGAGATACACTGAGGTACTATGGAAACAAACAATAAATGAAAACTTAAGTTAATTTGATTAAATAAATAAATGTGAGAATGTTTACATACCAATGCATCGGCATTGTGCTTTAGCTTTTTCGCTTCTTGTAAATAATGGTCTGCTGAATAATTTCTGCAATGTAAATTTTTATAGTAAATAGTAATTATTTTCATAAGATATTACTTGTTCATTTCAGTCTCTAGAATCCCTCAGTTTTCATGTCCTCAAGTAAAGAAAATGACCCATTACAAAACATTCAGTTCCAGGTTTTTTGACAAATGTTTTTATTGGGTTAAGAGCATAAATTGTGTTGGCCAACTCATGGCAAATTTTCTACTTAGGAAAATAGAAATCAAGCTCCCTAGTATTAAATGCTAATTTCCCCAAGTTGTTTGAAAGATTTGGAATAAATGGAATGTGGGTAAGAGAAGTAACCTTTTAACAAAATGGAGGAAAAAGCCAACACTGCTCTCATTTAAGAAAGCGCCCATGTTCCACAGTGGTACCAGCAGCAGTCAAGGTTCTACTTGGAGGTACATTACTCACATCCCCTAGGGGTCATGGAGTTCAGTTAAAAGGAACAATACCTGGACTAGTAGTGCGCCTTTCAAATTAAAATATGAATGTTCCACGGAGCACAACACAAGTATGAATTCTTCTGGTCAGTGACAGGGAATTTACATGAGTTTCTTATATGCTGACTGGAATGATTTCTCCAATGCATAAAAAAAAACCACTTCTCTCACCTGTCGTCAAAGGCAAGCTTTGTTCTCCGAGGCTTAGAAGCATCAGGAGTTGGTGTAGATGAAGGACAGTTAGAGGAGCTATTTGGCGCCTTTTCCTGACCAAAAAAAAATATATAATGTTGAAAATAAAATGTTGCAGAAGTATGTATGTTGAAAATTCTGAGGTGATTAAAATCTGAAAGTATCTTTTGAGCCACTAGTAGAAAGGAAACATTGCACTGCCTTTAGTAATTAACTTCCTTGTTACAAGGTATTTAAATTTCAGGGGAGCCTGGGTGGCTCAGTTGTTAAGCGTCTGCCTTCGGCTCAGGGCGTGATCCCAGCGTTATGGGATCGAGCCCCACATCAGGCTCCTCCGCTGAGAGCCTGCTTCTCCCTCTCCCACTCCCCCTGCTTGTGTTCCCTCTCTTGCTGGCTGTCTCTCTCAAATAAATAATAAATAAATCTTAAAACAAAAACAAAAAACCCCAAGATATTTAAATTTCAGAATGTAAAAGCCCTTTTTTACAGAATGGGTCCACTTTATATAACCAAAGATATTCATTCTGATAGCAGAGGTCTACTATGTACCAGGCGCTGAACTAGACACTAGTTAAAACATAAGAAAGACACAAACCTATTGTGAGAATAGGAGTACTGCTTAAGACAAAATTTACTGATAATTACTGGTCAATGAAAACAGCAATAATAAGATCTAACACTTACTATGTGCTTACTACTTAACCAGGCACTAAGTTAACTAAGTAGTTAGCACAGTCATTAATCCTTCCACAACTCTACAGAATGTATACTGTTTTGGGGACAGAATAAAAAGCAATGTCAAGAGGGTAACTCACCCAATTTCAAACAGCTTTTAAGTGGCATTCCTGAAATTTGGACTTTAAATCCAGATCTGTCACATTTTAAAAGGTTAGCCACTTTCTTAAACTTTATTCTACTACCTATCAACATAGCCCTTTATGTGGGGACTGTGAGCCTACCTCCCCAACTGCTTCCCACATTTTTCCACAATAAAACACCGTAAGTAGGCAGAATTTATCCTATGAATGCATGTTTCAACATATATAATTTTACTGCTTGTGCTTAAGAATCTACTGAAAAGGAACCATAAACCATTTCTTTTCTTAAATGATAACAGCTTTTCAGTTCCACACAATACGGCTTACCTCAAGGAATGAAAATAAAGGCCCTGGGATTTGAGAAAATACTATGCTCTTCATGGTAAAGTTCACGTGTTTCTGAAATTGCTTCCTGCATATTATGATGGAATGTACCATTAGTAGGCCAGCTTTCCCTCTACGTTTTGTAAGTACTTACACGATTGCCTAAGTTTAGATTTACTGAAGGAAAACTGAAGTTAATAAAATACATTCAAAAACTGTCTACGTATTAACACACTTTTCTTATATAAAAATTATATGCATGGGACATGTAAAATCACTGTGTGGTGAAGGAGGTTAACTAAAATTACTGTAGTGGTCATTTCACAGTATATACATATATTGAATCATGGTGTGCACCTGAAACTAATATTTTATATATCAAGTATATCTCAATTAAAAAAGAACTGGCAAAACTAAAAGAAGAAAGACAAATCCTGTATGTTTGTGGAAAAATGAACAAGAGAACAAAGTGACCAAAAATACCAGCATAAAGAAGGTTTGAAAACATGATTAATCTAACTGCATTACACAGATTCCCTGTGTAACATATACGCAGAATACACAGTCTTTTCTAGCAAATACAGAACATAATGAAAATCTACCATATACTATACTCTCATAAAGCAAATCTTAACAAATTTCAAAAGACTGCTACCATGCAGATTACTTTCCAGCCCTAATGCAATTAAGGAAGAAACACTAATCAGAAGACAACTAGCAGGGGCACCTGGGTGGCACAGTGGTTAAGCGTCTGCCTTCGGCTCAGGGTGTGATCCCGGCATTATGGGATCGAGCCCCACATCAGGCTCCTCTGCTATGAGCCTGCTTCTTCCTCTCCCACTCCCCCTGCTTGTGTTCCCTCTCTCGCTGGCTGTCTCTGTCGAATAAATAAATAAAATCTTAAAAAAAAAAAAAAAAAAAAAGAAGACAACTAGCAAATCTCAGTATGTTTGGAAATTGACTAACATGCTGTTAAATAAACTCCTGGGTCAAAGATAAAATCACCCACACCACATCTTCTAGGATGTACGTAAGCAATATTTAGAGGAAATTATAGAGCCTAACTGCTTATATTTGAGAAAGAAAAAAGGCTTAAAAACTAATTTAAAAATTAATGAGCTATATTCGTTTCTAAAAGTCAGTAAAAAGAACAGCAAAGCAAAAGGAAAGAATAAGAAAGACTATAAATTAATGAAATAGAAAACAAAAATAAACCACAAAGAATCAACAAAACAGCCTATTTTTTGAAAAGACAAGTAAAATAAGCCTCTGATGAGACTGATCAAGTAAAAAGAGAAATGGAAGAGAATATTAAGAACAAAAGGGGAACATAAGTAGAGATGTTACAGATATCAAAAGCATAATGAGAGACTGTAATGAACAACTTTATGCCAACATATTTCAAATATTTGATAATATGAGCAAGTATGGAGAAAAACATAAAATAAAAATTATATGTAATTTTGGTTTTCCATTTTATCTAATTTTCCTTTAGCTAAAATAAGAAAAAGCATATTTTCCAACTAAATTATAGATTCTTCTTTAATAAACCCATATGTAATTGCCTAAATTGGAAATTGTCAAGACTAACATTAGCGATTTTGACAAATGTTGAAAGCCCCAAGATCTTGAAATCAAAGTGATCAGGGCCTATATTTTATAATCTGTCAATAACAGAGTACCAAATAACTACATTTGATCCAACAAATATTTCCTGATTACCCAGTAAGCTAAACAATGGAGAAAACACTGTAAACAAGATATAAATCCCTGCTTTCAAGGACCTGACAAACCAATAAAGAAACACAGTTTTACCTATGAGATCACAAACCAAATGAACAGGTGAGCTCACTTAAAGAATACATTTGAAAAGGGGGGGGGGGGCGCCTGGGTCACTCAGTTAGGCTTCTGACTCTTGATTTCGTCCTGGGTCATGATCTTGGAGTCGTGGGATCAAGCCCTGCATCGGGCTCTGTGCTCAGCGGGAAGTTTGCCTGAAATTCTCCCCCTGCCCCAACTCGGGCATACACACGCTCTCTCTGTGTCAAATAAATAAATAATTAAATAAAATCTTTAAATAAATAAATAAATAAATAAATAAATAAATAAATATTTGAGAGAGAGAGCGAGCGAGCATGCAAGCATGGGGAATGGCAGGCAGAGGGAGAGGGAAAGGGAGAAGCAGGCTCCCCGCTGAGCAGGGAGCCTGATATGGGGCTCGATCCCAGGACCCTGGGATCGTGACCTGAGCTGAAGACAGACGTTTAACCGACTGAGCCACCCAGACATCCCCAAATAAATAAATCTTTAAAAAAAAGAGAGAGAGAGAGAATAGCGAGAGGTTTCAAGAAATAAGCATTCAGGCCTCAAATCCTACAGGTGAAGTATGGAAAATGGAGAAAGAGCCAGTTAGCAGGTAGACACAGAACTGGGACGGTGAAGGAGGCCAAGAAGATACTCAGGTTCCTTAAGGACGCTAGGACTCTCTGAACTACTACGGAAGGGTGTCCACCTGGAGAAAAAGCCATCTGTATAACTCAATTTGAGCTGTTGTTCACAATTAAAATCACCTCAATTTTAAAGACTTAATTAAATTGCCACATTTAATAAGCATGAGTAACTACTTCTAATGGTCAATTTTTTCAACTCTCAAACTTTCGCTTACCCAGTCACAAACAGCAATCCAGTGAATTATATTCTTAAAAACCTAGGTATTTTCTTAATTTTATCAGAGTTTGCTCCCAATCAAAAGAGTTTAGAAAATAATGCAAATAACCTGGTAAATAAAGTGAGGGTGAAAGTCTAATAAAGTACAGCCTTGAAAAAGCTTCTATGCTCCGTGTCTCCATCCATGAACACGAAGAATATTCCCCTATGTTATGATCATGCTCAAAGAATAGTTTCGGTACTAGCCCAGGTAAACAATTTTCTCTTCTTCATGAAGCAAAGCCAAATTGGTTGCTTTATCACTTTATGTAATATACTTGCTTGTAAAATCTAATTCTAAAAAAATCCAAAGCCAATTTCAAACCACAGACAACTCAATCATAAGGACTGGAGCAATTTATAATTAGATCATAATTGACTACTTTCTTCCAAAACCAACTTTTTCAATTATAGGTTTCTGTCTTAATTAATACGCATGTGGCCAGGTGAGTACTGCTTTCATGGTCTCAGATCAACTGTATACGTTTATTATCAAGATTATGACATTTTGAGAGTAAAAATGCACAGGTCTATAAATTTAATGAGACATTTACAAGATCGTCAAAGCACAATGTCACCTTAGACAAGTCCTATGGCAATGAGACTGCTTTTCAAAAGGCTCAGACCCGCAATGCCTTACCTTGACCTCCTTAGAGCTACTGGAAGTCTTCCCTTCAGTCTTCTTCTGCTTTGATGTGGAGGAACTGTTTTTGCTGCTGCCACTATTCTCCTTGTTGCTATTATTACTTGACTTTAAAGACGACGACTGACTAATCGTCCTCTTCCGAGAGCCATGCTCTGTTTTTGGATCTTTTGAAGGAACAGGCCCCGCGGGAGAAGGCAACAAATCCTTTTCTTTTGCAGTACTTTGCTTAGATGACCTGCCAAATCAAACAAATGCCTTCATTTCTCTAACACAGTCATATGGGGTGATGGGTTTTTTTCTATTTCCCTCTGTTTTCAAGACAAATTTGTTTCTCCCTATTTGAGTATTAGGACACATGATTTATATAAAACAAAATAAGAGTGTACATTTCATGAGGACAGGCATCTTACCAGTTTTCCACCTCCTGGCTGTATGTATACACAGTGCCTAAATGTTGGCCTGCCACACAAGTATTCAATAAATACTGGTTACATAAATGAGAAGATGAATGATGAAGATATGAAGTTCCTAAGTTAGAAACTGGTCTTTGCCAGATATAGGTTAAGTTTATACTCAACCCCACTCCACCACAGAAAGAAGAAAGGAAGAAGAGGCTGAATCTCAAAAACTTGCCATTGCAATTAGCTAACAGCAAAAGCTCCCACTAGTTGGTATATGTACACGTATACATGGATATGACATATACTCACTGAAAGGAATATTCTAAGAGCACATTAGAAAGTACCCAATGGCAAATGACATACACATATTAGCACACATATAATATGTTTTGGGGACGTACTCTCTGTTGCTGGATGGCTTGTGACCTGCCAAATTCTTGTCCTCTGTTTTGGGTTTCTTGCTGTCATTGGCTCGGGTATCATCTTCGTTCTGGATGAAAAATAGAAAAAAGCAACTACTACATTTGATTTTTATTCATCTAATTTCAGTTTCCAGGAGGAGTCACCCTCAAATAGCAAGATAAATGTGAAGTGAAAGAATTCATTTAAACAATGTTCGGTGAACTTAATTTCAAGGCTGAGAAGAAGTCTCCTATTTTAGATAAACAGAGCCCAAACACTGAAACATATTTCCTACAGTCTTTTAGGTGACATCTTTTCACCCTAATGATTTGGCGGGGGTGTGTGTGTGTGAAATTATAATTAAGATATAATTCACATATGATAAAATCCACTATTTAAAAGTTCACAATTCAATGACTTTTAGTATATTCACAGAGGTATGTACAACCATTACCACAATTCTAGAACATTCTCATCATCTCAAAGACACCCTGGACCCTTCAGCAGGCATTCCCCTCATTGCCTCCACCCCAGACTCTAGTAATCACTAATCTATATATTTGGTCTTTATGGATCTGTCTCTTCTAGACATTCCTTTTTTTTTTTTTTTTTTTTTTTTTAGATTTTATTTCTTTATTTGACACAGAGAGACAGCCAGCTAGAAAGGGAACGCAAGCAGGGAGAGTGGGAGAGGAAGAAGCAGGCTCCTAGCGGAGGAGCCCAATGCAGGGCTCGATCCCAGGACCCTGGGATCACGCCCTGAGCCAAAGGCAGACACTCAACGACCGAGCCACCCGGGTGCCCCTCTTCTAGACATTCCATATAAATGAAATCACATTTGTGGCCTTTGGCGTCTGGTTCTCTTCACTTAGTATAATATTTTTCAGGTTGTATCGGGATTTCATTCGTGGTTATATAGCTGAATATATTCCATTGTGTGTCTATAATACATTTTATTTATCCATTCATCAGTTAATGACCATATGGGTTGTCTCCACTTTTTGGCTAATAATGCTGGTGTGAACATTTAAGTGTAAGTCTTTGTGTAGACATATTTTCATTTCTCTTGGGTATATACCTAAGTGGAATGGTGTGGAATTGCTGGGTCATACAGTAGCACTGTGTTTAACTTTCTGAAGAACTGTCATTACTGCATTCCAAAGAGGCTACATATCATTTAATATTCCCACTGGCACTGTATGAAAATTCTAACTCCTCCACAACTTCACCAATACTTGTTACTGTCCATATTTTTTCTCATAGCCAAGCTTAATGATTGTGAGAAACTCTTTTTGCTGCAACAAAAGCTGTGAGCCCGTCTACAGTTGCCAAAGCTACTTTCCTGACTGATTCCAAGTTTTCCCATTGCTTTAACTATCAGGGCCCAAGAATCCAAAACATTCTGCCATAACAAAAGAATCTGTTCCCTACACAAATGATTCCAAGTGGACACATAAAAAGATGAGACAAAAGAATCTACATCCTTCATTACCCTTGGCTGAGACTCCTCTCAGTACCATCTGCTTTATCTTCAAGAACTGTTCCTGACACTTAATTTTACCAAAGCCATGAATCTCAAAACTCATTACCAAGTTTCTGGACTTGATTCTGATTTTATAAAATCAAAATCTGACTTACACGCGTTGACATAAAAAACTTGGGAGGAATAAAACATGCCAATGAGGAGCAGGGGAGGGGTGTGGTGCACTTCTTTCAGAAGAAGGGGATTTTCTATAGTAAGTTATATATATTGTAGAATTTAAAAGAAAAGAGTGAAAGGGCAGTCTTGTATTTCTATGTTATATAACATCTCACAAAGAACACGCAGTACTTTTCAAGCACAAAAGGACCAATTCTTAATTCCGTAAGCACTTTAGTTTTCTGAAGAGCAGAGTCCGTCATATATAAGCTCTTACTTCATGGAATTCTATGAATTAAATCTCAAACAAAGACCAGCAATCTGAGGTTGTAACTCTATAGCGGCCAGCAGCCCTAAATTTACCATTCGAAAAAGCTTCCCTATACTACAATAATGGAAACTCATTAGCTATAGCACCGAAAGTAGTAAGCTTCAGTTTTCTATAAATTCAAAATTTTAAATAGCTTCTATTTTTGAAGAGTCAAAAAAAAAAAAAAAAAAGAGGGTACTATTCTAGTTTGTCCAAATACACATCATTGTCTGCACACTGTACTGTGGTCTCAAGAAAAAGAGGAAAGACCCCCAGCTCGCTTCATTTTAAGAAAATGCTTTATTCTTCCTATCCTTTGATGGGAGATTCTCAAGGTCAGGTGGGATTGGGGTTTTGCTCTCAGTCCACCTGGTACAACCATTCTGGTACCTATCTGTCCACCTGCTCACCTCTTTGGTCTTATACAATCATATTCACACATATGTATCGATAAGGAGAAATCATACTGTTCTTCAGTACAAATCATTAAAATTTACTTTCCCCTAAAAATTTCTCAATAGAGCTGAAAGATCAAGCTTTTTTCCCCAAAGAATCTCTGTCTATACACATAAGTTGTTCAGCTCTTTTCACTGTATGTCCTTATTCTCCAATCATAGACATTTGTGGGTTTTCACATCTCTTGGGTCTAAAAAAGGCTGACCTTCAATATATACCAAGCTTCACCTGTAAATACAAATTATCCCAGATGAATTTAAAGACAAGAGCTGGCCATGTGTGAGCAGATGTGTTTAGTTCTGAACTTGCAGACATGGGTGTTCGAAAAGGGAAAAAAGCTGGGGACAGACAGGTACAGAGGACTGGTGAAGTTCCTAAGGATGTGTCAAAACTGGTGAGTCAGTCTGGAAGCTGGAATTAGCAATTTAAAAAGTGTGACTTGGTCTGGGCATAAAAGAAGGGAGTATTAAAGACTGTGACGACCTGGAGAATACACAGCCCAACTAAAGACATTCAAAATCAAAATGTTTAAGAATGTCGTGAAGGCCAGTTTGCAGTCTCTGCTTCACTCTCACCTCCACCCTGGCCAGCACACAGGCTAAACAGAAGCGTTGGCTCATTTCTTACTGGATTAGAAACGAAAGGAGACAGGCAGAGACTCAGTGGTCCTCAAGAGACTGTTTGGTCTGTACCCTCCTCTGGGTCTTGGGTTCACCCTCTATTTTCTCTCATAGCTATGATTCAACCAGGTATTTTCTGGCTTACTGAGATTTCCACTGCATTTCAGATTCTGATGTTTAAAAGAAACAAAACAACAAGAACTCTTTACAAACCTTATGTTTCCTCTTGCCTTTGTTGGAAACTTTTTCTGAGGCTTGTTTCTGAGCCTCTCTTGTGTGCTTTTCTGGCACATTTTTCTTTTCCCCCTTGGGTGGCTCTGTTTCTTTGTAAGGCTTTCCTGGTATTCTGGTCAAGAGATTCAGGTCAATCTTCACAATAAGTGGATACCTGTCATCAGGCTCACTGAGGGGTGAAAGAAGTTCCTTCTCTTCCATAGGAGAGAACATTCGTTGCCGAAAAAAGCTATCTTCTTCCTCCACTGAGGAGGGTTTCACGGGAGTCCTGTTACTCTCAGGGTACTTGGGAGTTTGTGAGGAAGGAGGAAGGCTCTCGCTTTCATCCGAATCTGAGGATGAGGTATCTGTTTCTATGATTTCCCTTGATTTCTGGGAAGATTTACTTGTTGACTTGTATTTCTTTTTCTCTGCAGAAGGTCGAGGGGAAGATTTGGACTCCTTTTTAATATTGGGTTTCCTTGAGCCTTTGGTGGCTGCTTTGTGTCTGCTGGAGGGCATGCTGGTAGCCATGTCTACAGGGGTTTCGCTTTCTATCTTCAGGCCTCCCCGGGGCTCTTCAGCAGCTGCCTTCTCAGCCTTTTTGGGTTGTTTTTTGCCTACAGTTCTCCTCTGTGTTGT